>NC_041382.1:92499401-92551717 GCF_002162155.2 Triticum dicoccoides | reverse complement strand
GGAACTCCTCATGACGTCCGGGATCTCATCTGGGACTCCGAACAACTACCGCATACTAATATCTCTACAACCCTAGCGTCACCGAACCTTAAGTGTGTAGACCCTACGGGTTCGAGAGACATGCAGACATGACCGAGACGACTCTCCGGTCAATAACCAACAGCGGGATCTGGATACCCATGTTGGCTCCCACATGTTCCACGATGATCTCATCTGATGAACCACGATGTCAAGGATTCAATCAATCTCGTATTCAATTCCCTTTGTCAATCGGTACGTTACTTGCCCGAGATTCGCTCGTCGGTATCCCAATACCTTGTTCAGTCTCGTTACCGGCAAGTCACTTTACTCGTTCCGTAACACATCATCCCGTGACCAACTATTTAGTCACACTGAGCTTATTATGATGATGCATTACCGAGTGGGCCCAGAGATACCTCCCCGTCATACAGAGTGACAAATCCCAGTCTCGATTCATGCCAACCCAACAGACACTTTCGGAGATACCTGTAGTGTACCTTTATAGCCACCCAGTTACGTTGTGACGTTTGGCACACCAAAAGCACTCCTACGGTATCCGGGAGTTGCACAATCTCATGGTCTAAGGAAATGATACTTGACACTTAGAAAAGCTCTGGCAAACGAACTACACGATCTTGTGCTATGCTTAGGATTGGGTCTTGTCCATCACATCATTCTCCTAATGATGTGATCCCGTTATCAATGACATCCAATGTCCATGGTCAGGAAACCGTAACCATCTATTGATCAACGAGCTAGTCAACTAGAGGCTTACTAGGGACATGTTGTGGTCTATATATTCACACATGTATTACGATTTCCGGATAACACAATTATAGCATGAACAATAGACAATTATCATGGACAAGGAAATATAATAATAACCATTTTATTATTGCCTCTAGGGCATATTTCCAACAGTCTCCCACTTGCACTTGAGTCAATAATCTAGTTACATTGTGATGAATCGAACACCCATAGAGTTCTGGTGTTGATCATGTTTTGCTCGAGGGAGAGGTTTAGTCAATGGATCTGCGACATTCAGGTTCGTATGCACTTTACAAATATCTATGTCTCCATTTTGAACATTTTCACAAATGGAGTTGAAGCGACGCTTGATATGCCTAGTCTTCCTATGAAACCTGGGCTCCTTGGCAAGGGCAATAGCTCCAGTGTTGTCACAGAAGAGAGTCATCGGGCCCGATGCATTGGGAATAACTCATAGGTCGGTCATGAACTCCTTCACCCAGATTGCTTTTTGTGCTGCCTCCGAGGCTGCCATGTACTCCGCTTCACATGTAGATCCCGCCATGATGCTTTGCTTGCAACTGCACCAGCTGACTGCCCCACCATTCAAAATATACATGTATCCAGTTTGTGACTTGGAGTCATCCAGATCTGTGTCGAAGCTAGCATCGACGTAACCCTTTACGACGAGCTCTTCGTCACCTCCATAAACGAGAAACATATCCTTAGTCCTTTTCAGGTACTTCAGGATATTCTTGACCGCTGTACAGTGTTCCATGCAAGGATTACTTTGGTACCTTCCTACCAAACTTACAGCAAGGTTTACATCAGGTCTGGTACACAGCATAGCATACATGATAGACCCTATGGCCGAGGCATAGGGGACGACACTCATCTTTTCTCTATCTTCTTCCGTGGTCGGGCATTGAGTCATGCTCAATCTCGTACCTTGCAACACAGGCAAGAACCCCTTCTTTGACTGATCCATATTGAACTTCTTCAATATCTTGTCAAGGTACGTACTCTGTGAAGACCAATGAGGCGTCTCGATCTATCTCTATAGATCTTGATGCCTAATATGTAAGGAGCTTCTCCAAGATCCTTCATTGAAAAACACTTTTTCAAGTAGGCCTTTATGCTTTCCAAGAATTCTATATCATTTCCCATCAATAGTATGTCATCCACATACAATATGAGAAATTCTACAGAGCTCCCACTCACTTTCTTGTAAACGCAGGCTTCTCCATAAGTCTGCGTAAACCCAAACGCTTTGATCATCTCATCAAAACGAATGTTCCAACTCCGAGATGCTTGCACCAGCCCATAGATCGAGCGTTGGAGCTTGCACACCTTGTCAGCATTCTTAGGATCGACAAAACCTTCCGGCTGCATCATATACAATTCTTCCTTAAGGAAACCATTAAGGAATGCCGTTTTGACGTCCATTTGCCATATCTCATAATCATAGAATGCGGCGATTGCTAACATGATTCGGACGGACTTCAGCTTCACTACGGGTGAGAAAGTCTCATCGTAGTCAACCCCTTGAACTTGTCGATAACCCTTAGCGACAAGCCGAGCTTTATAGATGGTCACATTACCATCCGCGGCTGTCTTCTTCTTAAAGATCCATTTATTTTCTATGGCTCACCGATCATCGGGCAAGTCAGTCAAAGTCCATACTTCGTTTTCATACATGGATCCTATCTCAGATTTCATGGCTTCCAACCATTTGTCGGAATCTGGGCCCGCCATCGCTTTTTCATAGTTCGAAGGTTCATCATTGTCTAACAACATGATTTCCAGGACAGGGTTGCCATACCACTCTGGTGCGGAACGTGTCCTTGTGGACCTATGAAGTTCAGTAGCAACTTGATCTGAAGTTTCATGATCATCATCATTAACTTCCTCTCTAGTCGGTGCAGGCACCTCGGGAACATTTTCTTGAGTTGCGCCACTCTCCGGTTCAAGAGGCAATACTTCATCAAGTTCTACTTTCCTCCCACTTACTTCTTTTGAGAGAAACTCTTTCTCTAGAAAGGATCCATTCTTGGCAACAAAGATCTTGCCTTCGGATCTGAGGTAGAAGGTATACCCAATAGTTTCTTTAGGGTATCCTATGAAGACACATTTTTCCGATTTGGGTTCGAGCTTCTCAGGTTGAAGTTTCTTCACATAAGCATCGCATCCCCAAACTTTTAGAAACGACTGCTTAGGTTTCTTCCCAAACCATAATTCATACGGTGTCGTCTCAACGGATTTCGATGGAGCCCTATTTAAAGTGAATGCGGCAGTCTCTAAAGCATAGCCCCAAAATGACAGCGGTAGATCGGTAAGAGACATCATAGATCGCATCATATCCAATAGAGTGTGATTACGACGTTCGGACACACCATTACACTGAGGTGTTCCAGGCGGCGTGAGTTGTGAAACTATTCCATATTTCCTTAAGTGCGTGCCAAATTCCTGACTCAAGTATTCTCCCCCACGATCTGATCGCAAGAACTTGATTTTCCTGTCACATTGATTCCAACCTCACTCTGAAATTCCTTGAACTTTTCAAACGTCTCAGACTTGTGTTTCATTAAGTAGACATACCCATATCTACTCAAGTCATCGGTGAGGGTGAGAACATAACGATAGCCACCACGAGCCTCAACACTCATTGGACCGCACACATCAGTATGTATGATTTCCAACAAGTTGGTTGCTCGCTCCATTGTTCCGGAGAATGGAGTCTTGGTCATTTTGCCCATGAGGCATGGTTCGCACGTGTCAAATGATTCATAATCAAGAGGCTCCAAAAGTCCATCTGCATGGAGTTTCTTCATGCGTTTGATACCAATGTGACCAAGGCGGCAGTGCCACAAGTATGTGGGACTATCATTATCAACCTTACATCTTTTGGTATTCACACTATGAATATGTGTAACATTACATTTGAGATTAAATAAGAATAAACCATTGACCAGCGGGGCATGACCATAAAACATATCTCTCATATAAATAGAACAACCATTATTCTCGGATTTAAATGAGTAGCCATCTCGTATTAAACGAGATCCTGATACAATGTTCATGCTCAAAGCTGGCACTAAATAACAATTATTGAGGTTTAAAACTAATCCCGTAGGTAAATGTAGAGGTAGCGTGCCGACGGCGATCACATCGACCTTGGAACCATTCCCGACGTGCATCGTCACCTCGTCCTTCGCCAGTCTCCGCTTATTCCACAGCTCCTGTTTTGAGTTACAAATATGAGCAACGGCACCGGTATCAAATACCCAGGAGCTACTACGAGTACTGGTAAGGTACACATCAATAACATGTATATCACATATACCTTTGGTGTTGTCGGCCTTCTTGTCCGCTAAGTACTTGGGGCAGTTCCGCTTCCAGTGACCACTTCCCTTGCAATAAAAACACTCAGTCTCGGGCTTGGGTCCATTCTTTGGCTTCTTCCCGGTAGCTTGCTTACCGGGCACAGCAACTCCCTTGCCGTCCTTCTTGAAGTTCTTTTTATCCTTGCCTTTCTTGAACTTAGTGGTTTTATTCACCATCAACACTTGATGTTCCTTTTTGATTTCCACCTCCGTTGATTTCAGCATCGAATATACCTCAGGAATGGTCTTTTCCATCCCCTGCATATTGAAGTTCATCACAAAGATCTTGTAGCTAGGTGGGAGCAACTGAAGGATTCTGTCAACGACCGCATCATCCGGGAGATTAACTCCCAGCTGAGACAAGCGGTTGTGCAACCCAGACATTTTGAGTATGTGCTCGCTGACGGAACTATTCTCCTCCATCTTACAACTGTAGAACTTGTCAGAGACTTCATATCTCTCGACCCGGGCATGAGCTTGGAAAACCATTTTCAGCTCTTGGAACATCTCATATGCTCTGTGTTGCTCAAAACGCTTCTGGAGCCCTAGTTCTAAGCTGTAAAGCATGCCGCACTGAACCAGGGAGTAATCATCAACACGGGACTGCCAAGCATTCATAACATCTTGGTTTGCTGGGGGTGGTGCTTCACCTAGCGGTGCTTCAAGGACATATGCTTTCTTGGCAGCTATGAGGATGATCCTCAAGTTCCGGACCCAGTCCGTATAGTTGCTACCATCGTCTTTCAGCTTGGTTTTCTCTAGGAACGCGTTGAAGTTGAGGACAACATTAGCGTGGGCCATTTGATCTACAAGACATATTGTAAAGATTTAGACTAAGTTCATGATAATTAAGTTCATCTAATCAAATTATTCAATGAACTCCCACTCAGATAGACATCCCTCTAGTCATCTAAGTGATACATGATCCGATTCAACTAGGCTGTGTCCGATCATCACGTGAGACGGACTAGTCATCATCGGTGAACATCTTCATGTTGATCGTATCTTCTATACGACTCATGTTCGACCTTTCGGTCTTCCGTGTTCCGAGGCCATGTCTGTACATGCTAGGCTCGTCAAGTCAACCTAAGTGTATTGCGTGTGTAAATCTGGCTTACACCCGTTGTATGCGAACGTTAGAACCTATCACACCCGATCATCACGTGGTGCTTCGGGACAACGGACCTTAGCAACGGTGCACAGTTAGGGGGAACACTTTCTTGAAATTATTGTGAGGGATCATCTTATTTACTACCGTCGTTCTAAGCAAATAAGAAGCAAAAACATGATAAACATCGCATGCAATCAAATAGTGACATGATATGGCCAATATCATTTGCTCCTTTTGATCTTCATCTTCGGAGCGCCATGATCATCATCGTCACCGGCATGACACCATGATCTCCATCATCATGATCTCCATCATCGTGTCTTCATGAAGTTGTCTCGTCATCTATTACTTCTACTACTATGGCTAACGGTTTAGCAATAAAGTAAAGTAATTGCATGACGTTTATGTTGACATGCAGGTCATAAATAAATTAAGACAACTCATATGGCTCCTGCCGGTTGTCATACTCATCGACATGCAAGTCGTGATTCCTGTTACAAGAACATGATCAATCTCATACATCACATATATCATTCATCACATCCTTTTGGCCATATCACATCACATGGCACATGCTGCAAAAACAAGTTAGACGTCCTCTAATTGTTGTTGCAAGTTTTTACGTGGCTGCTATAGGTTTCTAGCAAGAACGTTTCTTACCTACGCCAAAACCACAACGTGATATGCCAATTTCTATTTACCCTTCATAAGGACCCTTTTCATCGAATCCGATCCGACTAAAGTGGGAGAGACAGACACCCGCTAGCCACCTTATGCAACTAGTGCATGTCAGTCGGTGGGACCAGTCTCACGTAAGTGTACGTGTAAGGCCGGTCCGGGCCGCCTCATCCCACGATGCCGCCGAATCAAGATAAGACTAGTAGCGGCAAGTAAATTGACAAAATCAACGTCCACAACAACTTGTGTTCTACTCGTGCATAGAAACTACGCACAGACCTAGCTCATGATGCCACTGTTGGGGAACGTAGCAGAATTTTTAAAATTTTCTACGCATCACCAAGATCAATCTATGGATTCATCTAGCAATGAGGGAAAGGGGAGTGCATCTACATACCCTTGTAGATCGCGAGCGGAAGCGTTCAAGAGAACGGGGTTGATGGAGTCGTACTCGTCGTGATCCAAATCACCGATGACCAAGTGCCAAACGGACGGCACCTCCGCGTTCAACACACGTACGGTTGGGAAGACGTATCCTCCTTCTTGATCCAGCAAGGGGAAGGAGAGGTTGATGGAGATCCAGCAGCACAACGGCGTGGTGGTGGAAGCAACGGTGATCTCGGCAGGGCTTCGCCAAGCTCCAACGAGAGAGAGAGAGAGAGAGAGGTGTTACGAGGGGAGAGGGAGGGGCCAGGGACTTGGTGCGGCTGCCCTCCCTCCCCCCACTATATATAGGGCCCCTAGGGGGGCGCCATCCCTAGGAGATGTGATCTCCAAGGGGGGGCGGCCAAGGGGGACTTGCCCCCCAAGCCAAGTGGGGCGCCCCCACCCCTAGGGTTTCCAACCCTAGGCGCAGGGGGAGGCCCATGGGGGGCGCACCAGCCCACCAAGGGCTGGTTCCCCTCCCACTTCAGCCCATGGGGCTCTCCGGGACAGGTGGCCCCACCCAGTGGACCCCCGGGACCCTTCCGGTGGTCCCGGTACAATACCGATTACCCCCGAAACCTTCCCGATGGCCGAAACTGGACTTCCTATATATAAATCTTCACCTCCAGACCATTCCGGAACTCCTCATGATGTCCGGGATCTCATCCGGAACTCCGAACAACTACCACATACTAATATCTCTACAACCCTAGCATCACCGAACCTTAAGTGTGTAGACCCTACGGGTTCAGGAGACATGCAGACATGACCGAGATGACTCTCCGGTCAATAACCAACAGCGGGATCTGGATACCCATGTTGGCTCCCACATGTTCCATGATGATCTCATCGGATGAACCACGATGTCAAGGATTCAATCAATCTCGTATTCAATTCCCTTTGTCAATCGGTATGTTACTTGCCCGAGATTCGATCGTCGGTATCCCAATACCTTGTTCAATCTCGTTACCGGCAAGTCACTTTACTCGTTCTGTAACACATCATCCCGTGACCAACTATTTAGTCACACTGAGCTCATTATGATGCTGCATTACCGAGTGGGCCCAGAGATACCTCTCCGTCATACGAAGTGACAAATCTCAGTCTCGATTCATGCCAACCCAACAGACACTTTCGGAGATACCTGTAGTGTACCTTTATAGCCACCCAGTTACGTTGTGATGTTTGGCACACCCAAAGCACTCCTACGGTATCCGGGAGTTGCACAATCTCATGGTCTAAGGAAATGATACTTGACGCTTAGAAAAGCTCTAGCAAACGAACTACACGATCTTGTGCTATGCTTAGGATTGGGTCTTGTCCATCACATCATTCTCCTAATGATGTGATCCCGTTATCAATGACATCCAATGTCCATGGTCAGGAAACCGTAACCATCTATTGATCAACGAGCTAGTCAACTAGAGGCTTACTAGAGACATGTTGTGGTATATATATTCACACATGTATTACGATTTCCGGATAACACAATTATAGCATGAACAATAGACAATTATCATGGACAAGGAAATATAATACTAACCATTTTATTATTGCCTCTAGGGCATATTTCCAACAACATGTACAAATTCAAGCTCAAAATCATTTGGGAGGTATGAACAATAAAAATTCAGCAATGAACAGTGACAAAAAGTGCAACATTTTTTTACCTCAATATTCATGGAAAACTTGTTTTTTCTTTCTTACGTCCCAAATGAATATAGGTTTGACTACCAAAATTTTCAATGTATTCGGTAAAAATTAAATAAGTTTGACTTATGACAAAACTAAAACTTCAATTAATTTGAAATGGAAGGAATTGAATGGAGGATCCTTAGAGCATTCTATAGCCGGACTTGGCAAATCCAACCCCTCAAACATCCGCGGAAGTGCCCGGGCGCGTTCGCGGACACTAACTGGTCAAGCCTCAAATTTTCCTTCTCACAACTGGAGACCTCAATTACCATACCTCAAATCCATACAAACTCATGCAAATACGTAACAATGCATTACACACATCGTCCGGCTACTACATCACTAACATTGCACGGACCGCTCGATTCTGCTCTCAGGCGAGGGCGCGCGTGTTCCTCTGCTGCCGCTTCTTTACGGTGCGAACGCGGATGGTTTCCTCCTCTGCGGCCGCCCGCGCCGCCGCCATGTCAGCAGCGAGGCGAGCCACTGCCGCCCTTATCCTCTCCTTCCCAGGGCGGGCACACCGGCCCCGGTGGGACTCATACTCCGCGGGAGCGGTGTTAGGAAAGGGGAGATCTAAAGTCTCTCGGGACCACGATGATCCAGCCCCGAAGTATCCGAGCGCCCGATGCGCCGACGCTATGGAGTCGCGTCGGATAGATCCCGCCGTTGGTCGGGCACTGTCCTCCCTGGAGCGGCGGAGTGCAATGCGGACGGCCATTGCCTCCTCCAACCCGCATGGATGACACCCCAGTCGACGGATCATGACTGGTCGAAGTCAGATCCGCTGCCCGCCATGCCGGAGAAGGCCGGAGATCGCCGGACAGGAGCTTGGGTGGCGGAGTGGAGTGGGGTGGAGTGGAGTGACTAGGGTTTGGTCCGGCGAGTGGATGGGGAGGAATATATGTGGGGTCGGGTGGGTAAGCGTGAGCCGGTCTGACGTGGCGGACACGCAGGGGCGCCCTCATACCCGCCCCATATTTGGGCTGGATATGAGAGATGTCGGTCAGCCCGGGCGTTTGAGGCCCGTTTGAGGCGCCGTTTGGGTCAAATTTTTGTGACCGGTCAGTGACCGAGCCGTCCGCCCAGGCGTTTGAGGCGGGTTTGGTGCGCCCGGCTGTAGATGCTCTTACCGCCATTGATATAATCATATGTCCAAGATGTCATTTTAACAAAAAAATGGTGGATTTCCTAATCCTAAAATATGTTATTTAACACCATATTTTCCTATCATTATCATGAATACAAAATACCATCACCTAGCAAACACATTTCCTCCCGAGCATGATGACGATGTGCCCCCACGCCAAAACCTACTAGTTATCCTTAGTTCTCGAACGAAGTAATCACTGAGATTATCACCACCAGTAGCAACGGTCGCAGGGTGCTCATAGCACATCGTGAAAAAAAAGGAGTGCGCAGCAAAAAGAATTAAACATGGTCCAGCCGTCCAGCTCCATGTGCTTTCATCCAAAATCTTTCTGGGCGAAAGTGATTTTGTTCATTTAATGGACATGGTTGTTGGCCTGTTCCAACACAAGAATGGTTGATTGATTTTGTATATTCATTATTCATCAGTCTAATCAAGCAACAAGAAAAACCTTCTGAAGGAAAAACACATAAGAAAAACAACTGAGTTCAGAATGGTCCAGAAAGAAGTTCAGAAAAATCTTGGAAATTGTAGACGTAAATAAGTTCAGAATATGTTTGTAGACATAAAGAAGTTCAAAATATGTTTACTTATCATTTATTTTCAATTTAATTGTCATTCAGTTTCTCATGGGAAAAAACATAACATCATTCTATTTGTTTTTGTAAAGAACAACTTAACACGGGTAAATGTGCTAACAGAGCAAACTGAAAGCAGCATGTCAACATCTGATGTCAAATCTGTAGACTGGCTATTTATTAAAAAAAACTGTGGACTGGAACTCTGTACCGCATTTGCATATGGATTCAGAGAAATTGTTCACAGATCTTGGCAGCATTCTTGCTTGCAGAGAAAAATATATTTAAACAAGAAATGATGTCTTCTAGAATGATTTGGCATTCGAGCTGCAAAAGTTCCAACAAAATGATCAAACTGTAACCGACTGGAAAAATAATAATAGAGGGGTTGATTTGCTGTCTCCCATGGGCGTAGTAACCATATTGTCTTAATATGCCTAAATTTCAGTTTTCATGCACTGAAATGCAAGCACTGCATATTCAGTATCCAGAATATGAATGACCTGATAGGTGATAACAAAGTTTTAAATATCACTAGGTTCTTCTGAGCGTGTTGTTGCTCCTTGATTGTCTTCAGTTGGTCCATTTCTAGTGCTGCATTATTGCTCTGACTCATCAACACAGTTTCCAATCTTTTGTCTGGGACCCCAGTTGTTGTATTTAGATCCAGTGATTCCAAGCAATGCCCAATGGTACAAGCGCAATATTTGGTTGCTTGGTGAAGATATTAGGATGGACAGTGGAATTTGTAATATTCAAATGAACAGGAAAAATTCTCAAGCAGCCATAGAACGTAAGACTGCTGTTGCACTGAAACCTTTTTCACATTCTTGACATTTGTAATCCAAGTGAAAAGATAACATGATCTGAGAAAAGCCAAACCTATTTGTCAGATAGCAGCAAACTTTTCCACATTCTCAAACCAACAAATCTTCTACAACAAACATATATACAGAAAGTTACTCAAATGCTCTGCACAAATTCAGGCCAACATTTTTTCATTCATATCTGAAATTGATCACAGTACAACTAGATATTTGGTACATTGAGGACTTGCTTAGCTCAAAGCTTCACCAACACACACACACAAGAGTTCACATTCTTGACAAGTAGATTGCTGTATCTCAAACCAAAAAATCTTCTAACTGATAACTGTCCCAAACATGGTTATGTGCATCACCACTCAAAGGAAGTATTGTGACACCAGAGGTCAATCCATTGGATCGTATCTCGGGTACACACTTTTCCAACCAGAATGCCGGAATATTTTAAGAAGCCATAGAAGCATACAAGAATAAATCGATACAAAAAGATTACTCAAATGCTCTGCACAAATTCAGGCCAACAATTTTCTCATTCATATCCAAAATTGATTACAGTATGACTTGATAGTCGGTACATCAAGGACTTGCTTAGCTCAAAGCTTCACCCACACATACACACAAGAGTTCACCAACCAATGCTACTTGTCGGAAACTGCAACTTTAACTCACCAAGACGCCAATGTCTAAGAATCCAAGTCAGCCAAGATTAATTTTACAGGAGAGTCAGCATAGTCTCCAGACGCTAGGCAGCTCACATGATTACTGTGTGTATCGACAAGTTCAATTCTACTCCTTTTTCCTGCTACAAGCCGGGTAGCAAACGGGCGTTTTGCATTTTGCGGCGAGTGCGTTTTACGCTCTGTCTCATGCCGGAATTGCAGTACATGAGTTTCCAATTTTTTTGGCTCATCTGCTTCACTTTGATTTATTGAAAATGCCCTTTATTTACTTAAACCCTTAACTTAGGACCAGGTATGGATGCAGTGGTAACTATGTCGTACACATCTTAACAAGGTTTTTGCTGCCTAGCTAGATGGAGACTCTGCTGACACTCTTGTAAAATTATTAATGACTGAACGGGATTCAAAGAACACTAGAAATCTTGGTAAGCAAGTGCAGAACCTAGAGGGACAAAGATTAAATGAAACTTATGTGTGCATGGTTTAGGAAGCAACTAAAAGACTAGGCAAGGCGTAATACCACTGGAGGCAGCCAAGGAATTGGTTGCTTCCTTGGTGCTGCAACAGCAATGACAGGCAATGGCGATTGGTTTTGCTTCGGAACCTTGCAGCTGAGCTCCCTCATCCCCCTTCTAGCGCGCAGAGTTGAAGCTGGAGTCACCTTCTTCACACCGGGCGCAACAGCAGTGACAGGCAGTGGTGTAGAGCCGACGAAAGAGCGAGCCTTGGAAGCGACGGGATGAGAGACCTTCTTCACGGGCGCAACAGCAGTGGCAGGCAGGCGGAGTGGAGCCTTGGAAGCCGGGCGCTTGCGGTGGTGGCAAGCGGACTCCTCGTCTTCAGCCATCTGGCGTCCACGGGCACGGATCGCGCACCGGACACCCACGGGGTCAGCACCAGCAGCAGCCGGCAAGGTGGTGGCAGGCCCAGGGCGCGGGGCGGAGGCAACATCAGAGGCATCGAAAGAGCCGGGCATCGCCGGCGCAAGGCTGCGTTCTCCGTGGTTGACACACCAGGCACGGACGGGATCAGCACGGGTGGCGGTGGCAGGAGCGGCACCAGCAGGTCCGGCCGTCGCGGCGTGGCGACGGGGACGCCCTCCGTGGTCGACGCCGTAGCGGCGGAGTTCTTGGGCGGCTGCGGCGGCCTCCTTGGCGAGGCCGTCTTCCTCGAGACGGTGCTGGAAGTTGGCGTCCCATCGGGCGAGGGACTCCCGGGACTCACCGGTGGCCTTGGCAAGGCTGTGCTTGGTCCAGTACTGGAGCACCCTCTCAAGGACGCGCGAGGGCACCCGCGTCTCCAGCGGGAGGGCTTGGGCGGCGGCCGGGCGATAGTCCCACGCCGGAGCGACGAGCACCTTGCCGTCGGCGCTGCGGAGCTGGAGCATCTTCGCCGCCATCGATGGCGTGTCTAGGTCTGGAGATCGGGAAGGTGGGCGAGCAGATCGAACTGGAGCTGGTGCCCATTTATCCAGGGGAGAGCTCCTGATTCTTGTCGAACTCGGATTGGAACTGTCGCCGGCTGGATTGGAACTGGGATCGAACTCGAGCTCGGCTGCGGCAATCTCACGCGCTCATTCGTTTTTAACTGAAGAACAAATGGAGCGTCTTCAGTTTCTCAGTCCACAAATAGGATTTCTTCAGTTAAAAACCTGGACGCCTCTGAACCTGTTGATGAATTTCTACTGTATAAGATAGGATGTGCAAGACAGAAAGAAAATGCATTGCCAATTTTGCTTTAGGGGAATTCGGTGGTATTACAAGAAGTAATCTTAAATTGCGCCCGTTCCCAAAATAAGTGTTTTTGATTTGGTATAATTTTAAAATTAGTGTCTTTAATTTAGTAAACAGGCATCTTGATCGGTTTTTCAACTTCAACCTAACACCACCAAACAATGCGACAACATAGATGCAACAGGTTCAGACAAATCAAACAATTGAGCAAGTACTTGGGACAAATTCAGACTAACTAAATTATCAAATGGCATGATGGGTAGAGTGAACTACATACCTGCGGCTTGCGAGGCTTCCTGGCAGCCTTCGCCTTCTCCGTCGTCGGGGTCTTCCGCTTCCTCGCGGTGGGGGTTGTACCCTGTGAGATCAGCACACATTCTCATCTTTTCTGTGCGCGCATTTGGGGAACGGGAAGAGGGTTTTCCCTCGCTTCTGGAGTTTTTCCCTCCATTTTCTCGTGATGGGCCGCTTGCCGGGAGGTTCCGCGGTTGTACCTGGGTTGCAAAATCCTATCCGGCGCCCTCTGCACCCGCTACAGTACAATTCGCAAAGGGGTGCATAGCCCCCTCTCCACTAGGCCGGCCCATCTAGCTTTTTCTCTTTGTTTTTTCCAAATGCAAAAAATGAGTGATTGCGCTGCGACTCGAACCGGGGACGTCTTGCTTAATTGTTAGCTGCAGTAATCACCCCACCATCCCCAACTAGACGTGCTAACTTTTATCTTTGCACGTCTTTTTTTTTCTTTTGTCTTCGTTTTTCTTTTGTCTTTTTCTTCTTCCCGGGTTCGATGGACTTTTTTCAAATTCGTGACTTTTTCCTTAAAAATGGATGAACTTTTATTGAACTCGATGATTTTTTAAAAAATTCAATGAACTTTTTTCAAATCCGATAAACTTTTTTCAACATTGGTGAAATTATTTCAAAATCGATGAACTATTTTCCAAATAAATGAAATTTTGTAACACTCCTTATCAAAATCAATAAATGTTTCCAAAATTCGTTAACTTTTCTTCAAAATATGATGAACATTTTTGAAATCGATGAATTATTTTTTATGAACTTTTCTCGTGAATTTATGAGTCAACAACCTGAGCAGTGATCCATGTTGGTGGTCAAAGGTCAACCAGCATAGTTTTTATACAAGTTAACCAGCGATCCTGTCATGTGAAAAAAAAAACTAACGATCGTGGGGACGAGCGATCCAGGGAATCGAAAGAAAGCTCGTGTATATGGGCCGGCCCACGAGGGGCGTGCGTTGCGGGCGCAGATATCGCCCAACAGGAGGTCTCCTGGGCACAGCCTTTAGGCTCTGCATTTCTATTTGCTGTTGGGCTCTCATCCCCTCTGAGAAAGAACTCTCCTAATAAAAAGCTCGCAATATTTTTTCGAAAACAAAAGCTCACATCTTCTCCAAAAAAACACTCGCAACAGTAGAAAATATTAGATGGAAACCCTGTTACAGTGGAAACATGTACAAATTCAAGCTCAAAATCATTTGGGAGGTATGAACAATAAAAAATTCAGCAATGAACAGTGACAAAAAGGTGCAACATTTTTTTGACACGTCATGCTCGGGAGGAAATGTATTTGCTAGGTGATAGTATCTTGTATTCATGATAATGATACGAAAATATGGTGTTAAATAACATATTTTAGGATTAGGAAATCCACCATTTTTTTGTTAAAATGACATCTTGGATATACGATTATATTACGTCCAGCTCCATGTGCTTTCACTCAAAATCTTTCTGGGCGAAAGTGATTTTATTCATTTATTTTGCTCATTTAATGGACATGGTTGTTGGCATGTTCCAACTCAGAATGGTTGATTGATTTTGTATATTCATTATTCATCAGTCTAATCAAGCAACTTAGCTAGTTCGATGAGGTTAGGAATGAACACCAAAATAAAAACGTTCTGAAGGAAAAACACATAAGAAAAACAACTGACTTCAGAATGGTCCAGAAAGAAGTTCACAAAGATCTTGGAAAATGTAGAAGTAAATAAGTTCAGAATATGTTTGTATACGTAAATAAGTTCAAAATATGTTTGTATACTTAAAGAAGTTCAGTAAGATCTTGGAAATTGTTTCATCATTCAAATCAGAAAAATGCAGCAGAACTGCAGAAAAAGGCATTTTTTCGTCACTGAACACCCAACGGAAAAAATGCAGCAAGAAACTAGTACTTTCCGCCCGAGAAAAAAAAACATGATCCACAGGAGAAGCTTCCACATATACGTTCCCCATGCATGCATGATGAAGAACAGTAGCAAAGAATTGACCAACAATGCAACATTACCTCTGTACTGACATACTTATCATTTAGTTTCAGTTTAATGATGAATATGCAGTACTCGTTCAGTTTCTCGTGGGAAAAAGCATACATCATTATAATTGTTTTGTAAAAACCAACTTAACATGGGTAAATGTGCTAACAGAGCAAACTGAAAGCAGCATGCTCTGTGCCACATTTGCATATGGATTCAGAGAAATTGTTCACGATGCACAGATTTTGGCAGCATTCTTGCTTGAAGAGAAAAATATATTTAAAAAGGAAATTATGTCTTCTAGAATGATTTGGCATTCAAGCACGCAAAAGTTCCAACAAAATTATAATTTGCTGTCTCCCATGGGCGTAGTAACCATATTGTCTTAATATGCCTATAAAATTCAGTTTTCATGCACTGCAAGAATATGAATCACCTGATAGGTGATAGCAAAGTTTTAAATATCATCAGGTTCTTCTGAGCATGTTGTCGCTCCTTTAAAAGTAACAAATTAAATCGATTCCAAGCAATGCCCAATGGTACAAGCGCAATATTTGGTTGCTTGGGGAAGATGTTAGGATAGACAGTGGAATTTGTAATGTTCAAATGAACAGGAAAATTTCTCAAGGAGCTAGAGAAGGTAAGACTGCTGTTGCGCCGAATCCTTTTTCACATTAGAAAAGCCCAACCTATTTGCCAAACAGCTGCAACCTATTTGACAATCAGATTGCAGTATCTGTAACCATAAAGTCTGTCTTCAAACTCCCCCAAACATGTCCATGCACTTCACAACTCAACAAAGTATTGTGAAATCATAGGTGCATCCATCGGATCGTACCTCGTGTACATACTTTTCTGACAAGAGCAACGGCGTGTTTTAAGACGCATAGAAACATAAAAATAAATAGAGTTACTCAAATGCTCTGCTCAAATTCAGGCCAACAATATTTCATTCATATCTGATATTGATTACAATATGACTCGATAGTCGGTACATCAAGGACTTGCTTAGCTTAAAGCTTCACTCACACATACACACAAGAGTTCACCAACCAATGCTACTCATCAGAAACTGCAACTTTAACTCACCACGACGCCAGTGCCTAAGAATCCAATTCAGCCAAGATTAATTTTACAGGAGAGTCAGCATAGTCTCCAAACGCTAGGCAGCTCACATGATTACTGTGTGTATCGACAAGTTCAATTCTACTCCTTTTTCCTGCTACAAGCCGGGTAGCAAACGGGCATTTTGCATTTTGCGGCGAGTGCGTTTTATGCTCTGTCTCGTGCGGGAATTGCAGTACATGAGTTTCCTTTTTAGGCTCATCTGCTTTACTTTGATTTATTGAAAATGCCCTTTATTCACTTAAACCCTTAACTTAGGACCAGGTGTGGATGCAGTGGTAACTATGTCGTACACATCTTAACAAGGTTTTTGCTGCCTAGACTAGATGGAGACTCTGCTGACACTCTAGTAAAATTACTAATGACTGAACGGGATTCAAAGAACACTAGAAATCTTGGTAAGCAAGTGCAGAACCTAGAGGGACAAAGATTAAATGAAACTTATGTGTGCATGGTTTAGGAAGCAACTAAAAGACTAGGGAAGGCGTAATACCACTGGACGCAGCCAAGGAATTGGTTGCTTCCTTGGTGCTGCAACAGCAATGACAGGCAATGGCGATTGGTTTTGCTTCGGAACCTTGCAGCTGAGCTCCCCCATCCCCCTTCTTGCGCGCAGAGTTGAAGCTGGAGCCGTCTTCTTCACACCGGGCACAGCAGCAGTGACAGGCAATGGTGTTGAGCCGACGAAAGAGCGAGCCTTGGAAGCGACGGGACGAGAGACCTTCTTCACGGGCGCAACAGTAGTGGCAGGCAGGCAGAGTGGAGCCTTGGAAGCCGGGCGCTTGCGGTGGTGGCAAGCGGACTCCTCGTCTTGAGCCATCTGGCGTCCACGGGCACGGATGGCGCACCGGACACTAACGGGCTCAGTGCCAGCAGCGGCCAGCAAGGTGGTGGCAGGCCCAGGGCGCGCGGCGACGGCAACATCGGAGGCATGGAAAGCGATGGGCGCCGTCGGCGCTGGGCTAGGTTCTCCGTGGTCGACACCCTTGAGGTGGTGAACGAGTTGGCACTAGGCACGGACGGGATCAGCACGGGCGGCGGTGGCTGGAGCAGCGACACCAGATGCGCCCGTGGCGGCGTGGCGACGGGGACGCCCTCCGTGGTGGACGCCGTGGTGGCGGAGTTCTTGGACGGCTGCGGCGGCCTCCTTGGCGAGGCCGTCTTCCTGGAGACGGCGCTGGAAGTCGGCGTCCCAGCGGGCGAGGGACTCCCGGGACTCACCGGAGGCCTTGGCCAGGCTGTGCTTGGTCCAGTACTGGAGCACCCTCTCGAGGGCGCGCGAGGGCACCCGCATCTCCAGCGGGCGGGCTTGGGCGGCGGCCGGGCGATAGTCCCACGCCGGAGCGACGAGCACCTTGCCGTCGGCGCTGCGGAGCTGGAGCACCTTGGCCGCCATCGATGGCGTGCCTAGGTCTGGAGATCGGGAAGGTGGGCGAGCAGATCGAACTGGAGCTGCTGCTCCCGCCGCCGCTGCCCATTTATTCAGGGGTGAGCTCCTGATTCTTGCCCAACTCGGATTGGAACTGTCGCCGGCTGGATTGGAACTGGGATCGAACTCAAGCTCGACCGCGGCAATCTCACGCGCTGTTTTTAACTGAAGAAATAAGAAGTAGAACGTCTTCAGTTTCTCAGTCAATAAATATGATTTCTTCAGTTAAAAGACCTGGACGCCTCTGCATCCTATTGACGAATTTCTATCATAAATAGGAAGAGGATGGAAAAGGCAGATAGAAAATTCATTTTAGGGAAATTCGGTGGTTCAAAAATCAATCTTAGTTTGTATTGGTCTTAAGCACATCCCAAAATGAGGTGTATCAACCGCATAATTGTTTTTTAGGAAATCACATAATTCCTGAAGCTACTAAATTTGACATGTACTGATGTTGTTGTTTTCTTCTTCTCAAAATATGGTTCTACTTCAGACACAAAATTTCCCTTCTACTAAATGTGCTTTTCGTTAATGAAAATGTGCTTCTTAAAGAGGAGCCCAATAAAAATGGTAGTGGATTCCGACGTCCTCGCACGTCACAGACCCGTCATAACTCTTCTCGTCGCTCGTTGCAACATTGCCGCATTGATGGGTGCAACTTCCCCGTGGGCGGTTGTAGCTGTTGGAAATATGCCCTAGAGGCAATAATAAATTGGTTATTATTATATTTCCTTGTTCATGACAATCGTTTATTATCCATGCTAGAATTGTATTGATAGGAAACTCAGATACATGTATGGATACATAGACAACACCATGTCCCTAGTAAGCCTCTAGTTGACTAGCTCGTTGATCAATAGATGGTTACGGTTTCCTGACCATGGACATTGGATATCGTTGATAACGGGATCACATCATTAGGAGAATGATGTGATGGACAAGACCCAATCCTAAGCCTAGCACAAGATCATGTAGTTCGTATGCTAAAGCTTTTCTAATGTCAAGTATCATTTCCTTAGACCATGAGATTGTGCAACTCCCGGATACCGTAGGAGTGCTTTGGGTGTGCCAAACGTCACAACATAACTGGGTGGCTATAAAGGTACATTACAGGTATCTCCGAAAGTGTCTGTTGGGTTGGCACGAATCGAGACTGGGATTTGTCACTCTGTGTAAACGGAGAGGTATCTCTGGGCCCACTCGGTAGGACATCATCATGTTGGAAATATGCCCTAGAGGCAATAATAAATTGATTATTATTATATTTCCTTGTTCATGATAATCGTTTATTATCCATGCTAGAATTGTATTGATAGAAAACTCAGATACATGTGTGGATACATAGACAACACCATGTCCCTAGTAAGCCTCTAGTTGACTATCTCGTTGATCAATAGATGGTTACAGTTTCCTGACCATGGACATTGGATGTCATTGATAACGGGATCACATCATTAGGAGAATGATGTGATGGACAAGACCCAATCCTAAGCATAGCACTAGATCGTGTAGTTCGTATGCTAAAGCTTTTCTAATGTCAAGTATCATTTCCTTAGACCATGAGATTGTGCAACTCCCGGATACCGTAGGAATGCTTTGGGTGTGCCAAACATCACAACGTAACTGGATGGCTATAAAGGTACACTACAGGTATCTCTGAAAGTGTCTGCTGGGTTGGCATGAATCGAGATTGGGATTTGTCACTCCGTGTAAACGGAGAGGTATCTCTGGGCCCACTCGGTAGGACATCATCATAATGTGCACAATGTGATCAAGGAGTTTATCACGGGATGATGTGTTACGGAACGAGTAAAGAGACTTGCCGGTAACGAGATTGAACAAGGTATCGGGATACCGACGATCGAATCTCGGAAAAGTATCGTACCGCTAGACAAAGGGAATTGTATACGGGATTGATTAAGTCCTTGACATCGTGGTTCATCCGATGAGATCATCGTGGAACATGTGGGAGCCAACATGGGTATCCAGATCCCGCTGTTGGTTATTGACCGGAGAGTCATCTCGGTCATGTCTGCATGTCTCCCGAACCCGTAGGGTCTACACACTTAAGGTTCGGTGACGCTAGGGTTATAGAGATATAAGTATGCGGTAACCCGAAAGTTGTTCGGAGTCCCGGATGAGATCCCGGACGTCACGAGGAGTTCCGGAATGGTCCAGAGGTAAAGAATTATATATAGGAAGTGCTATTTCGGCTATCGGGACAAGTTTTGGGGTCATCGGTATTGTACCGGGACCACCGGAAGGGTCCCGGGGGTCCACCGGATGGGGCCACCTGCCCCGGGGGCCACATGGGCTGTAGGGGGTGCGCCTTGGCCTACATGGGCCAAGGGCACCAGCCCCTAGAGGCCCATGCACCAAAGGGACAAGAGGAGGGGAGAGTCCTAAAAGGGGAAGGCACCTTCGAGGTGCCTTGGGGAGGATGGACTCCTCCCCCCCTTGGCCGCACCCTTCCTTGGAGGAAGGGGCAAGGCTGCGCCCTCCCCCTCTCCCTTGGCCCTATATATAGTGGGGGGAAGGGAGGGCAACCAAACCTAAGCCCTGGCGCCTCCCTCTCCCTCCCATGACACATCTCCCTCCTCCCGCAGCGCTTGGCGAAGCCCTGTTGGAATCCCGCTACTTCCACCACCACGCCGTCGTGCTGTTGGATCTCCATCAACCTCTCCTCCCCCCTTGCTGGATCAAGAAGGAGGAGACGTCGCTGCTCCATACGTGTGTTGAACGCGGAGGTGCCGTCCGTTCGGCGCTAGGATCATCGATGATTTGGATCACGACGAGTACGACTCCATCAACCCCGTTCTCTTGAACGCTTCCGCGCGCGATATACAAGGGTATGTAGATCCACTCCTCCCTCGTCTCTAGATGACTCCATAGATTGATCTTGGTGACACGTAGGAAAATTTTGAATTATTGCTACGTTTCCCAACAGTGGTATCAGAGTTAGGTCTATGCGTAGATTCTATGCACGAGTAGAACACAAAAAAGTTGTGGGCGTTGATTTTGTTCAATATGCTTGCCGTTAATAGTCTTATCTTGATTCGACGGTATTGTGGGATGAAGCGGCCCGGACCGACCTTACACGTACTCGTACGTGAGACTGGTTCTACCGACTGACATGCACTAGTTGCATAAGGTGGCTAGCGGGTGTCTGTCTCTCCCACTTTAGTCGGATCGGATTTGATGAAAAGGGTCCTTATGAAGGGTAAATAGCAATTGGCATATCACGTTGTGGTTTTTGCGTAGGTAAGCAACGTTCTTGCTAGAAACCCATAGCAGCCACGTAAAACATGCAAACAACAATTAGAGGACGTCTAACTTGTTTTTGCAGGGTATGCTATGTGATGTGATATGGCCAAAGGATGTGATGAATGATATATGTGATGTATGAGATGATCATGTTCTTGTAATAGGAATCACGACTTGCATGTCGATGAGTATGACAACCGGCAGGAGCCATATGAGTTGTCTTTATTTATTTATGACCTGCGTGTCAACTTAAATTTCATGTAATTACTTTACTTTATTGCTAAAGCGTTAGCCATAGTAGTAGAAGTAATAGATAACGAGACAACTTCAAGAAGACACAATGATGGAGATCATGATGATGGAGATCATGGTGTCATGCCGGTGACAAGATGATCATGGAGCCCCAAGATGGAGATCAAAGGAGCTATATGATATTGGCCATATCATGTCACTATTATTTGATTGCATGTGATGTTTATCATGTTTATACATCTTATTTGCTTAGAACGACGGTAGTAAATAAGATGATCCCTCATTACAATTTCAAGAATGTGTTCTCCCCTAACTGTGCACCGTTGCTAAAGTTCGTCGTTTCGAAGCACCACATGATGATCGGGTGTGATAGATCCTTACGTTCACATACAACGGGTGTAAGACAGTTTTACACATGCAAAACACTTAGGGTTAACTTGACGAGCCTAGCATGTACAGACATGGCCTCGGAACACAAGAGACCGAAAGGTCGAGCATGAGTCGTATGGTAGATACGATCAACATGAAGATGTTCACCGATGATGACTAGTCCGTCTCACGTGATGATCGGACACGGCCTAGTTGACTCGGATCATGTAATCACTTAGATGACTGGAGGGATGTCTATCTGAGTGGGAGTTCATAAGATGAACTTAATTATCCTGAACATAGTCAAAAGGTCTTCGCAAATTATGTCGTAGCACACGCTTCAGTTCTACTGTTTAGATATGTTCCTAGAGAAAATTTAGTTGAAAGTTGATAGTAGCAATTATGCGGACTAGGTCCGTAAACTGAGGATTGTCCTCATTGCTTCATAGAAGGCTTATGTCCTTAATGCACCGCTCAGTGTGCTGAACCTCGAACGTTGTCTGTGGATGTTGCGAACATCTAACATACACATTTTGATAACTACGTGATAGTTCAGTTAAACGGTTTAGAATTGAGGCACCGAAGATGTTTTGAAACGTCGTGAAACATATGAGATGTTTCGAGGACTGAAATTGGGATTTCAGGCTCATGCCCACGTCAAGAGGTATAAGACCTCCGACGATTTTCTTAGCCTGCAAACTAAGGGGGAAAAGCTCAATTGTTGAACTTGTGCTCAGATTGTCTGAGTACAACAATCGCTTGAATCGAGTGGGAGTTGATCTTCCAGATGAAATAGTGATGGTTCTCCGAAGTCATTACCACCAAGCTGCTAGAGCTTCGTGATGAACTATAATATATCAGGGACATATATGATGATCCTTGAGATATTCGCGATGTTTGACACCACAAAAGTAGAAATCAAGAAGGAGCATCAATTGTTGATGGTTGGTGAAACCACTAGTTTCAAGAAGGGCAAGGGCACGAAGGGATACTCCATGAAACGGCAAATCAGCTGCTGCTCTAGTGAAGAAACCCAAGGTTGAACCCAAACTCGAGACTAAGTGCTTCTATAATAAGGGGAACAGCCACTGGAGCAGAATTACCCTAGATACTTGGTAGATGAGAAGGCTGGCAAGGTCGATAGAAGTATATTGGATATACATTGTGTTGATGTGTACTTTACTAGTACTCCTAGTAGCACCAGGGTATTAGATACTGGTTCGGTTGCTAAGTGTTAGTAACTCGAAATAAAAGCTACGGAATAAACGGAGACTAGCTAAAGGTGAGCTGACGATATGTGTTGGAAGTGTTTCCAATGTTAATATGATCAAGCATCACACGCTCCCTCTACCATCGAGATTGGTGTTTGCGTTGAGCATAGATATAATTGGATTATGTCTATCACAATATGGTTATTCATTTAAGGAGAATAATGGTTACTCTGTTTATTTGAATAATACCTTCAATGGTCTTGCACCTAAAATGAATGGTTCATTGAATCTCGATCGTAGTGATACACATGTTCATGCCAAAAGATAGTAATGATAGTACCACCTACTTGTGGCACTGCCACGTAAGTCATATCGGTAAAAACGCATGAAGAAGCTCCATGTTGATGGATCTTTGGGCTCACTCGTTTTTGAAAAGTTTGAGACATGCGAACCGTGTCTATTGGTGTATATGCATGAAGAAACTCCATGCAAATGGACCGTTTTGACTCACTTGATTTTGAATCACTTGAGACATGCAAATCATACCACATGGGCAAGATGACTGAAAGCCTCGTTTTTCAGTAAAATGGAACTAGAAAGCAACTTGTTGGAAGTAATACATTTTGATGTGTGCAGTCCGATGAGTGCTGAGGCATGTAGTGGATATCGTTATGTTCTTACTTCACAGATGATTTGAGTAGATGTTGAGTATATTTACTTGATGAATCACGAGTCTGAATTATTGAAAGGTTCAAGTAATTTCAGAGTGAAGTTGAAAGATCATCGTGACAAGAGGATAAAAGATCTATGATATGATCATAGAGATGAATATCTGAATTACGAGTTTGGCACAGAATTAAGACATTGTGGAAATTGTTTCACAACCAATACAGCCTGGAACACCATAGTGTGATGGTGTGTCCGAACATCATAACTGCACCCTATTGGATATGATGCATACCATGATGTCTCTTATCGAATTACCACGATAGTTTATGGGTTAGGCATTAGAGACAACCACATTCACTTTAAATAGGGCACCACGTAATTCCGATGAGATGACACCGTATGAACTATGGTTTAGAGAAACCTAAGCTGTCATTTCTTAAAAGTTTGGGGCTGCGACGCTTATGTGAAAAGGTTTCAGGATGATAAGCTCAAACCCAAAGCGGATAAATGCATCTTCATAGGACACCCAAAACAGTTGGGTATACCTCCTGTCTCAGAACCGAAAGCAATAAGGGATTGTTTCTAGAATCGGGTCCTTTCTCGAGGAAAAGTTTCTCTCGAAAGAATTGAGTGGGAGGATGGTGGAGACTTGATAAAGTTGTTGAACCGTCTCTTCAACTAGTGTGTGGCAGGGCACAGGAAGTTGTTCCTGTGGCACCTACACCAATTGAAGTGGAAGCTTATGATAGTGATCATGAAACTTCAGATCAAGTCACTACCAAACCTCGTGGGATGACAAGGATGCGTACTACTTCAGAGTGGTACGTAATCCTGTCTTGGAAGTCATGTTGCTAGACAACAATGAACCTACGAGCTATGGAGAAGCGATGGTGGACCCGGATTCCGATAAATGGCTCGAGGCCATAAAATCCGAGAGAGGATCCATGTATGAAAACAAAGTGTAGACTTTGGCAGAACAACTTGATGGTCGTAAGGCTGTTAGGTACATATGGATTTTAAAAGGAAGACGGACAATGATGGTAAATGTCACCATTAAGAAAGCTCGACTTGTCGTTAAGATGTTTTCCGACAAGTTCAAGGAGTTGACTACGATGAGACTTTCTCACTCGTAGCGATGCTAAGAGTCTGTTGGAATTATATTAGCGATTACTGCATTATTTATGAAATCTTGCAGATAGGATGTCAAAACATTATTTCCTCGACGTTTTTGAGGAAAGATTTTGTCAATCCTGAAAGATGCTAATAAGTATGCAAAGCTCCAGCAATCCTTCTAGGGACTGGACTAAGCATCTCGGAGTTGGAATGTATGCTTTGATGATGATCAAAGATTTTGGGTTTATACAAAGTTTATGAGAAACTTGTATTTCCAAAGAAGTGAGTGGGAGCACTATAGAATTTCTGATGAGTATATGTTGTTGATATATTATGGATCAGAAATGACGTAGAATTTCTGGAAAGCATATAGGGTTATTTGGAAAGTGTTTTTCAGTGGAAAGCCTGGATCAAGCTACTTGAACATTGAGCATCGAGATCTATAAGGATAGATCAAAATGCTTAATGGTACTTTCAAATGAGCACATTCCTTGACATGATCCTGAAGGTGTTCAAGATGGATCAGTCAAAGAAGGAGTTCTTGCCTGAGTTATAAGGTATGAAGTTAAGACTTAAAGCTCGACCACGGCAGAATAGAGAGAAAGGACGAAGGTCGTCCCCTATGCTTAAGACATAGGCTCTACAGTATGCTATGCTGTGTACCGCACCTGAAGTGTGCCTTGCCATGAGTCAGTCAAGGGGTACAAGAGTGATCCAAGAATGGATCACAGTACAGCGGTCAAAGTTATCCTTAGTAACTAGTGGACTAAGGAATTTTCTCGGTTATGGAGGTGATAAAGAGTTCGACGTAAAGAGTTACGACGATCCAAGCTTAACACCTATCTGGATAGCTCTGAGTAGAGATACCGGATACGTATAATGGAGCAACAATTTAGAATAACTCCAAGTAGAACAGTTATTTGAAATGGCTCCAAATGTAGCGTAGTAGTTGCATCTACAAGATGACATAGAAATTTGCAAAGTACATACGGATCTGAAAGATTCAGACCCGTTGACTAAAACCTCTCTCACAAGCAAAACATGATCAAACCCAGAACTCATTGAGTCTTAATCACATGATGATGTGAACTAGTTTAGTGACACTAGTAAACTCTTTGGATGTTGGTCACATGGCGATGTGACCTGTGAGTGTTAATCACATGGGATGTGAACTAGATTATTGACTCTAGTGCAAGTGGGAGACTGTTGGAAATATGCCCTAGAGGCAATAATAAATTGATTATTATTATATTTCCTTGTTCATGATAATCGTTTATTATCCATGCTAGAATTGTATTGATAGGAAACTCAGATACATGTGTGGATACATAGACAACACCATGTCCCTAGTAAGCCTCTAGTTGACTAGCTTGTTGATCAATAGATGGTTACGGTTTCCTGACCATGGACATTGGATGTCATTGATAACGGGATCACATCATTAGGAGAATGATGTGATGGACAAGACCCAATCCTAAGCATAGCACTAGATCGTGTAGTTCGTATGCTAAAGCTTTTCTAATGTCAAGTATCATTTCCATAGACCATGAGATTGTGCAACTCCCGGATACCGTAGGAATGCTTTGGGTGTGCCAAACGTCACAACGTAGTTGGGTGGCTATAAAGGTACACTACAGGTATCTCCGAAAGTGTCTGTTGGGTTGGCATGAATCGAGACTGGGATTTGTCACTCCGTGTAAACAGAGAGGTATCTCTGGGCCCACTCGGTAGGACATCATCATAATGTGCACAATGTGATCAAGGAGTTTATCATGGGATGATGTGTTATGGAACGAGTAAAGAGACTTGCCGGTAACGAGATTGAACAAGGTATCGGGATACCAACGATCGAATCTCGGGCAAGTATCGTACCGCTAGACAAAGGGAATTGTATACGGGATTGATTAAGTCCTTGACATCGTGGTTCATCCGATGAGATCATCGTGGAACATGTGGGAGCCAACATGGGTATCCAGATCCTGCTGTTGGTTATTGACCGGAGAGTCATCTCGGTCATGTCTGCATGTCTCCCGAACCCGTAGGGTCTACACACTTAAGGTTCGGTGACGCTAGGGTTATAGAGATATAAGTATGCGGTAACACGAAAGTTGTTCAGAGTCCCGGATGAGATCCCAGACGTCACGAGGAGTTCCGAAATGGTCCGGAGGTAAAGAATTATATATATAGGAAGTGCTATTTCGGCTATCGGGACAAGTTTCGGGGTCATCGGTATTGTACCGGGACCACCGGAAGGGTCCCGGGGGTCCACCGGGTGGGGCCACCTGCCCCGGGGGCCACCTGCCCCGGGGGCCACATGGGCTGTAGGGGGTGCGCCTTGGCCTACATGGGCCAAGGGCACCAGCCCTAGAGGCCCATGCGCCAAAGGGACAAGAGGAGGGGAGAGTCCTAAAAGGGGAAGGCACCTTCGAGGTGCCTTGGGGAGGATGGACTCCTCCCCCCTTGGCCGCACCCTTCCTTGGAGGAAGGGGCAAGGCTGCACCCTCCCCTTCTCCCTTGGCCCTATATATAGTGGGGGGAAGGGAGGGCAACCAAACCTAAGCCCTGGCGCCTCCCTCTCCCTCCCATGACACATCTCCCTCCTCCCGCAGCGCTTGGCGAAGCCCTGTTGGAATCCCGCTACTTCCACCACCACGCCGTCGTGCTGTTGGATCTCCATCAACCTCTCCTCCCCCTTTGCTGGATCAAGAAGGAGGAGACGTTGCTGCTTCGTACGTGTGTTGAATGCGGAGGTGCCGTCCGTTCGGCGCTAGGATCATCAGTGATTTGGATCACGACGAGTACGACTCCATCAACCCCGTTCTCTTGAACGCTTCCGTGCGCGATCTACAAGGGTATGTAGATCCACTCCTCCCTCGTTGCTAGATGACTCCATAGATTGATCTTGGTGACACGTAGGAAAATTTTGAATTATTGCTACGTTCCCCAACACATCATAATGTGCATAATGTGATCAAGGAGTTGATCACGGGATGATGTCTTACGGAACGAGTAAAGAGACTTGCCAGTAACGAGATTGAACAAGGTATCGGGATACCGACGATCGAATCTCGGGCAAGTATTGTACCGCTAGACAAAGGGAATTGTATACGGGATTGATTAAGTCCTTGACATCGTGGTTCATCCGATGAGATCATCGTGGAACATGTGGGAGCCAACATGGGTATCCATATCCCGCTGTTGGTTATTGACCGGAGAGTTATCTTGGTCATGTCTGCATGGTTCCCGAACCCGTAGGGTCTACACACTTAAGGTTCGATGATGCTAGGGTTATAGGGAATAGATATACGTGGTTACCGAATGTTGTTCGGAGTCCCGGATGAGATCCCGGACGTCATGAGGAGTTCCGGAATGGTCCAGAGGTAAAGATTTATATATGGGAAGTCCTGTTTTGGTCGCCGGAAAAGTTTCGGATTTTATCGGTAATGTACCGGGACCACCGGGAGGGTCCCGGTGGTCCACCAAGTGAGGCCACCAGCCCCGGAGGGCTGCATGGGCCAAGTGTGGGAGGGGACCAGCCCCAGGTGTGCTGGTGCCCCCCCCACCAAGGCCCAAGGCGCAAGGGAGAGTGGAAGGGGGCAAACCCTAGGCTCAGATGGGCCTAAGGCCCACCTAGTGGTGCGCCCCCCTCTCTCCCCCCTTGGCTGCCCCCCTAGATGGGATCTAGGGCTGGCCGCCACCCCTAGGGGTGGAAACCTAGGTGGGGGTGCAGCCCCTCCCCTCCCCCTATATATACTTGAGGTTTTGGGCTACCAGGGACACGGTTCAATCTCCTTCTTGGCGCAGCCCTACCCCTCTCCCTCCTCGTCTCTTGCGGTGTTTGGCGAAGCCCTGCTGGAGTACCACGCTCCTCCACCACCACCATGCCATTGTGCTGCTGCTGTATGGAGTCTTCCCCAACCTCTCCTTCTCCCCTTGCTGGATCAAGGCGTAGGAGATGTCACCGGGCTGTACGTGTGTTGAACACGGAGGTGCCGTCCGTTCGGCACTAGGATCATCAGTGATTTGGATCACGACGAGTACGACTCCATTAACCCCGTTCACTTGAACGCTTCCGCTTAGCGATCTACAAGGGTATGTAGATGCACTCTCCTTCCCTCGTTGCTAGATTACTCCATAGATTGATCTTGGTGTTGCGTAGAAAATTTTGAATTTCTGCTATGTTCCCCAACAATGGCATCATGAGCTAGGTCTATGCATAGTTTCTGTGCACGAGTAGAACACAAAGCAGTTGTGGGCGTTGATTTTGTCAATTTACTTGCCATTACTAGTCTTATCTTGATTCGGCGGCATCGTGGGATGAAGTGGCCCGGACCGACCTTACACGTACTCTTACGTGAGACTGGTTCCACCGACTGACATGCACTAATTGCATAAGGTGGCTAGCGGGTGTCTGTCTCTCCCACCTCAGTCGGATCGGATTCGATGAAAAGGGTCCTTATGAAGGGTAAATAGCAATTGGCATATCACGTTGTGGTTTTTGCGTAGGTAAGAAACGTTCTTGCTAGAAACCCATAGCAGCCACGTAAAACATGCAAACAACAATTAGAGGACGTCTAACTTGTTTTTGCAGGGTATGCTATGTGATGTGATATGGCCAAAGGATGTGATGAATGATATATGTGATGTATGAGATGATCATGTTCTTGTAATAGGAATCACGACTTGCATGTCGATGAGTATGACAACCGGCAGGAGCCATAGGAGTTGTCTTAATTTATTTATGACCTGCGTGTCAACATAAACGTCATGTAATTACTTTACTTTATTGCTAATCGTTAGCTGTAGTAGTGGAAGTAATAGTTGGCGAGACAACTTCATGAAGACACGATGATGGAGATCATGATGATGGAGATCATGGTGTCATGCCGGTGACGATGATGATCATGGAGCCCCGAAGATGGAGATCAAAAGGAGCAATATGATATTGGCCATATCATGTCACTATTTGATTGCATGTGATGTTTATCATGTTTATACATCTTATTTGCTTAGAACGACGGTAGTAAATAAGATGATCCCTCATTAAAATTTCAAGAAAGTGTTCCCCCTAACTGTGCACCATTGCGAAAGTTCGTCGTTTCGAAGCACCACGTGATGATCGGGTGTGATAGATTCTTACGTTCGAATACAACGGGTGTTGACGAGCCTAGCATGTACAGACATGGCCTCGGAACACAAGAGACCGAAAGGTCGAGCATGAGTCGTATGGTAGATACGATCAACATGAAGATGTTCACCGATGATGACTAGTCCGTCTCACGTGATGATCGGACACGGCCTAGTTGACTCGGATCATGTAATCACTTAGATGACTAGAGGGATGTCTATCTGAGTGGGAGTTCATAAGATGAACTTAATTATCCTGAACATAGTCAAAAGGTCTTCGCAAATTATGTCGTGGCTCGCGTTTCTGTTCTACTGTTTAGATATGTTCCTAGAGAAAATTTAGTTGAAAGTTGATAGTAGCAATTATGCGGACTAGGTCCGTAAACTGAGGATTGTCCTTATTGCTTCATAGAAGGCTTATGTCCTTAATGCACCGCTCAGTGTGCTGAACCTCGAACGTCGTCTGTGGATGTTTCGAATATCTGACATACATGTTTTGATAACTACGTGATAGTTCAGTTAAACGGTTTAGAGTTGAGGCACCGAAGACGTTTTGAAACGTCGTGAAACATATGAGATGTTTTGAGGGCTGAAATTGGGATTTCAGGCTCGTGCCCACGTCAAGAGGTATAAGACCTCCGACGATTTTCTTAGCCTGCAAACTAAGGGAGAAAAGCTCAATTGTTGAGCTTGTGCTCAGATTGTCTGAGTACAACAATCATTTGAATCGAGTGGGAGTTGATCTTCCAGATGAGATAGTGATGTTTCTCCGAGGTCATTACCACCAAGCTGCTAGAGCTTCGTGATGAACTATAATATATCAGGGACATATATGATGATCCTTGAGATATTCACGATGTTTGACACCACAAAAGTAGAAATCAAGAAGGAGCATCAATTGTTGATGGTTGGTGAAACCACTAGTTTCAAGAAGGGCAAGGGCAAGAAGGGATACTTCATGAAACGGCAAATCAGCTGCTGCTCTAGTGAAGAAACCCAAGGTTGAACCCAAACCCAAGACTAACTGCTTCTGTAATAAGGGGAACAACCACTGGAGCAGAATTACCCTAGATACTTGGTAGATGAGAAGGCTGACAAGGTCGATAGAAGTATATTGGATATACATTGTGTACTTTACTAGTACTCCTAGTAGCACCATGGTATTAGATACCGGTTCAGTTGCTAAATGTTAGTAAACTCGAAATAAAAGGCTGCGGAGTAAACGGAGACTAGCTAAAGGTGAGCTGGCAATATGTGTTGGAAGTTTTTCCAAGCTTGATGTGATCAAGCATCGCACGCTCCCTCTACCATCGAGATTGGTGTTTGCGTTGAGCATAGACATGATTGGATTATGTCTATTGCAATACGGTTATTCATTTAAGGAGAATAATGGTTACTCTATTTATTTGAATAATACCTTCAATGGTCTTGCACCTAAAATGAATGGTTTATTGAATCTCGATCGTAGTGATACACATGTTCATGCTAAAAGATATAAGATAGTAATGATAGTACCACCTACTTGTGGCACTGCCACGTAAGTCATATCGGTATAAAACGCATGAAGAAGCTCCATGTTGATGGATCTTTGGGCTCACTCGTTTTGAAAAGTTTGAGACATGCGAACCATGTCTATTGGTGTATATGCATGAAGAAACTCCATGCAAATGGACCGTTTGGACTCACTTGATTTTGAATCACTTGAGACATGCAAATCATACCACATGGGCAAGATGACTGAAAGCCTCGTTTTTCAGTAAAATGGAACTAGAAAGCAACTTGTTGGAAGTAATACATTTTGATGTGTGCAGTCCAATGAGTGCTGAGGCGTGTAGTGGATATCGTTATGTTCTTACTTCACAGATGATTTGAGTAGATGTTGAGTATATTTACTTGATGAATCACGAGTCTGAATTATTGAAAGGTTCAAGTAATTTCAGGGTGAAGTTGAAAGATCGTCATGACAAGAGGATAAAAGATCTATGATATGATCATAGAGATGAATATCTGAATTACGAGTTTGGCACAGAATTAAGACATTGTGGAAATTTTTTCACAACTAATACAGCCTGGAACACCATAGTGTGATGGTGTGTCCGAACATCATAACTGCACCCTATTGGATATGATGCATACCATGATGTCTCTTAACGAATTACCACAATAGTTTATGGGTTAGGCATTAGAGACAACCACATTCACTTTAAATAGGGCACCACGTAATTCCGATGAGATGACTCCGTATGAACTATGGTTTAGAGAAACCTAAGCTGTCATTTCTTAAAAGTTTGGGGCAGCGACGCTTATGTGAAAAAGTTTCAGGCTGATAAGCTCGAACCCAAAGCGGATAAATGCATCTTCATAGGACACCCAGAACATTTGGGTATACCTCCTGTCTCAAATCCGAAAGCAATAAGGGATTGTTTCTAGAATCGGGTCCTTCCTCGAGGAAAAAGTTTCTCTCGAAAGAATTGAGTGGGAGGATGGTGGAGACTTGATGAGGTTATTGAACCATCTCTTCAACTAGTGTATGGCAGGGCACAGGGAGTTGTTCCTGTGGCACCTACACCAATCGAAGTGGAAGCTTATGATAGTGATCATGAAACTTCAAATCAAGTCACTACCAAACCTCGTGGGATGACAAGGATGTGTACTACTTCAGAGTGGTACGTAATCATGTCTTGGAAGTCATGTTGCTAGACAACAATGAACCTACGAGCTATGGAGAAGCGATGGTGGGCCTGGATTCCAAAATGGCTCGAGGCCATATAATCCGAGAGAGGATCCATATATGAAAACAAAGTGTAAACTTTGGAAGAACTACTTGATGGTCGTAAGGCTATTAGGTACATATGGATTTTAAAAGGAAGACGGACAATGATGGTACGTATCACCATTAAGAAAGCTCGACTTGTCGCTAAGATGTTTTCCGACAAGTTCAAGGAGTTGACTACGATGAGACTTTCTCACTCGTAGCGATGCTAAGAGTCTGTTGGAATTATATTAGCGATTACTGCATTATTTATGAAATCTTGCAGATAGGATGTCAAAACATTGTTTCCTCGACGATTTTCTTGAGGAAAGGTTGTATGTGATACAACCGGAAGGTTTTGTCAATCCTAAAAGATGCTAACAAGTATGCAAAGCTCCAGCAATCCTTCTAAGGACTGGAGTAAGCATCTCGGAGTTGGAATGTATGCTTTGATGAGATGATCAAAGATTTTGGGTGTATACAAAGTTTATGAGAAACTTGTATTTCCAAAGAAGTGAGTGGGAGCACTATAGAATTTCTGATGAGTATATGTTGTTGACATATTGTTGATCAGAAATGATGTAGAATTTCTGGAAAGCATATAGGGTTATTTGGAAAGTGTTTTTCAATGGAAAGCCTGGATTAAGCTACTTGAACATTGAGCATCAAGATCTATAAGGATAGATCAAAACGCTTAATGGTACTTTCAAATGAGCACATACCTTGACATGATCTTGAAGGTGGATCAGTCAAAGAAGGAGTTCTTGTTGGGGAACGTTGCAGAAAACAAAAAATTTCCTACTCGTTTCACCAAGATCATCTAGGAGTTCATCTAGCAACGAGTGATTAGATGCATCTACATACCTTTGTAGATCGCGAGCGGAAGCGTTCAAAAGAACGGTGATGATGTAGTCGTACTCGACGTGATCCAAATCACCGATGACCAGCGCCGAACGGACGGCACCTCCGCGTTCAACACACGTACGGAACAGCCACGTCTCCTCTTCTTGATCCAGCAAGGGAGGGAGGAGAGGTTGAGGGAGATGGCACCAGCAGCAGCACGACGGCGTGGTGTTGATGGAGCTGCAGTACTCCGGCAGAGCTTCGCTAAGCACTATGGAGGTGGAGGAGGTGTTGAGGAGGGAGAAGAAGGCAACCAAAGGCCAGGGCGTTCAGGTGTGAAGTCCCTCCTCTCCCCCACTATATATAGGGGTGCCAAGGGGGGGTGGCCGGCCCTAGGAGATCCAATCTCCTAGGGGGTGCGGCGGCCAAGGGGGGTTTTCCCTCCCCCCAAGGCACCTAGGAGGTGCCTTACCCTCCTAGGACTCTTGCCCCCTTAAACCCTAGGCGCATGGGCCTATGTGGGGCTGGTGCCCTTGGCCCATTAGGCCAAGGCGCACCCCCTTACAGCCCATGTGGCCCCCCGGGGCAGGTGGACCCACCCGGTGGACCCCCGGGACCCTTCCGGTGGTCCCGGTACAATACCGATAACCCCGAAACTTGTCCCGATGTCCGAAACAGGACTTCCCATATATAAATCTTTACCTCCGGACCATTCCGGAACTCCTCGTGACGTCCGGGATCTCATCCGGGACTCCGAACAACATTAAGGTTACTGCATATACATATCCCTACAACCCTAGCATAACCGGACCTTAAGTGCGTAGACCCTACGGGTTCGGGAGACAAGCAGACATGACCGAGACGACTCTTCGGTCAATAACCAACAGCGGGATCTGGATACCCATGTTGGCTCCCACATGCTCCACGATGATCTCATCGGATGAACCACGATGTCGAGGATTCAATCAACCCCGTACGCTATTCCCTTTGTCTATCGATATGTTACTTGCCCGAGATTCGATCGTCGGTATCCCAATACCTCGTTCAATCTCGTTACCGGCAAGTCACTTTACTCGTACCGTAATGCATGATCCCGTGACCAGACACTTGGTCACTCTGAGCTCATTATGATGATGCATTACCGAGTGGGCCCAGTGATACCTCTCCGTCATACGAAGTGACAAATCCCAGTCTTGATCCATGTCACCCAACAGACACTTTCGGAGATACCCGCAGTCTACCTTTATAGTCACCCAGTTACGTTGTGACGTTTGGCATACCGAAAGCACTCCTACAGTATCCGGGAGTTACACGATCTCATGGTCTAAGGAAAAGATACTTGACATTAGAAAACTCTAGCAAACGAACTATACGATCTTGTGCTATGTTTAGGATTGGGTCTTGTCCATCACATCATTCTCCTAATGATGTGATCTCGTTATCAATGACATCCAGTGTCCATAGTCAGGAAATCATGACTATCTGTTGATCAACGAGCTAGTCAACTAGAGGCTCACTAGGGACATGTTGATGTCTGTTATTCACACATGTATTACGATTTCCAGATAACACAATTATAGCATGAATAAAGACAATTATCATGAACAAGGAAATATAATAATAATGCTTTTATTATTGCCTCTAGGGCATATTTCCAACAGTCTCCCACTTGCACTAGAGTCAATAATCTAGTTACATTGTGATGAATCGAACACCCATGGAATTCTTGTGTTGATCATGTTTTGCTCTAGGGAGAGGTTTAGTCAACGGATCTGCTACATTCAGGTCCGTATGTACTTTACAAATCTCTATGTCTCCATCTTGAACATTTTCACGAATGGAGTTGAAGCGACGCTTGATGTGCCTTGTCTTCTTGTGAAACCTGGGCTCCTTGGCAAGTGCAATAGCTCCAGTGTTGTCACAGAAGAGCTTGATCGGCCCCGACGCATTGGGTATGACTCCTAGGTCGGTGATGAACTCCTTCACCCATATTGCTTCATGTGCTGCCTCCGAGGCTGCCATGTACTCTGCTTCACATGTAGATCCCGCCACGACGCTTTGCTTGCAACTGCACCAGCTTACTGCCCCACCATTCAAAATATACACGTATCCGGTTTGTGACTTAGAGTCATCCAGATCTGTGTCGAAGCTAGCGTCGACGTAACCCTTTACGATGAGCTCTTCGTCACCTCCATAAACGAGAAACATTTCCTTAGTCCTTTTCAGGTACTTCAGGATATTCTTGACCGCTGTCCAGTGTTCCTTGCCGGGATTACTTTGGTACCTTCCTACCAAACTGACGGCAAGGTTAACATCAGGTCTGGTACACAGCATGGCATACATAATAGAACCTATGGCTGAGGCATAGGGGATGACGCTCATCTCTTCTATATCTTCTGCCGTGGTCGGACATTGAGCTGAGCTCAATTTCATACCTTGTAACACAGGCAAGAACCCCTTCTTGGATTGATCCATATTGAACTTCTTCAATATCTTATCAAGGTATGTGCTTTGTGAAAGACCTATGAGGCGTCTCGATCTATCTCTACAGATTTTGATGCCTAATATATAAGCAGTTTCTCCAAGGTCCTTCATTGAAAAACTTTTATTCAAGTAGGCCTTGATGCTGTCCAAGAGTTCTATATCATTTCCCATCAAAAGTATGTCATCTACATATAATATGAGAAATGCTACAGAGCTCCCACTCACTTTCTTGTAAACGCAGGCTTCTCCATAAGTCTGTGTAAACCCAAACACTTTGATCATCTCATCAAAGCGAATGTTCCAACTCCGAGATGCTTGCACCAGCCCATAAATCGAGCGTTGGAGCTTGCACACTTTGTCAGCATTCTCAGGATCGACAAAACCTTCCGGCTGCATCATATACAATTCTTCCTTAAGGAAACCATTAAGGAATGCCGTTTTGACGTCCATTTGCCATATTTCGTAATCATAGAATGCGGCAATTGCTAACATGATTCGGACGGACTTCAGCTTCGCTACCGGTGAGAAAGTCTCATCGTAGTCAACCCCTTGAACTTGTCGATAACCCTTAGCGACAAGCCGAGCTTTATAGATGGTCACATTACCATCCGCGTCTGTCTTCCTCTTAAAGATCCATTTATTTTCTATGGCTCGCCGCTCAATGGGCAAGTCAGTCAAAGTCCATACTTCGTTTTCATACATGGATCCTATCTCGGATTTCATGGCTTCTAGCCATTTGTCGGAATCCGGGCCCGCCATCGCTTCTTCATAGTTCGAAGGTTCACCGTTGTCTAACAACATGATTTCCAAGACAGGGTTGCCGTACCACTCTGGTGCGGAACGTGTCCTTGTGGACCTTCGAATTTCAGTAGGGGCTTGATCAGAAGTATCTTGATCATTAACTTCCTCTCTAGTCGGTGCAGGCATCTCAGGAACATTTTCTTGAGTTGCGCCATTTTCCGGTTCAAGAGGTAATACTTCATCAAGCTCTACTTTCCTCCCACTTACTTCTTTCGAGAGAAACTCTTTCTCCAGAAAGGACCCATTCTTGGCAACAAAGATCTTGCCTTCGGATCTGAGGTAGAAGGTGTACCCAATAGTTTCTTTTGGGTATCCTATGAAGACGCATTTTTCCGACTTGGGTTCGAGCTTTTCAGGTTGAAGTTTCTTGACATAAGCATCGCATCCCCAAACTTTTAGAAACGACAGCTTAGGTTTCTTCCCAAACCATAATTCATACGGTGTCGTCTCAACGGATTTTGACGGAGCCCTATTTAAAGTGAATGCGGCAGTCTCTAAAGCATAGCCCCAAAAAGAAAGCGGTAAATCGGTAAGAGACATCATAGATCGCACCATATCTAACAGAGTGCGATTACGACGTTCGGACACACCATTACGCTGAGGTGTTCCAGGCGGCGTGAGTTGTGAAACTATTCCACATTTTCTTAAGTGTGTGCCAAACTCGTGACTCAAGTATTCTCCTCCACGATCTGATCGCAGAAACTTGATTTTCCTGTCACGTTGATTTTCAACCTCACTCTGAAATTCCTTGAACTTTTCAAAGGTTTCAGACTTGTGTTTCATTAAGTAGATATACCCATACCTACTTAAATCATCAGTGAGGGTGAGAACATAACGATAGCCACCGCGAGCCTCAACACTCATTGGACCGCACACATCGGTATGTATGATTTCCAATAAGTCGGTTGCTCGCTCCATTGTTCCTGAGAAAGGAGTCTTGGTCATTTTACCCATAAGGCATGGTTCGCACGTGTCAAATGATTCATAATCAAGAGACTCTAAAAGTCCATCGGCATGGAGCTTCTTCATGCGTTTGATACCTATGTGACCAAGGCGGCAGTGCCACAAGTATGTGGGACTATCATTATCAACTTTACTTCTTTTGGTACTCACATTATGAACATGTGTAGCATCACGTTCGAGATTCATAAAGAATAAACCATTCACCATAGGAGCATGACCATAAAACATATCTCTCATAAAAATGGAACAACCATTATTCTCAGATTTAAAAGAGTAGCCATCTCGAATTAAACGAGATCCCGATACAATGTTCATGCTCAAAGCTGGCACTAAATAACAATTATTAAGGTTTAAAACTAATCCCGAAGGGAGATGCAGAGGTAGCGTGCCGACGGCGATCACATTGACCTTGGAACCATTCCCGACGCGCATCGTCACCTCGTCCTTGCCAGTTTCCGCTTATTCCGCAGCCCCTGCTTTGAGTTACAAATGTGAGCAACTGCACCGGTATCAAATACCCAGGAGCCACTACGGGCACTAGTAAGGTACACATAAATTACATGTATATCACATATACCTTTGGTTTTGCCGGCCTTCTTATCCGCTAAGTACTTAGGGCAGTTCCGCTTCCAGTGACCGCTTTCCTTGCAATAAAAGCACTCAGTCTCGGGCTTGGGTCCATTCTTTGGCTTCTTCCCGGCAGCTTGCTTGCCGGGCGCGGCAACCTCCTTGCCGTCCTTCTTGAAGCTCTTTTTACCCTTGCCTTTCTTGAACTTAGTGGTTTTATTGATCATCAACACTTGATGTTCCTTCCTGACTTCTACCTCCGCTGATTTCAGCATAGCAAATACTTCAGGAATGGTCTTTTACATCCCCTGCATATTGAAGTTCATCACAAAGCTCTTGTAGCTTGGTGGAAGCGACTGGAGGATTCTGTCAATGACCGCATCATCCGGGAGATTAACTCCTAGCTGAGTCAAGCGGTTATGCAACCCAGACATAGTGAGTATGTGCTCACTGACAGAACTGTTTTCCTCCATCTTACAGCTGAAGAATTTGTCGGAGACTTCATATCTCTCGACCCGGGCATGAGCTTGGAAAACCATTTTCAGCTCTTCGAACATCTCATATGCTCCATGTCTCTCAAAACGCTTTTGGAGCCCCGGCTCTAGGCTGTAAAGCATGCCGCACTGAACGAGGGAGTAGTCATCGAATCGTGCCTGCCAAGCGTTCATAACATCTTGTTCTGCAGGGAGAACGGGTGCGTCACCAAGCGGTGCTTGTAGGACATAATCTTTCTTGGCAGCTATGAGGATGATCCTCAGGTTCCGGACCCAGTCCGTATAGTTGCTGCCATCGTCTTTCAGCTTAGTTTTCTCTAGGAACGCGTTGAAGTTGAGGACTACGTTGGCCATTTGATCTACAAGACATATTGCAAAGATTTTTAGACTAAGTTCATGACAATTAAGTTCAACTAATCAAATTATTAGTGAACTCCCACTTAGATTAGACATCCCTCTAGTCATCTAAGTATTACATGATCCGAGTTAAACTAGACTGTGTCCGATCATCACGTGAGACGGACTAGTCAACATCGGTGAACATCTTCATGTTGATCGTATCTTCTATACGACTCATGCTCGACCTTTCGGTCTTCTGTGTTCCGAGGCCATGTCTGTACATGCTAGGCTCGTCAAGTCAACCTAAGTGTTTGCATGTGTAAATCTGTCTTACACCCGTTGTATGTGAACGTCTGAATAAAACACCCGATCATCACGTGGTGTTTTGAAATAGCGAATTGTCGCAACGGTGCACAGTTAGGGGGAACACTTCTTGAATTTATTGTGAGGGATCATCTTATTTACTACCGTCGTTCTAAGTAAACAAGATGCAAAACATGATAAACATCACATGCAATCAAATAATGAACGTGACATGATATGGCCAATATCACATAGCTCCTTTGATCTCCATCTTGGGGCTCCATGATCATCTTGTCACCGGCTTGACACCATGATCTCCATCATCATGATCTCCATCATCGTGTCTCCATGAAGTTGCTCGCCAACTATTACTTCTACTACTATGGCTAACGCGTTTAGCAATAAAGTAAAGTAATTTACATGGCGTTTCTCGATGACACGCAGGTCACTAAAAGAATAAAGACAACTCCTATGGCTCCTGCCGGTTGTCATACTCATCGACATGCAAGTCGTGAATCCTATTACAATAGCATGAACATCTCATACATCACATATAGATCATTCATCATTCATCACAACTTTGGCCATATCATATCACAAACCACTTGCTGCAAAAACAAGTTAGACGTCCTCTAATTGTTGTTGCAAGTTTTTTACGTGGCTGAATTAGGGTTCTAGCAAGAACGTTTTCTTACCTAAGTTAAAGCCACAACGTGATTTGTCAACTTCTATTTACCCTTCATAAGGACCCTGTTCATCGATTCCGCTCCAACTAAAGTAGGAGAGACAGACACCCGCCAGCCACCTTATGCAACTAGTGCATGTTAGTCGGTGGAACCGGTCTCACGTAAGCGTACGTGTAAGGTTGGTCCGGGCCGCTTCATCCCACAATACCGCTGAAGCAAGAAAGGACTAGTAACGGCAAGAAAGTTGACAAATCTATGCCCACAACATATTGTGTTCTACTCGCGCAAGAAGAACTACGCATAGACCTGGCTCATGATGCCACTGTTGGGGAACGTTGCAGAAAACAAAAAATTTCCTACTCGTTTCACCAAGATCATCTAGGAGTTCATCTAGCAACGAGTGATTAGATGCATCTACATACCTTTGTAGATCGCGAGCGGAAGCGTTCAAAAGAACGATGATGATGTAGTCGTACTCGACGTGATCCAAATCACCGATGACCAGCGCCGAACGGACGGCACCTCCGCGTTCAACACACGTACGGAACAGCCACGTCTCCTCTTCTTGATCCAGCAAGGGAGGGAGGAGAGGTTGAGGGAGATGGCACCAGCAGCAGCACGACGGCGTGGTGTTGATGGAGCTGCAGTACTCCGGCAGAGCTTCGCTAAGCACTATGGAGGTGGAGGAGGTGTTGAGGAGGGAGAAGAAGGCAACCAAAGGCCAGGGCGTTCAGGTGTGAAGTCCCTCCTCTCCCCCACTATATATAGGGGTGCCAAGGGGGGGTGGCCGGCCCTAGGAGATCCAATCTCCTAGGGGGTGCGGCGGCCAAGGGGGGTTTTCCCTCCCCCCAAGGCACCTAGGAGGTGCCTTACCCTCCTAGGACTCTTGCCCCCTTAAACCCTAGGCACATGGGCCTATGTGGGGCTGGTGCCCTTGGCCCATTAGGCCAAGGCGCACCCCCTTACAGCCCATGTGGCCCCCCGGGGCAGGTGGACCCACCCGGTGGTCCTCCGGGACCCTTCCGGTGGTCCCGGTACAATACCGATAACCCCGAAACTTGTCCCGATGCCCGAAACAGGACTTCCCATATATAAATCTTTACCTCCGGACCATTCCGGAACTCCTCGTGACGTCCGGGATCTCATCCGGGACTCCGAACAACATTCGGGTTACTGCATATACATATCCCTACAACCCTAGCGTAACCGAACCTTAAGTGTGTAGACCCTACGGGTTCGGGAGACAAGCAGACATGACCGAGACGACTCTCCGGTCAATAACCAACAGCGGGATCTGGATACCCATGTTGGCTCCCACATGCTCCACGATGATCTCATCGGATGAACCACGATGTCAAGGATTCAATCAACCCCGTACGCTATTCCCTTTGTCTATCGATATGTTACTTGCCCGAGATTCGATCGTCCGTATCCCAATACCTCGTTCAATCTCGTTACCGGCAAGTCACTTTACTCGTACGTAATGCATGATCCCGTGACCAGACACTTGGTCACTCTGAGCTCATTATGATGATGCATTACCGAGTGGGCCCAGTGATACCTCTCCGTCATACGGAGTGACAAATCCCAGTCTTGATCCATGTCACCCAACAGACACTTTCGGAGATACCCGTAGTCTACCTTTATAGTCACCCAGTTACGTTGTGACGTTTGGCATACCCAAAGCACTCCTACAGTATCCGGGAGTTACACGATCTCATGGTCTAAGGAAAAGATACTTGACATTAGAAAACTTTAGCAAACGAACTATACGATCTTGTGCTATGTTTAGGATTGGGTCTTGTCCATCACATCATTCTCCTAATGATGTGATCTCGTTATCAATGACATCCAGTGTCCATAGTCAGGAAATCATGACTATCTGTTGATCAACGAGCTAGTCAACTAGAGGCTTACTAGGGACATGTTGATGTCTGTCATTCACACATGTATTACGATTTCCAGATAACACAATTATAGCATGAATAAAGACAATTATCATGAACAAGGAAATATAATAATAATGCTTTTATTATTGCCTCTAGGGCATATTTCCAACAGTTCTTGCCTGAGTTGTAAGGTATGAAGTTAAGACTTAAAGCTCGACCACGACAGAAGAAAGAGGAAGGACGAAGGTCATCCCCTATGCTTTTGTCATAGGCTCTATACGGTATGCCATGCTGAGTACCGCACCTGATGTGTGCCTTGCCACATATCTGGCAAGAGGGTACAAAGGTAATCTAGGAGTAGATCACCAGATAGCGGTCTAAATTATCCTTAGAGGAATAAGGATATGTTTCTCGGTTATGGAGGTGATAAAGAGTTCGACGTAAAGAGTTACGTCGATGCAAGCTTAACACCTATCCGGAGGGCTCTGAGTAGAGATACCGGATACGTATAATGGAGCAATTTAGAATAGCTCCAGGTAGAATAGTTATTTGAAATGGCTCCAAATGTAGCGTAGTAGTTGCATCCACAAGATGACATAGAAATTTGTGAAGTACATACGGATCTGAATGCTGCAGACCCGTTGACTGAAACCTCTCTCACAAGCATAACATGATCAAACCCAGAACTCTTGGGTGTTAGTCACATGGGGATGTGACCTTGAGTGTTAATCACATATTGATGTGAACTGGATTATTGACTCTAGTGCAAGTGGGAGACTGTTGGAAATATGCCCTAGAGGCAATAATAAATTGGTTATTATTATATTTCCTTGTTCATGATAATCGTTTATTATCCATGCTAGAATTGTATTGATAGGAAACTCAGATACATGTATGGATACATAGACAACACCATGTCCCTAGTAAGCCTCTAGTTGACTAGCTCGTTGATCAATAGATGGTTACAGTTTCCTGACCATGGACATTGGATATCGTTGATAATGGGATCACATCATTAGGAGAATGATGTGATGGACAAGACCCAATTCTAAGCCTAGCACAAGATCATGTAGTTCGTATGCTAAAGCTTTTCTAATGTCAAGTATCATTTCCATAGACCATGAGATTGTGCAACTCCCGGATACCGTAGGAGTGCTTTGGGTGTGCCAAACGTCACAACGTAACTGGGTGGCTATAAAGGTACATTACAGGTATCTCCGAAAGTGTCTGTTGGGTTGGCACGAAGCGAGACTGGGATTTGTCACTCCGTGTAAACGGAGAGGTATCTCTGGGCCCACTCGGTAGGACATCATCATAATGTGCACAATGTGATCAAGGAGTTGATCACGGGATGATGTGTTACGGAACGAGTAAAGAGACTTGCCAGTAACGATATTGAACAAGGTATCGGGATACCGATGATCGAATCTCGGGCAAGTATCGTACCGCTAGACAAAGGGAATTGTATACGGGATTGATTAAGTCCTTGACATCATGGTTCATCCAATGAGATCATCGTGGAACATGTGGGAGCCAACATGGGTATCCAGATCCCGCTGTTGGTTATTGACCGGAGAGTTATCTCGGCCATGTCTGCATGGTTCCCGAACCCGTAGGGTCTACACACTTAAGGTTCGATGACGCTAGGGTTATAGGGAATAGATATACATGGTTACCTAATGTTGTTCGGAGTCCCGGATGAGATCCCGGACGTCACGAGGAGTTCCGGAATGGTCCGGAGGTAAAGATTTATATATGGGAAGTCCTGTTTTGGTCGCCGGAAAAGTTTCGGGTTTTATCGGTAATGTACCGGGACCACCGGGAGGGTCCCGGTGGTCCACCAAGTGGGGCCACCAGCCCCGGAGGGCTGCATGGGCCAAGTGTGGGAGGGGACCAGCCCCAGGTGGGCTGGTGCGCCCCCCCCCCCCCCCCAAGGCCCAAGGTGCAAGGGAGAGTGGAAGGGGGCAAACCCTAGGCTCAGATGGGCCTAAGGCCCACCTGGTGGTGCGCCCCCCTCTCTCCCCCCTTGGCTGCCCCCCTAGATGGGATCTAGGGCTGGCCGCCACCCCTAGGGGTGGAAACCTAGGTGGGGCGCAGCCCCTCCCCTCCCCCTATATATACTTGAGGTTTTGGGCTGCCAGTGACACGATTCAATCTCCTTCTTGGCGCAGCCCTACCCCTCTCCCTCCTCGTCTCTTGCGGTGCTTGGCGAAGCCCTGCTGGAGTACCACGCTCCTCCACCACCACCACGCCGTCGTGCTGCTGCTGGATGGAGTCTTCCCCAATCTCTCCTTCTCCCCTTGCTGGATCAAGGAGTAGGAGACGTCACCGGGCTGTACGTGTGTTGAACACGGAGGTGTCGTCCGTTCGGCACTAGGATCATCGGTGATTTGGATCACGACGAGTACGACTCCATCAACCCCGTTCACTTGAACGCTTCCGCTTAGCGATCTACAAGGGTATCTAGATGCACTCTCCTTCCCTCGTTGCTAGATTACTCCATAGATTGATCTTGGTGTTGTATAGAAAATTTTGAATTTCTGCTATGTTCCCCAACAGTAGCAAGCCCGCCGACGAGCGCATCTTCATCTATCATGGCCGCAGCATGTCCGGTCATTGGTCGTAACACGGCTGGCCGCCAGTTATAGCACGACCCGTCGGAGCGCGCAACGACCATGACAGAGGAGGACTACTCGAGTGGGTGGCACAGGGTCATGGCGTCTTCATGTGCGAGGGGTGAGGGGCTTGTCATTGCAACTCGTCGTCCCGGTGATTGGCTAGGGGCGCAACATGCGGTCCCTGCCGTCCCCATGCTGATGACCTTGCATGCCACATCATGACAGGGGTGTACGCGTGTACGGGCATGCTGTGCGCATGGGGTGGTGGCGGCCATCGCTGGTGAGATGCTAGGTGGGAGGTGTGACCCGAGCAGGAGAGAGGTGCAGGAGAAGATGAATGGCTGAGTGCTTTCTATATGATAGGATAAATAAATAAGGGATAAGCGGTTGGTGGGCCCTACCAACGTATGTGGCTTACATAAGGAGTCTACTAAAAGCGAGCAAGCGGGGCGACCGACGAAGAACAAGGTCGGTTGGCCGATATAGATATTTACCTTTTAATTTTGTCAAACTTGTATTTTAATTAAGTTTCCAATTCAAATTTGTGTTCAGGTATTTCAGAAAGCAACTTTCCATGTCATCCATTTGAAAATCTTGCTTACAAAAGAAGCACAATAGGTATCACATTTTTTGTAACCAAGAAAGGCAGTCCGAGCAAAAAAAATGCCATCTAATTGTATGACTTAGGCCTATTTGTATGGGTTTTTGCTTATGTTTTTGCAGCTTTTTCACTTTGGTAAAAAGCCAAATAAGCTCCTAAAAAGGTGTTTTTTTGCTTCGGCTTTTGGCTTATACCATCACATAACAATATTGATTCATGAGCCAAAGCAAAAAGTCCCTATCTAGGAGCTTTTGTGGCTTTTTTGCCAGAGTGAACAAAGTTGCAAAAGCATAAACAAAAGCCCAAACAAACATGGGCTTAGGCATGAAAACAACTTTTTCATATGTTTATGAAAGTGCGTTATATCGACTAGAGGGGGGTGAATAGGCGATTTTTATGGAAGTCTTCAAAACATGGGAGTTTTGAAGACAAACGATAAAATTAAACCTATTACCATGCAGCGGAAGGTAGACTACACTAGGCAAACCATAGTCAAATATTCAATGAAGTGAAAGCACAAAGACTAACAGCAACTAGGTAGTAAGGATTAGGTAGGAAGATGTTGTGAAGCCAAACAGAACATGCAGTCACTCAGTGAAGACAAATGATAGAGCAAACATACAATGACTTCACAAGGAGGAACAATAAGTAAAGTGAAGTGAAGATGAAACCAGTGACTCGTTGAAGACAATGATTTGTTGGACCAGTTCCAGTTGCTGTGACAACTGTACGTCTGGTTGGAGCGGCTAGGTATTTAAACCTTAGGACACACAATCCCGGACACCCAGTCCTGAACACGCAGCTCAGGACACCCAATCCTCACCGTAATCTCCTTGAGCTAAGGTCACATAGACCTCGCCCAATCACTCTGGTAAGTCTTCAAGGTAGACTCCCAAACCTTCACAGACTTCGTTCACTGGCAATCCACAATGTCTCTTGGATGCTCAGAACGCGACGCCTAACCGGCTGGAGGATGCACAGTCCTCAAGTGTAATAAGTCTTCAGATCACACAGACAAGAAGACTTAAGTGATGCCCAATTCTCTCTGGCTCTGGTGGTTAGGGCTTTTATCCTCGCAGGGAATTCTCTCTCAAAGGCTTCGAGGTGGGTTGCTCTCAAACGACAAAAGCCGTACTTTCAATCTGAGCAGCCAACCGTTTATGGTTGTAGGGGGTGGGCTATTTATAGCCACTTGGCAACCCGACCTAATTTGTCCGAAATGACCCTGGGTCACTAAGGAACTGACACGTGTCCCAACGGTCAGATTTCAAACTCACAGGGCAACTTTACTTGGGCTACAAGCAAAGCTGACTTGTCTGACTCTGGACAAGATTCGCTCTCATAGTCTTCACTCGAAGACATAGGTTTTTGGTTTAGGCATCACTTTAGTCATTCTGACTGGTTCTCTTGGACCCCACTTAACAGTACGGTGGTTCCTATGACTCAACACAAAAAGAAAAAGAACTACGAAAGATCTAAGTCTTCGAGCTCCATAGGCTTCATATTGTGTCTTTTCTTGTCATAGTCTTCAATGTGAATATCTTCATATACCACATTTGACTTTAATGTCTTCATAAAGTTTTAGGGGTCATCTCTGGTAGTAAAACCGAATCAATGAGGGACTTCTACCTGTGTTATCCTGCAATTCTCACAAACACATTAGTCCCTCAACTAGGTTTGTCGTCAGTACTCCAAAACCAACTAGGGGTGGCACTAGATGCACTTACAATCTCCCCCTTTTTGATGATTGATGACAAACTAGTTGAAGTTTTCAACGGGGAATATAATCTGTGAAATTGTAAAGGATAAGGAATTGTCTTCATAAGTTGCAAGGGCTCCCCCTGAAGATGTGCATATAAGTTAATTTGCTTTTGGAATGCAAATGCATGGCTGGTGTTACTTGTGGAGATCCGCTTCAACTTATGATGACAATCCACTATGCATGTGAAAGTATATGAAGATAATGACATGCATAATGGAAAATGGACGTCTGCAGAATGAGCTAAGTGCGGAATTTATCGTCGCACATGCGGAATTTATCTTCACAAAACAAGGTGGCAAATAAGTAGCAGACGACCATCTGGTTTAAGTGTTACAACTCATAAGAACCAAATGTAGCAAAAAAAGTTGTAAGCACGAAGCAAAATATAAAGCACCCGCCCATATGAACCCGCTTGAAGACTATCAATCTCATATGCTTCTCCCCCTTTTGTCAGTAATGACCAAAAAGGTTTGAAGACATAGAGCCTCTACTCGTTCCCATGAGGAGTAGGTGAAGTAGCAGGATTGTTGGTGTTGTTTGGCGGTGCATAAGAGCTTGGAGGTGCTGAAGGATATGGCGGTGAAGTAGCATCGTCTTCTTCCTCAATAATTTTGGCAGTGACTGTGGCAGCAGAGGAAGAGAACTCAGAGTCTTCAAGGGATGGAGTTCCTAGCAGCACAGCCCTTCGAGGAGGTGTGGAGTCAAACTTGAATCTCTCAGTGAAGCCATCCTCTTGAAGATCAGCTTCAGAAAGCATCATCGTTAGCCCTTTCCATGTGCGGTGACAGGTTTCATGGGCAACGAACACATTCTTGGTGGCAAGATTTCGAGTGCGATTAACATCCACCAAGAGGCTTTTCATCTGACACTTCAGCCAGTCATGATGCCTATCTTGTTTCTGATGTAGAGCCACAAGAAGCTCTCGGTCGTTGAGAACACGAGTGCGCTTCTTGGGTCTTGGAGCAGTGGCACTGTCAGTGGCTTCAGTTGAAGCAGGGTGTGGTGCACGTGTAGTGCCAGCCAAAGGATACACCCGAGAAACTGCTTCAACGCCTTCAACGTCCTGAGTAAAACTCTGATGTTCTGCATTCTGAAGACTTAGAGGTTGCTTGGCAGGCTCAGAATATATGGCTTCAGTAGACATGTCCATGTCAGGCAAGAAGATCCGATGGTTGTGGGCTGAGGGCTGATACGAGATGGCGGAGTGTAGCTTGATCAGCCGCATGACCCAAGGGGCATAGAACTTCAAACCAAACAGATCCATGCCTAATGCAGCAAGTTGGCGTATGAAGAAGTCCTGTGCATTGAAGCATTTGCCATGAAGTATATAGAAGACCAAAGTCTTCATTGCACCCTGAAGCTTGGCATTTGGAGAGTGCCCTTTGATAGGCCAGAGAGTTCGCCTGATGATATGATAGATGGTCCTGGGCAGGTACTCAAGGTCTTCAATGAAGAACTCTATGGGATACGCAGCATCTGGGGGCAATGGCTTCATCATGCTGAGCATTTGACTCATATTAGGTTCTGGCCGCTGAAAGATGCTCTCAATAGCTTCAGTATGCAGCTGACAGCCTTGCTCGAAGAGATCGCCAGGAGTGGGCAAGCCAGTGAGCTCAATGATGTCAAATGCATTGGCTTCGTGATGAACGTTGCCAGTCATCCACTCCAAGACCCGAGTTTTTGGATCTCTGTTGTACCCTTTGATGTGAAGTGTGGCATAGAATTGTAGCAGCAGCTCTTCATTCCAATGCTCTTCATCAGTAACAAACTACAGCGGACCCACTTGCTTGAAGCAATCCAACGCTTCTTCTAGACAGGGCAGACCAGTTATAGCTTCAACATCAAGGCGCTTGTGTGGGAAGATGCGACCTTGGTTGTAAAGAATGCAAGAGTAATAGCTTCGCTGAGGATAGCTCCAGAACCGATCAGATGATATCCTTTCCCTTGAGTAGGGGTTCCTAGAGCTATTGAAGAACGTGTTGTCTGCCCTGAAGCCATTGATGTTGAAGGAGCCAGGTGCTGATGCAGGACCTGGAAACCTTGGCAGTCTTGGGATTGGCTTCTGGACCTGAGGCCTGTGCTCAACATGATAGTTGAATTGGGGACCGGCAGCAGACTCGGGAATAGAAGTGGCAGGTTCAGTGGCTTCACTGTCTTCTGAAGCTTTTGCTGGGGAGGGCTCCACATTAGCTTCGTTGTTGGTTGTGGCAGCCTCAAGATTTTCATCCTCCACTTGACTAGCTGGAGGGTCGGTCACAGGCACGTTCTCCTGGAGAACTGCTTCTTGGTGGAGCAGGGAAGTGGGATCTTGTGGTACTTCTTCTTCTGCGGCTGATGCAGCTGGAATGTCTTCAGCATAGACTTGAGGCCTTGGACCTTTGCGAAGCCTGTGGAACGCAGACGACGCCTGTGGAGTTGGAGTGGGTCGGGCCTCATAGTCTTCTTCCTCTTGTGGGCGATCCGCCCATGAAGCATCCTGTGCAATTGGCGTCAGTGGACGACCAATGCTGATGAGTTCGTTGTTTTCTAACTGAGGAAGGACTGCATCATCTTCTACATTGTCATGATGACCAATGTCTTCAGCAGCGATGGGATCAGCTGCTGGAATGTCTTCAGCTTCAGGATCCTCTGTGGAAGCAGGCTCATGAACTGTCAGTTGACGTTCTGCATCAGGATGAACTATAGAAATTGGTTCAACTATCAAGGGCTCTGTGGGAGCAGCCCGAGCTTTCTTGGTTTTTCGCTTTTTCTTGGTGGGGGCAGTAGGAGAGTCTTCAGAGTGTTTCCTCTTCCTGGCTTCAGCCTTAGCAGTTCTTGTCTTCTTGAGCTCTGAAGTTGTTGACCGGCTCTTTGGCTTCGAGCCAGTCATTCTTGTTGGGAAGACAATCGGAACTGCTTCTTGCCTTGGTGCATCAGTTTTAGCCGTAGCGGGCTTCTTCTTCTTCTTTGCGGCCATCCTGGGGTCGATGCCAGGACGCCCAAGTGCCTTGCGCTTCTCAGCCTCATTATAGGCTTGCACACATCTGTCAGCCAGAGTCTTCATGCGCTCACGCGAACCCTGAACTTCTGCACGCTTCTTCACAAAGGCTTCCTTGAGCTCGTGCATCATTGTCTTGAAGTTCTTCACTTCTTGCACGCTGAGCTTGGCCATATGCTTCTTGAACTGAGCCTTTTCATAGTCAATCTTCTGCTTCAGTTCAACAATGCGCTGGGCAATAGCAAGTTCTGAAGCAATGGCACCTTGGAAGGCGACACTGAGGCCAATAGGTAGCTGCAGATCTTCAAAACTGATGTTTGGCGTGTCAAACCACTCATCAATGAAGTTGTGGATGATGGTGACATCAAAGAGAGGTAGATCATTGAAGATTTCTGCTTCTTCTTTGCTCTTGATGAGTTGCTCAAGAGCGTCATCTGCAAGATCTTCATCACTTGACAGATCAATGTCGTCATTGCGTAGGATGGCAGCAACTGTTAGCTCTTTGCTAGTGTGAGACAGAGGCATCTTGGCCTTCTGGGGCTTGGAGACGCGTGATAAATCTTCAGACTGCACACTGTCTTCAGGAGGTGCAGTTGCAAGTGGCTTCGCCTTTGAGATTTTCGGTGAAGAGGCAGGCTTTGAAGATTTAGGCTTCTTCATCTTCTTTGGCTTCAGCACTGCAGGAGCTTCTTCTGATTCAGAGTCAGCTGGAGGCTCATTCACTGCGGTCCCTTGAACTAAGATGCGGGTGATGAGGCCTTCAAGGTTGGCATAAGGACCAATGACATTGGGTTCTGCTTCTCGTGTGCCATCTGCCCTTGGTGCTGAGGGATCAGGGTTGAAGTCTAACCCAAATTTCTTCTTGTTCTGCTTCGCTGAGTTTTGGGCAAACTGGAAGTTGCGCTTGAACAGATTGTCGTCACGATACCAGAGTAGTGACGATGGATGTGCATCATCAGGCTGTGGCCCACGAACCATGCATGGATAGAAGCTTTGGGCAATAGCTTCATCTCTGGACCTGGGTAGAAGATTCTTGTATAAGATGTCTCCCCACGGTCTTTTGATGGCACTTTTCTCAGCATACTCTTGGGTTGTGAAGCGGTATTTGAACCATTGTTCTGCCCAATAGCGTCGAATCCATTGGATTCGGGTCTTGCGCTGACTATAATCCTCTTCAGGATATGTCTTATACATTTCTACAAGTTCATCAGGCAGATCTCTGGATGTTCCGCCACGATGTTGTCTGCCCCCCTTCCTTGCTGCTTTCTCTGAAGCCATAAACTTTAACTTGAAAGGCTTCAAGACGTTCAACGGCTTCAAAGGCTTTCTCTTGCTGGACCAACAGGAACTGGCTTCAGGAGAATTTATGTGATGCTGTAAGAATTCTGCAAATGAATGCAGACTATGAGAACCAAAGGATTCTCCCACGGATATGTACCTGTGATAGCATTAAGGTGCGAGGGAAGGGGAAGAGGACATATGCATTCTCAGAAGATTTTGAAGATAAATCAGTTTAGAAGACATTGACCTCATCGTGCGAAGACATTCACTCATAGATAAGAAGTTGGTTCCAGATTTGTACGAATCCACAGATCAGTACAAGTGAGGAATCTAACTACTTTGTGAAGCACAAGTGAATATACTAGGCATGTTATGAGATGCAGTATGAGAGAGATCTAGCTTGTGTGAACAGAAACTGCTTGTGGTAGAAAGTGACAGATCAATAGGATCAACAGTGCTGTAAAAAGGGAGTTTTATTTACCACACTGAGAACTGCTAGACGGAGTGGGAGATGAGGCCAGGCAGTTCACTCGTTCGTGCCCTAACTTGGCGATGGAGGACACCTACGGCGACGGCAGAGAGGACGATGTCCGCGGTCGGCATGAAGACGACGTCGGAGAGGTTGCGGCAGCGAAGCGCTTCGTCGCCGGCATCGTCGAGAGCTAGCGGTGGCGCTAGGGTTCGTGCGAGGGTGGAAGAAGAGATAATTACCGCTGTGAGTGTGTATTTATAGGCACAGGGGCGGCACTGTGCTATTACACAGGTGCCCCTGGCGATTCACATCTGAAGAACACGTGGCCAGTATGCGGAATTTTGGGGTTTGTTCCACGTCCCACGCACGCCTGGATTGTCGGGTGGTCGTTCCTACTTCTCCGGATTTCATGTGGAGGAATGAGCATTGAAAACGGACTTAATGGTTGTCTCTGTATCTTCTGCTGACAAGGACGCAGAGAAGACATTCGACAGTTTCAATAGAATGCATATGACTTGGAGAGATAGAGTTTGAGATAGAAATCATAGAGAAGTTGGGGTCCGATCACATTCACTTAGTTCAAAAGATTCAACACGAAGACATAGCTATAAGTGAATGTTGTAGAGGACA
>NC_041382.1:92488738-92499202 GCF_002162155.2 Triticum dicoccoides | reverse complement strand
TATATATATATATATATATATATATATAGGGAAAATGCATCCTACTACCGGGTGTAGTTACACCCATTTCTCATATACTACCATGTGGTAGTATATACTCTACTTTATTACTTTTAGTATGCTCATATACTATATCTAAGATACTCCAAAGCGAATTATGTGAAAAAATTGCATGTGAGCCCATGTTTTTATAATATTTGTGAAATACGTACATATTTGTACGTAAAAAGGAGTATGCTCAAAATATACTACATACTACATAAAAAATAGTATATATACTACCTAAACATTCTTACATACTACATACTACGCGTACATACTCTCCGATATGATAGATACTACCTAGAACGTATGAAACAAAAGTGGGAGTAACTACACCCGGGTGTAGGAAAAATTTGTCCTATATATATATATATATATATATATATATATATATATATATATATATATATATATATAATCAACATAGGGAAGATAATCATGAAAATATGTTGAGTTCGAAGCCAAACCAAATGTGAAGACATTGCAAGGTAATGCCATGAGTGAAACACTTCAAAATAGAACGTTTGGTGGTGGCGTTACTCACCGTATAGGAAGTATTAGACCCAGACACGACGCACAATTATCGTGGCGCTCCGAAGTCAAATTCCACATTAATGTATTCACACTTAGAATGTATGTCTTCATTGATTGAAGATATACTTTACTTCGTGTGTTGCACATCTAAGTCATAAATATGCATAAGGGTTAGGATGTGTGCCTGATCACATGACATTTGAGGATTCTAGGATATTTAGCTCACACCGTAACTTGCAAAACCTCTTCTCATCCAAGGGCTTGGTGAAGATATCTGCCAATTGCTCTTCAGTGTTGACGTGTATGATATCAATGTCTTCCTTCACAACATGATCTCTGAGAAAGTGATGACGAATTTCAATGTGCTTTGTCTTCGAGTGCTGAACTGGGTTGTTGGCAATCTTGATGGCGCTTTCGTTGTCGCAATAAAGTGGCACTTGCTTCAGATGAATGCCATAGTCCTTGAGTGTTTGCTTCATCCACAGAAGCTGAGCGCAGCAAGATCCAACAGCAGTGTATTCAGATTCAGCAATGGAGAGAGATACACAGTTCTGCTTCTTTGAAGACCAACATACAAGTGATCGTCCCAGAAAGTGACATGTGCCTGATGTAGACTTGCGATCAACTTTGTCACCAGCATAATCAACATCCGAGAATCCAACCAGATCAAACTCTGAGCCCTTTGGATACCATAATCCTAGAGTTGGGGTGTGAGCCAAATATCGAAGAATTCGCTTCACAGCTAAGTGATGCGACTCCTTTGGTGCCACTTGAAATCGAGCACACATGCAAACACTAAGCATAATATCTGGCCTAGATGCACATAGATAAAGTAAAGAACCAATCATGGAGCGGTATACCTTTTGATCGAACTCTTTACCATTGTCGTCAGGACCCAGATGATGTTTGGCTGGCATTGGTGTTGTGAAGCCTTTGCAGTCTTGCATACCGAACTTCTTCAGGCAATCTTTGAGATACTTCTCTTGAGATATGAAGATGCCATTGCGTTGTTGTCGTATTTGAAGACCAAGGAAGAACTTCAGCTCCCCCATCATGGACATCTGATATTGCTCTTGCATCATATATCCAAACTCTTCACTGTACTTCTGATTGGTGCAGCCGAAGATAATGTCATCCACATATATTTGGCACACAAACAGTTCACCATCATATGTCTTCGTGAAAAGAGTGGGATATAGGGAACCAGGTATGAAGCCTTTACTCTTCAGAAAGTATTTGAGTGTGTCATACCAGGCCCTAGGGGCTTGTTTGAGGCCATACAGTGCCTTGTTGAGCTTGTATACCATGTCAGGATGTTTTGGATTTTCAAAGCCAGGCGGTTGTGCAACATACACTTCTTCTTCAATCTTGCCATTGAGAAAGGCACTCTTCACATCCATTTGATATAGAAGTATGTTATGATGATTTGCATAGGCCAGCAGTATGTGTATGGCTTCAAGTCTAGCCACAGGAGCAAATGTTTCATCGAAGTCAATGCCTTCCACTTGAGTATATCCTTGAGCAACGAGACAAGCTTTGTTTCTGACAACTTGACCATGCTCATCTTGCTTGTTGCGGTATATCCATTTGGTGCCTATTATATTGTGCTTCCGTGGATCAGGACGCTTAACCAGTTCCCATACATTATTCAGCTCAAACTATTGAAGCTCTTCTTGCATAGCTTGAATCCATTCAGGTTCCATGAAGGCTTCTTCAACTTTTTTGGGTTCTGATATTGAGACGAATGCGAAGTGCCCACAGAAATTTGCTAACTGAGTTGCCCTTGAACGAGTGAGTGAACCAGGTGCATTGATGCTATCAATTATTCTTTCAATCTGCACTTCATTGGCAACGCGAGGATGTACAGGGCGAAGACTTTTCTCTTGCTGTTCATTGTCGTTGTTGGAAGAATGTCTTCAGGCTGAGCATTGTCTTCTTGTTGATCAGGTGCTGAAATGATAAGTTCTTCTTCAGGATGAGCTTCAGAAGGTATAATTTCTCCAGTTCCCATTAGCTTGATTGATTCACTGGATGGAACTTCATCTAGCACACTTGGCAGCAGCTCTCTTTGTGACCCGTTGGTCTCATCGAACCGCACATCCACTGTTTCAACCACTTTGTAATGAAAGAGATTGAAGACTCTGTAGGAGTGTGAATCCTTTCCATATCCAAGCATAAAACCCTCATGTGCTTTTGGTGCAAATTTTGAGGTGTGATGTGGGTCCTTGATCCAGTACCTTGCGCCAAATACTCTGAAGTAACTGACATTTGGCTTCTTGCCAGTAAGGAGCTCATAAGATGTCTTGTTCAGTAGCTTGTGAAGATAAACACGACTGATTGTATGGCATGCAGTATCAATGGCTTCGGGCCAGAATTTTCTTGGGGTTTTGTATTCATCTAGCATCGTTCTGGCCATCTCAATTAGTGTTCTGTTTTTGCATTCGACGATGCCATTCCGCTATGGCGTGTACGGGGCTGAGAATTCATGTGTGATGCCCAAGGTATCAAGATATGTATCAAGGCCAGTGTTCTTGAATTCGGTGCCATTGTCACTTCTGATGTGTTTTATCTTGGCGCCAAAATTGTTCATAGCTCGATTGGCGAAGCGTCTGAAGACATCCTGCACTTCAGTCTTGTAAAGGATTATGTGCACCCAAGTATATCTAGAATAATCAGCAACAATAACGAAACCATAGAGGCAAGCAGTAGTAGTTAGAGTTGAGTAATGAGTGGGACCGTAAAGATCCATGTGAAGCAGTTCGAAGGGTTGAGTAGTAGTCATGATTGTCTTCGAGGGATGTTTGGCCCTCGTCATCTTCCCTGCTTCACAGGCACCACATAAGTGGTCTTTCTTGAACTTGACGCCCTCGATGCCTATGACATGCTTCTTCTTCGCAAGGGTGTGGAGGTTCCTCATGCCAGCATGTCCAAGCCTCCGATGCCAGAGCCAGCATTCTGAAGCCTTTGCTAGAAGACATACTACAAGCTGTGGCCCTGCTGAGAAATCTACCACGTACAAATCATCTTTTCGATACCCTTCAAACATTAGAGACTTGTCAGATTCCATTAGTACAAGGCAACGATATTTTCCAAACATTACGATCATGTTCAAATCGCAAAGCATTGAGACAGACATTAAGTTGAAGCCAAGGGATTCAACAAGCATGACTTTATCCATGTGTTGATCCCTTGAGATTGCAACTCTACCTAGACCCAATACCTTACTTTTACCAGTGTCAGCAAATGTGATGTGGCTCTTGTCGGATGGACGTAAGGTTGAGTCCATAAGAAGACTTCTTTTGCCAGTCATGTGATTTGTACACCCACTGTCAATAATCCATTCTGAAGACGCTGGTGTCGTACCCTACAGTGCAGTTAGGGGGATAGGCTTCACCAAGAGCATTGTGAAGCAAAAACATTTGACGAACCAGTGGGTTATGAAAGCTTAGATCCAGGTTAGGACTAATAGAGAGTAGCAAGCGATTCAGGTACGAAGTACATAGTAAGACCATTTGGGCATTTGATCTTGTACCCTACAAGATGTTTAAGGTCCCCAGCAATAGCGTCAGACGATTTTGGTTTTCTGCTGAAGACCTTTCCCTGCAAAAGAGAGTTAAGCCTTCTTAACCACCCACATCTTCAAGGGTGGCTTAGAAGCAATAAGTCTAAGTGCAACATCTGAGAATTTTGGCTTTGAAGCCTTAGCAAACAGTCTTGTAGGCGGACAATAGTACTCATAAGAATAAGCAGAATAGTTCTTGGTCTTATGAACATGGCGGTTTGATGAACCGCTCTCATATTCATATGCCTGAGTATGATTTTCCTGCAAAACATTTGCGTTAGTGTGACTCAGGTGAGTCCTCTGTCTGTATGAAGCCTTTGGACCGTATGAAGCCTTTGGTCTGAGGTTTGTCTTCTTCACGTGAGGTGTCATGATGACATTCACAGGAAGACTCTCCAGACACCTTTTCGGAACCCAGATCTTCTTCATAGGCGGTCCATTCCTGCAGTTAGTACCAATGTACCTGGCAAACACTTCACCATTCTGATTCTTAAACAGTATATAGTTTGCATCAAAGGATTCATCAATGATAATGGGGTTAGCACAAGTGAAGCCAGATAGATTGGATGGATCTGCTGAAGGTTCCTTTGCAGCAACCCACATGGTTTTGGGGTACTGCTCAGGTTTCCAGTAAGAGCCATCTGCATTCATTTTCCTTACGAACCCTACACCCTCTTTCCTAGGGTTTCGGTTCAGAATCTGCTTTTTCAGGACATCACATAGCGTCTGATGCCCTTTAAGACTTTTGTACATCCCTGTTTCAAGCAATGTCTTCAACCTAGCATTCTCATCAGCAATAGCGGTGGTATCCTCAGCAGAGGGGTTAGTTACCGCATCAACAGTTGAAGATATTGCAATAGCAGTAGCAGTAGAACATTCAGCAACAGAAGTAGCATTATCACGCTCAATGCATTTAAGACATGGTGGTTCAAATCCTTCCTGAGCAGGACTGATCTGTTTGGCGCGAAGTGACTTGTTTTCCGTTTGAAGATCTTCATGAACTGCTCTCAATTTCTCAAGATCTTGCTTCCTTTGAAGATAATCATAGGAAAGCTTTTCATGAGTTGTTGAGAGAGTTTCATGACGACTTTCAAGTTCTTGATACTTAACGTGAAGATTTTTTATGTCTTCAATTAAGGATTCAGATCGAGTCATTTCAGCACCTAACAAATCATCGCTTCTGTCTAACAGTTTTTGAATATGTTCCATAGCTTTCTGTTGTTCAGTTGCAATTTTAGCAAGTGTTTTGTAGCTAGGTTTCGAACCACAATCAGAGTCATCGTCACTAGATGTTTGATAGTGAGTAGTGCGTGTGTTTACCTTGGCACCGTGCCATGAAGCAGTAGGTAGAAGCGGAGTAGTCCTTGTCATTTACATCGGTGTCGGTGATGAAGTCATTGTCTTCAGTGTTGAAGATGGACTTGGCAACGTATGCAGTAGCCAGACTTGCGACGCCTGAATCGGATTCTTCCTCAGACTCCACCTCCGCCTCCTCAGAAGCAGACTCCTCCTCTGAATCCATTCCTTGCCAACAAACGCACGTGCCTTGCCAGATGAGCTCTTCTTGTGTGATGAAGACTTTGAGGAAGACTTGGAAGAATACTTTGAGTATTTCTTCTTCTTCTTCTTGTCGTCAGAGTCATATTCCTTGCTCTTCTTCTTCTTTTTGTTCTCATTGTCCCACTGTGGACACTCAGAGATGAAGTGGCCAAGTTTCTTGCACTTGTGACATGTTTTCTTCTTGTAGTCATGAGCAGGAGCTTCATCATTCCTTGAACTTGATCGGGAAGACTTTCTGAAGCCTTTCTTCTTGGTGAATTTTTGGAACTTCTTGACAAGCATAGCAAGTTCCCTTCCAATGTCTTCAGGGTCATCAGAACTGCTTTCAGATTCTTCTTCAGATGAGGAGACAGCTTTTGCCTTCAAGGCACGAGTTCGCCCATAGTTTGGACCATAGATCTCTCTTTTCTCCGAAAGCTGAAACTCATGTGTGTTGAGCCTCTCAAGTTTGTCAGACGGATCGAGTGTCTTGAAATCAGGACGTTCTTGAATCATCAGGGCCAGGATGTCAAACGAACTATCAAATGATCTCAGCAGCGTCTTGACGACTTTGTGTTTGGTAATCTCAGTGGCGCCGAGGGCTTGAAGCTCATTTGTGATGTCAGTGAGTCGGTCAAATGTGTGCTGGACATTCTCATTGTCATTTTGCTTGAAGCGGTTGCGAAGGACACTGATTCTCTGATCTCTCTAGGTTGAGATGCCTTCATTGACCTTGGAGAGCCAGTCCCAGACCAGCTTGGATGTCTTCAAAGCACTCACACGGCCATACTGTCCTTTGGTCAGATGACCACAGATGATATTCTTGGCAGTAGAGTCCAGTTGAACGAATTTCTTGACATCAGCAGCAGTGACACCTTCTCCAGCCTTGGGAACGCCGTTCTCGACGACATACCATAGGTCGACGTCAATGGCTTCAAGATGCATACGCATCTTATTCTTCCAATAGGGATATTCAGTTCCATCGAAGATGGGGCACGCAGCGGAGACTTTGATTATCCCTGCAGTCGACATAGCTAAAACTCCAGGTGGTTAAACCGAATCACACAGAACAAGGGAGCACCTTACTCTGATACCAATTGAAAGTGCGTTATATCGACTAGAGGGGGGTGAATAGGCGATTTTTATGAAAGTCTTCAAAACATGGGAGTTTTGAAGACAAACGATAAAATTAAACCTATTACCATGCAGCGGAAGGTAGACTACACTAGGCAAACCATAGTCAAATATTCAATGAAGTGAAAGCACAAAGACTAACATCAGCTAGGTAGTAAGGATCAGGTAGGAAGATATTGTGAAGCCAAACAGAACATGCAGTCACTCAGTGAAGACAAATGATAGAGCAAACATACAATGACTTCACAAGGAGGAACAGTAAGTAAAGTGAAGTGAAGATGAAACCAGTGACTCATTGAAGACAATGATTTGTTGGACCAGTTCCAGTTGCTGTGACAACTGTACGTCTGGTTGGAGCGGCTAGGTATTTAAACCTTAGGACACACAGTCCCGGACACCCAGTCCTGAACACGCAGCTCAGGACACCCAGTCCTCACCGTAATCTCCTTGAGCTAAGGTCACATAGACCTCGCCCAATCACTCTGGTAAGTCTTCAAGGTAGACTCCCAAACCTTCACAGACTTCGTTCACTGGCAATCCACAATGTCTCTTGGATGCTCAGAACGCGACGCCTAACCGGCTGGAGGATGCACAGTCCTCAAGTGTAATAAGTCTTCAGATCACACAGACAAGAAGACTTAAGTGATGCCCAATTCTCTCTGGCTCTGGTGGTTAGGGCTTTTATCCTCGCAGGGAATTCTCTCTCAAAGGCTTCGAGGTGGGTTGCTCTCAAACGACAAAAGCCGTACTTTCAATCTGAGCAGCCAACCGTTTATGGTTGTAGGGGGTGGGCTATTTATAGCCACTTGGCAACCCGACTTGATTTGTCCGAAATGACCCTGGGTCACTAAGGAACTAACACGTGTCCCAACGGTCAGATTTCAAACTCACACGACAACTTTACTTGGGCTACAAGCAAAGCTGACTTATCCGACTCTGGACAAGATTCGCTCTCATAGTCTTCACTCGAAGACATAGGTTTTTGGTTTAGGCATCACTTCAGTCATTCTGACTGGTTCTCTTGGACCCCACTTAACAGTACGGTGGTTCCTATGACTCAACACAAAAAGAAAAAGAACTACGAAAGATCTAAGTCTTCGAGCTCCATAGGCTTCATATCGTGTCTTCTCTTGTCATAGTCTTCAATGTGAATATCTTCATATACCACCTTTGACTTCAATGTCTTCATAAAGTTTTAGGGGTCATCTCTGGTAGTAAAACCGAATCAATGAGAGACTTCTACTTGTGTTATCCTGCAATTCTCACAAACACATTAGTCCCTCAACTAGGTTTGTCGTCAATACTCCAAAACCAACTAGGGGTGGCACTAGATGCACTTACAGTTTAACTATACTAGGAAACATGTAGCTGGAGAACAAAATTGTATGCTCCTGTCACAATAAGCACGACTCGAGGCCTCTCAACAATTCCACATTGCTTATTATCCCTCCTGTCCTCATTGAAAGTGTCGTCGTGTCCACCTAATTGCAAAGCGTTCAAACATGATCAATAGCAAGGTAGTGACCCAAACCACCACATGACACACCTGCCATTGGACCACACCAGCGCCAGGGAATGTTTCAAACTTTTAAAAACAACCCCGTCGAGTTGGATATGAGGGCCATCCTCTGTGAGCTCCCTGCATTTGGTTCATACACCGCCCTCTCCCACTCGTTTTAAAATTGTTTTTTTAAATGCATGAACTGTATTTTGAAAATATATTAGATGCAAACCACCCCCACATGTGTGCATTTGTATGAGAGGCTGGCATCCGAGTATGACCAGGCTGGTACCACCGAGCGTATAACGAGCGAGGTGTAACTCACCTGAGCAATCAACGAAAAGTTCCCGCCCTCTCTTCTACACGAATATTCTTGTCATGGAAGGCCCAAAAATATCATCCAAGTGTGCGGTAGGGCTGTGCAAGATGCTTTTCCGACATTTCTCATAATGCTTAGTCGATACATGTTTTCCCAAGTTTATTGTCATGAAAGTGTTCCTACTATAATGTAATTTTATTTTTTAAAGGGTGTTGCAAGTGTTCTCTTCTTGTAGCGTGTATTTATAGATCTGATATAATCAGTACTACATGGCCAAAACAACACTGACCGACCAAAGCGCATCATCACCGATATGCAACGACTCGTCAGTGCTTCTAGGTCAACGAAGACTTCATCATTACAGGTGGGTCAGCCGACGAGTGCTGACAATCACAAGGGCCCCAAGCAGAGTTTCATCATCGACAACTTTGGGTTGCACTACTATTGTCAATATCACATACAAATATTGTCAATATTTCATCTCATATGTGAATATACGAATCTTTTACATTACATTTCATGGCATAAACATACATTTTTAGCCTCACATACAACAGTTGTAGATCATAAGCATCACATTGGTACATTTTTCACATACAAGTTCTGCTATCCTTTGTTGGTTTCATCATTGTTTTTGCCGCGTTGTTGGTTACATCCTTCTCGTTGTCCATAGATCTGCCATGTTGCATTTCAATATCCGAACTATTGAAGAAACTAACTCATGTTGCATATGAATAGTCAGATATCTATTTAATTTGGGGGTAAAGGCTGCTAAAATATTTTCAATACATGTTTCATTATTTATTTATTTTTCTTCTTCTTTGATTATATGTGTTTTTATCAGTTTCTTTCTTTTTCTTCTTCTTTTTTCAATACATGTATACTTTTTAATACACATTGTATATTTTTTGTATTCACACGGAACTTATTTTTGATACACGTTGAACATTTGCCAAATACATGATGAACATTTCTTTAAATACATGTCTTGAACTTTTTTAAATACATATTATACATTTTTAAATACACATTGAACTTTTTTAATGGTATGTTTTTAAATTAATCAGCGTTTTTTACATTGTATAAACATTTTAAAAAAAACGTGATAAATATTTGTTCGAAATACACATCGGAATGTTTTTTGAATAAATGTAATACATTTTTGAAATACACATTGAACATTTTTTAAATGGTATGAAGCATTTTTTAAACTACACAAAAAATTTTCATGCATATATTTTTTAAACGTCACGAGCACATTTTTGTAACGTGCGAACACTTTTCTAAATGTCACCAATATTATCTAATGCGATCGTCATTTTAGCCACGTGAATTTTTTTATACTGTGTTTTTAAAATGTGCCACAAACACTTTTAGTGTCTCAGAATCCAAATGTAAGTAAGAATAAATAAATGAACAAAAACATAGAAAGGATGAAACAAGAAAATCTGATGCTAAAAAACCCAGCGCTTGCTCACTGAGAAAAAAGCCCGCTGGGCGAGCGCTCTGTTGCTTCAACTGCTGTAACTTTGGTAGTGGGCTGTCCCACAATAGTGCCATTTGCAGGCGAGCCTCGGGCCGTCCCAAATGGCCCGGCCCAAGTCTTAGCATTAGCATTCCTGCCACCGCCGCTAAACCCTCCTGAACCTGCCGTGCCTTCGGCGGCGCCACTTCCCCACCGACTTCTTCCATCCCCCGCCCCGGCGTGGCCAGCACTTATATGTCGCTCTCCCTCTCTCTCTCCCACAGCCCCAGGCGGTTCCTCCCCCTCCTCCTCCCCGCCCCGCCCTTCGCAATGCCTCCTCGCCGCGACCACGTACGCCCCTCCTCCCT
>NC_041382.1:92468665-92488362 GCF_002162155.2 Triticum dicoccoides | reverse complement strand
CCCCTCTCGAGCTCCCCAAACCCTAACCGCGTCTCCCGCAGGGCAAGCAGACGCATCAGAGATGGAAGCCCAAGGCCGCCCCCGCCCCCGCCCCAGCCCCCGCCCCGGCCCCCTCGTCCGCGGCCGTCGAGAGGATGGCCCTTGCGCCGAGCGCGGCAGGGGCGGCGCAGGTGTGGGTGCCCAGGGGCTACGCGACCTCGGCGTCCTCGTCCTCGTCCTCCGCGGTCACCGCCGCCGAGCAGGGCGGCGCCGACGACAAGCTCTCCAGGCTGATCAAGGGGGCCGCGGAGTTCTCGGTGGACAACAACACCTTCACCGAGGCGCAGATCAGGGCCACCTTCTACCCCAAGTTCGAGAACGAGAAATCTGATCAGGAGGTGCGTGGTTGGTTGGGTCCCCCCCTCATCATCATCTAGGTGTTTGTTGAATTGCTCGTTGCTTCGATCACCTTGTGACAATCAACACAAGTGTCTCCCGAGTAACCGTCGGGGAACTGCTCGGTGTTCATGATCGTTTGATGCTTGTGGACACATTTCGCATTACGAGTAGTGACTTAGTTCCACAGTTTCCTGTAGCCATACCTTGACCCAACTTTAGTTGATTTTTAGTTGATGGGACAACCGTAATATTCCTGGTACACTCGGGCTCAGTTTGCGTTTGATGTGATGTGCGTGTCTACAAGTTAGTTTGGAGAAGAACGTGTGAGAAGTCTATTACTCTGTTTAGTGAATCTGATTAATCCATAAATTCTATTTTCCACTGATTGTTCTCATATGGTTTTGGAACACAATAAATGCAACACACGGCTATCTAAAGCGGTTCAATGGAACTTCATAATCTACTGTAATGCTAAAAGAGTATTGCTCGTTTTTTTTCTAGGTTTCTGTTCCACTGTGCAGAAACAGAGTTTTTTCAGAGTATAATCCATGCACTCCACTGTGCTTTCAGCCAATTGGATACTTGAGAATGATGTCTGCAGTCTGCATTCTAGCTGTATAGACCTTGAACATCATGATTTGTGACCTTGTTCCCCTGTTTCCAGTAGCCATACTTTATAATGGTTATAAGACAGGCCACCTTAATTGTCCTGCTACACTTGGGCTTAGTTTGCGGTTGATGTGTTTGAAAAGAGCGTGTTGAAACTTGAAAGTCTATTACTCCTTTTAGTAAATCAGATCAATAGATAAATTTAGTTTTCCAGTTATTGTCCTTGTATGATTTGGAACACAACAAACAAAATATAATAAGAATATCTAAAAGCGGTTCAACGGAATTATCAGAATCTACCGCAATGCTAAAAGAGTAAAAGGAGCCTAGTTTCCAACTTTTTAAATCAGAATTACTCACTTTGCTAGGTTTCATTGCATTTGTGATATAAGAGTTTTTCTTTTCTTTTGCTGAGTAATCCATGCACTCCATTGTACTTTCAGCCATTGGATGCTTGAACATGATGTCTGCAATCTGCAATGTAGCTGTATAGACCTTGATGGGTTTGATAAATATGAACGTATTTAGTTGTTCTTGATGGAATATATTAATGAACTAACTATACAGGAGATATTTTAGTAACAGTGGGATCTGGCTCATTTAGTGTCTCTTATTCCCATTTAGTAAATGGAATATTAACTAGAATTTTCACTATGACCCCACCTGTGTGATTGCAGACAAGAACTCGGATGATTGAGATTGTGTCACAGGGATTAGCCACCATTGAGGTATGTCTAATTCGTTATTTCCTTCTAATTAATTGCCTTTTGGGAACTAAAACTAGAGTCTATACTGTTTGTTCGATGTGATTACCCTGCTGCCTAATAAGAAGTGTTTATCCTGCTAAGATATTATGTTTTTCCAGGTTACGCAAAAGCACTCAGGATCTCTGTTTATGTATGCTGGTCACCTTGGTGGTGCATATGCCAAGAACAGCTTTGGAAATATGTACGCTCTGTTCTTTTATCTGCATTATTTCTTGAGCTACTTGTGTTCTGACTGAAGGCATAAATTCGGCTTGTAGCTTCACCGCCGTGGGCGTTTTTGTCCTGGGTCGCTTATTTCGTGAAGCTTGGGGCAGCAAAGCTCCTAAAATGCAAGCGGAATTCAATGATTTTCTCGAGGTATTCCACACCCATTGCAGCTTTTGTCAAGAATTTCATGTGTTGACTTTTGTTCTCCATGTTCCTGTGTCTGGGCCTTTCAGTACTTGATACACATCAATTCTTTAGCTTACAGTATAAGTGCAACTTGGGTAATTATTATTATTATTATTATTATTATTATATATATATATATATATATTTTGCACTTCGATTTTTTTTCATCACAGCTCCTTAATTTGACATCTTTCCTAATTTGTACAAACTCACATAAGCAAATATAAAATCTAATGCCTACCAATTAAATCAAAACATGCCTTGGTGCTTATTTGACTGTTGGAGCTAGTTTGTTGGAATTAAGCACAATCAAGCATCCTTACTTTATCCTCTGTGCCTTTTGTTCTCAGCAGTTCTCTTAAGATTTCTGATTTTGCCCCTGTTTTGTGCTTCTAGAAAAACCGAATATGTATTTCAATGGAACTTGTGACAGCTGTATTAGGAGACCATGGGCAAAGGCCAAAGGATGATTATGGTATGCCTATTTTTCTCCTGACTAAAGTGTTCACTGTTCAATGTGTACTTTGTTCGCCATCATTTCATTCTGATATTGCATTCAAGCTGTAAATGCTGCATTATTCTTACATTTTCCTTCTGAAGTATGAAGTCACCTGCTGCATTTGTTCCAGTTCATCAACTTCCTCATTATTGATAATCTCCTTTGGTATGATGTTATATCAGTTATATTTTGGCTTTTGTGCAGCTGTGGTTACAGCTGTGACAGAATTGGGCCATGGCAAGCCTCAGTTCTATTCTACCCCAGAGGTGATTTCATTTTGTCGGAAATGGCGGCTACCAACAAATCATGTCTGGCTATTTTCCACAAGGTGCCCATCTGATAACTTCATGTGTGGAAGGTTCTCCGCCTATAGTGTTTGGCTGCCTTGTTTGACACAATTACTTTTAGAAACACAGTACAAACGCAGACGCTCATATATGCACACCCACAGTACAAATAAGGCGTTTGACATGATATGTGCATTGCCCATTTAATGGGACTAAGGGAGGATGGAAGACTTGGTACAATTAATTTATTTATTTAATGATGGCACCTCATGTAGTCGCACTGTACAGAAGAGAGAAGACATCCACTTCTTAATTGTGACATCCCATGTTTTGCAACCGTCCAGTGTTTCAAAAGCAAGTGCTGTGTTATTATGTTTGCCACAGTAGATTGTTGCTTGAATATGAAAATCAGCCAACTTATGCTCGTGAAGTTACTAAATTCTTGTTCTGTTCTCCTGTGTATCATCAACTGTTATGTTGATGTTATTATGTTTGCCACAGTAGATTGTTGCTTGAATATGAAAATCAGCCAACTTATGCTCGTGAAGTTACTAAATTCTTGTTCTGTTCTCCTGTGTATCATCAACTGTTATGTTGATGTGCATCCTCTTGGAGCTCTTAAGTGAACTGTCTATATTGCATTATTGCTAGAGATTGTCCTACAGATTTTTCTTGGTGCCTGTCACCGAACAGCTATTTTCATTCCATTCCTCTGTTTGATTGCATGCAAGTATCACTTTCAGATGAACGCACATATTCATTCGGCGCCGGGTCCGCTCATAACATTGTTATGCTTTCTGTTTACATCTCCATTAGGAAATCTGCCACTTCATTCTTTGCTGCCTATGACGCTTTGTGTGAAGAGGGTACTGCCACACCTGTATGCAAAGCCCTTGATGAAATAGCTGATATATCTGTGCCAGGTATGACCATCTTGAAAGTTTTTTTCCTGTACTCTTTTCTCTACACTTCTGCTATAAACTGGTCTGGTATATTTTTATCTCTCCCCACTATCAAAGTAGTAACTATTTGTTCTAGGGTCAAAGGATCATGTAATGGTGCAGGGTGAGATTCTTGAAGGTCTGGTTGCCCGTATTGTCAGTCGTGAAAGTTCAGTTCAAATGGAAGAGGTTTTGAGGAACTTTCCAATACCTTCATTAGATGGAGGTAAGCCACTATAATGAATTTATCTTGTTGTTTGAGTGAATAGGTGAGTTATTTAGGAAGGTTCGGTTTATATATAGATGACCTTGACCAAGCTTTCATCTAAATATTAAGTTTCTTTTAAAAAAAAAATTGAAGTCACCTAATAAGACTTCTTCTCATATAAAGAAAACCAGGCTACCCTTTTTTTGGTTTTATTATATTTGTAGTTTTTATACCATATGGCAGCGCTAATCCTGCCAGTCACTTAGTGTGCTTCCGACTCTGAGCTAACTCTGCAACACCAATGCTTATAGTCAAATACATATTGACCCGATAGTCCGATACACAGATACAGAGATTTGCCGTTTACCAAAAAAAATGCCTACACATTACATGCATAACTATTTTGTAATCATTAGCAATTGATATATCATGGTTGGATCTGTAGATCACAGAGGTTAATCACAATTGATCAATTCTTCTCAAGTGAATACAAAGGAAACGATCCAGCAAACATGAAAATATGGAGTATGAATGTCCGTGTGGTTTTAAGTTCAACCTATCAATTTATCATAGGTGGTTCGAGTTCAAACTAACAAAAAAAGAAGAAACATTCACTCTTGGAAAGTGGTGTCACAGATCTGAGAACCTTAATGTCAGTACAATATGCATCTATCCTAACAAAGATTCTCTGATGCATTTGATCATGTTCCGAGATTGTTTGGGACTTCTTATCTGTGAAGTTGTAAACACTTTATATGTCTACTGATTCACAGAGTTACTATTATATGCAGGTGACTCTGATTTAGGACCAAGTTTACGAGACATATGTGCTGCTAATAGGTCAGATGAGAAGCAGGTAATATTTAATGTTGTGAAGTGGTATTCTCCTCTCCTTCGTGCTTTGTCTTAACTTTGTATTAGTTCTACCTTGCTGTAACTTCTACTTTTACATCACAGCAAATTAAAGCACTTCTTGAAAATGTTGGATCTTCAATGTGTCCAGACCACCGTGATTGGTTTGGATACAGTGGTCTTGAGCCCCAGTCTCGAAATGCTGATAAATCAGTTGTCACTCATTTTTTGCAAGCACATCCCACGGACTATGCAACTAAGAAATTACAGGTTAGCAGATTTTATTGGTTCTTGTCCAACAATACATTGTTCTTGACCGTAATAGAGATACTTCCATTTTAAATGCATGATAACTGCAACACCAGTAAGCCAATAGCTTGTTATATGGTAATTCTTCCTGTTCTGGACTGTTACAGGAGATGATTGGTCTGATGAAGCGGAAAAATTTCTCTGCATCTTTCAAATCTTACTGGAATTATCAAAAGGTTGATTCTCTTTCAAATGATAACTTGTGTTACAAGATGGTTATCCATGTGTACAGTGATTCTGTTTTTAGACGCTATCAGCAAGAGATGAGGTAAGCTTGTGAAATCATCCTTGTGTATGACTCCCTCCATTTCATCAAACTATAAAGTTTAATTTTGCACCCTTCTTAAAAAATATAAGGCCTGCATTTGGAAGTAACTATTTTTTCTTGCTTTTGCCACCATTCATCTCTCATCTCCCTTCATTTTTATGGTTAAATACTCATACTAATTGTTTTCTCCTTCCATAGACAATGACTTCATGGCTAGTTGGCTACCATGGTCATTTTCCTACACTAATAATGGGCTTATTGAATTCCCACGCCTGACTTAGTTACGCCTTGTAATATGAAATGGAGAGAGTATCTCATTAACTTATGGAAGTATTTTCTTTATTCTTCTCTTTTTGAGATTTATTAGGTCTAATGAATCCTGCATTCCCCTTTATAGGAAAAATCAAGAGTTGTGGCCACTGTACAGAGGTAAGTTGAACCTTTTTTTATATAAAACTCTCACCTCTCATGACAATCAATTTTTAACTCTTGCAATTAATGCATGCACTGATGTGCCTTTGACTGATCTACGTTTCATGGTTAGGTTTCTTTGTTGATGTAAACCTGTTCAAGGCGAATAATAAGAAGGCTGCTGAACTTTCCAAAGACAGTAACACTTTACTGAGAAATATCAATGGTGCTTTGGATTCAAGTTTGTCAAGTAAGGATGGTCTAGCTGACGAGGATTCAAATTTGATGGTTAAACTAAAATTTCTGACTTATAAGGTACTTTGCTATTGTTTTCAGCTTCTTTTGGGACTTGGCTCATTTGGTCAACTTCTTGAGATACTAGTCAATGTGTACGTGCAATGCACGTTAATTTAGAAGTATATTAAGTGCATGTGGATATTAAGTGGATATTATTTGCGTGTTATTATGTGATTAGCACTATTTTTGGCATGAAATTAACTGCACGCTAAACGTGTTGAGCGCTCGACATCGAAGCAGTCTAGGTTGTTGGATTGACATGATTTGATGGTCGAGATTAATTGGATCTGCCCCTTTGGGTCTTTTTATATTGGTATAGATGAATACTATCCTGTTTACTTGGGATTGGTTACTATCATGTTCAATTTGGTAATTAAGTTTTGCAATGGTACTAATGTGCATGCTTATGGTTGTGCGTTCCTGTTACTTCCTGCGGATCTCCCTCTTGACATTTCTCTATGGACTATTGGACTCCCTTTCCTTAAGTAGATTCTTCATTCTTGCACATGGGAGAGGTCTACAACTGTATAGGTTTAACTTTGCTGAATATGTTTTTCTAAGAATTTTCTTGTATTTCTACCTGACAGATAAGGACATTTTTAATTCGGAATGGCCTGTCCACCCTCTTCAAAGATGGCCCATCTGCGTATAGAACTTATTACCTGAGGTATGCCATGTAGGCCAATCTTATCCAACTTTCAAGCTTCAACTTTCCTCTGCTTCTCTTTGAACAATTGATAGGAAATCAATGCCAATAGAGACAATTAACTATTTTGTGAACTTTATAATTGCTGGTTTAGTTTTGTGCTCTACATAATTTATGTAATTTCAGAAAACAGTTGTAACACATCCTCCAGCCTTCAACCTAGTTGGTATATATATAACAGCGAATGGCAATACCTATAAGGCAGGGACACACAGATGTCTATAATTTTGTGAAATTCAAGAATTTTCCTTCGGCAAGTGATGATTTCATGCTTGAAGATTCTACCACATGCAATTGCTGTAGCTGAGTTGCCAATTGTGACTAATTACATGGTCTTGCTGCTTTTGTACTGAATAGAAGCAGTGCTTTCCCTGATATTAATGTTCCTGAATGTGTTAAATAGGCAAATGAAGATTTGGGGAACATCAGCAAGTAAGCAGAAAGAGCTCACCAAAATGTTGGACGAATGGTATATTGCTAAATTCTCTCTTCATAGCATTTATCCTTAGTTTCTTACAAACGTTTGTGTTAACTAAACTGGTTACCCATTGCAGGGCTGTATACATCAGAAGAAAGTATCAAAATAAGCAGCTGCCATCCTCAACATATCTTAGCGAAGCAGAACCTTTCCTTGAACAATATGCTAAGCGTAGTCCTGCAAACCAGGCTTTGATAGGGGCTGCTGGTGACTTGGTTCAAACAGAAAATTTCTTGGCCATACTTGATGCACAGAGAGATGAAGAGGGTGACCTTCAGCCAGAACGTGGGACAGCTCCTTCTAGTCCTACGTCGACATCCCTGGACGTTGTTTCGAAAACTGAGGGCCTTATTGTCTTCTTTCCTGGTAAATTTGATTTCTACCAGATTCTGAGACTTAAGTTTATTGATTTTGAATTGTACTCAGTGATTGTAATAATCGGGATACTGAGAATGTTTACCACTGCTCAAGAAAGATAAAAAAAAGGACGACACAGATTCTTGGTTCTGAATTTTTTAACACGCTTGAGCATTCATAAGATGCAGGAACCCTATTTGGCGTGGCTTTAGCTTATGTCAGCTATCGAACTTAATAGCTTAACCAGATAAAGCAGATTAGTTAGCCATAGAAGTTGGGTACTAGCAGATGTTCATATCCGTAAGCATAAAAAATACTTGTTCTTTGGGCTTTGGCTGCCTGGATTAAGCTTATAAATCCAATGGGCATACGTATAGGCCCTAAGGTTGGTGTCAGTATGCCTCAATGCCAGACAAACCTTGTTTTCTTCAGTAATGCCGTGTTTGTGTATATATATATATATATATATATATATATATATATATATATATATTACCTCTTATCTCTATTATCAACGTATCATATGAAGTCATGCAACACCTGGTTCATACCTGAAACAGTTTTTTATAAAATATATCTGCTGCCAAACATTTCTCGCTGCTGCCAAACATTTCTCGCTTAGTAATTACTATGGCTCATTATCTTCTTTTGTCATGTTTATTCTTCTTTCAGGTATACCTGGTTGTGCGAAATCTGCTTTATGTGAGCAAATATTAAACACGCCCGGTGGCCTTGGTGATAATCGTCCTCTTCATAGTTTGATGGGAGATCGTACTAAAGGTATGGAACGTCTGCAACATTTTCTACTGATGTTCATCGGGCCCAACTTGTTCTTAGATCTTCTACAAACTGGAGTGTGGATGCGTTCAATTGTTGCAGCTTTCTAGTGGTCACATATAGTAGATCATCACAGCTGTGCCTTCTCTAGGACTACCCTATTGTTCACCACGATAATAAATTATTGGTGTGTGCCTTGCTCTGACAAAGATATTATTCATTATTCTCTAAATAGCAGCTGATAAGGTTTGCTTTTTGCCAAGAAATACATTTTCCATGGACAGTAGACCACTTTAGCCAGCATTGATTAGAGATAGAACATTATCCCCAGTTTACATCTCCGGAGCACTTTCGGACCAAGAACATGTTCAGAGCTAGTATAATTTACATACAGAGGGGCAAAATACGCAAAGTCATGTTGCTGTGCCGGTGCCGCACATGCATATTATGAGGTGACAGGAATATTGTTAACCCCCCTCGCATGGGATGCCGATGTAGTTTGATTTTTTTTTCTGTTCATTATTGTACGCAGAGTTTGGCACGTGTATCCCCCCTGGGACGCCAGAACAGGGAGCGAATCCGGCAGTTCTTAGCTGTTCGATTACGCGTCTGCATGCCTGGTAGATAGCTGATAAATGGACTGCCAATGTTGTGTTGACGCGAAAACGAAAGAAGTGTGGCAAATCCAATTTCATAACTGCCGCATTATAGCAGTAGAGATTTATCAGTATATCAGTGTCAGTGTTTTTCAGATTGCCACAAATTTTGTGTCGCTACTTATTGCTTCAAAAATTTCCTGCTGTTTTAGGTGCTATATTTCGGCCAAAGTAATACATTATTTATTTGACCATTTTGTTAACTGTTCACCCTTACAGGAAGATACTGGCAAAAGGTTGCTGATGAGCGAAAAAAGAAACCATTTAGAATAACCCTCGCTGATAAAAATGCACCAAACGAGGAAGTCTGGCGGCAGGCAAGATTACTGTTTCCTTGCTTTGTTTCCCCTTGAAAATTGGTTATGACAATATAGGAAGAACTGAACTGATAAATCATTTGTTCCAGATTGAGGATATGTGTGGGATGACAAAGGCTGCTGCTGTTCCTGTTATTCCTGATTCTGAAGGTAACTTGTGCTTCATTATTTATTTTTCATTTTGCAAGGAACTCAAAAGAGAAACATCAAATTGCATTTCTCTGGGAACTTTTGCATCTGTTTGAATTGTGAGAGAAATGTGACGCATCGCACTCAAATCAATCCAGAGATCATGTGGACCCCATGACTTCATTAATAGTCTCAGTGAGGCCTCTTATTGACTTGCCACAATAGGGGCTTAGGTTCCCAATAAGTCGTTTTGGTGGACGAGCACCTGATAGCTCGCAATCATGTCCGCACAGGTGCATTGGGATCGGCTATGTCGATGTATTCACCAGCAGTATAGGTAGGGAAGATTGATTACTTGATGTCCTATTTCATCCGCGGAAGGGTGGCCTGGCTCATGGGCCACGGCAGTCAATGCGGCCAAACATGTTTCTGTGCCGGGGCATGCCCACTTAAACACATGCATGGGTCTTACTTCAAAATTTGAATAGTTCGTGATTAAGATTTGCAATTGACATCACAATTGATTGTTTTTTTAAGGAGAAAAGGCTCGCTGCAATATTGGCTTGACTAATCTAAATTAACAGTGTCATGATTTGTAGTTAACAGCAGGTGTGCACAAGACATCAATATTTTGAGTATCAAAACTTTACGCCTAAATCACCACTTTTTTATCAAAAGAATTCTCACGACATGAACCATTGCCGCATTAACACGAACAAAGCATCACCATTTAGATGCAGTAACCCAATTAAGTGAGAACCAATTTGCAATTAGTGTCAATTCCATTTGAATCCATTCAATCAGTGGCAAGACTCTGGATTTAGAGGCCCTAACACATGAACAAATAGATAACTATCAGGAATTGGAGTCCAACCAAATTTTAATAAGAACACACGCACTGGTTCACCACCAGATTTACGGTCTGACTCAAATATGACCGTATTGCCCCTGAATCCTAGAAAAACTGAATTAGGTAAGATATGGTCCAGATTATAACACCAGGTAAGAGAATAGTAATATACAGAAACAATTGGTTGAATCTACCCTACCGTGAACAATCAATTCTGAACGGATGGAACCAAAGGTCAGATCTAGCCACGCTAATGCCGGCTGAGATCTTTGGCAGGGTTGGTGTCTACGCTGCCAGATCTGGTGCCTCGCCACCTTAAACAATCTCCACGACTATCGTGCCCTCCTGGCCACCTCCATTAGCGGACCTAAAAGAAACAATAGTTACGTGGTCCCTGGTATCTAGCATTCTACCCACAATGGTTGGCCATACAATCGCGATTCATAATGGAAAGGAACATATACCTATTTACATAACAAATCCTATGGTAGGTCGCAAATTGGGGGAATTCGTGCCTACTCGCATTTCACGAGTTATGAAAATGCAAGAAAGGATACTAAATCTCGTCGTTGCAATACCCTCATTGCTGGATGTCGGAGTTCATGAAGACGTGTGAGTCACGAGCTCCATTCTTTGGTTACTGCCTTCACTCCTGGTGTTGCAGCCCAGCACCACATCTGTGTTGGGATGACCTCCAGCAGACCATGATGGATCTAGACCTTTTCCTCGCAAAGAAGAATCTTGATTTCTTTTTCGTTGTCGGAGTTATAGCGCTGCCTAGAAGAGAGGGAGGGAGGGAGGGCATGTGTTGCATCCCTATGCCACTGCGTACGCGTTTGCTACTTGTATTCAACAAATCAACTGTGCGAAAATCCAGATGGACACCTATTCCAGAATCATGAGTCCGGATTGAAAATTCACTCTTCCATATATCCTGCAAGGGGATTGTTAAAACTCTGGATCGACATTACAAATTTTATTGCATACATCTCTGTTTATGACTGATCATGCCTTGTTCTTGAATAAGTTTCATAAGTTTTCTTCTTGTTCCTTGAATCAACAGGCACCGATTCAAATCCATTCTCTCTTGAAGCTCTTGCTGTTTTCATGTTTCGTGTACTCCAACGGGTCAATCATCCGGTATGTACACGATATTTACTCTTACACAAGTTTGTTGATGCTCACCGTTATACATTCTAAATTGTTTCCACAATTTATAAAAGGGAAATCTGGACAAATCATCACCAAATGCTGGCTATATTTTGCTAATGTTTTACAACCTCTATGATGGCAAGGTATGTACATTTAATGATAAACTGTTTCAACTCCTGCTGGAATATACCAAATTATCAATGTTCATCAACAAACTAATTTCAGTGCCGAAGAGAATTTGAAAGTGAATTATATGAGCGTTTTGGCTCTTTGGTTAAGATGCCTCTCCTGAAGCCAGAGAGGTAAGATTAATGTTACTATTTCCGCCACTAGTTTATCAAATGTCCTGTTTCTTATATTCTTGATACTGTTTGTCCCATTCTTTTATATGGCTGGGCAATGCATTTTTCATTCCATGTCTCTACAATACCATGTTAGTAGAGCTATACATTTTATTTTATTTTCACTTGATTAAACATTCAGGAAGACAACTTGTTCAACACATTTGTTATCCAGATAAATGTGTGGTTTTTCATGTCATGTGCCAGAGAATGGCTATGTCCTCTTTGTACATTCTGATTGATATGTTGCTTTGCGTACTTGTATCCACTGAACTGCTAGTTTGCTACTTAAATTTCATGCAGAGCTCCATTGCCTGGTGATGTCAAAACTATCTTAGATGAGGGAATGAGCTTATTCAGACTGCATCAAAGCAGGCATGGGAGGTATGGAACTGTTAAGCAGTTTTCATTGTACACCCTTCTCGGAGTACAAACTTCGTGCAGTTTCAGCTGTCATTTTTTTCATAACTAGCGACACATTATTAAATTCATGATTATTTATATGCTGGCTGATTTTCACAATAATGTCATATCAGAGTGGAGCCATCAAAAGGTTCATATGCTCAAGAATGGGCTCAGTGGGAGAAAAGACTACGTGTGGTCTTGTCAAGGAATGCTAATTATCTTACATCCATTCAGGTAACCATGTTGTTAGGCAATAGAATGGTTTTGCAATTTGTAGTTTATAAATGATGACCTTTAATTAGGGACTTGCACTGGTATTCTCTGGAATCATAAGAAGCTGTTTACTGTGACGTTTACAAATTTCACTGTACAGAAAGAGAGGATGTGTTTCTTTTGTTATAATGTTCTCATTTATTAGGTTCCATTTGATGTTGCGGTGAAAGAAGTACTGGAACAGTTGAAGGCTGTTGCAAAAGGTGATGTCAAAACTCCTGATACTGCAAAGCGAAGGTTTGGGAATATCGTTTTTGCTGCAGTTACAGTACCCCAGGCAGATATATTGAGCCTTCTCCGAAAGGTAAGATATGCATGCTCAACTTAGTCCTTAAGGTGTATGAACTTTCCCAGTTCTAGTTTTCGTAGTCATGTGACTGCTGCCGCAAGGTTTTGTCATCATGCAGCAGTCATGGATGATGCTCTAATTTAACCATTTACACATTGCGTAACTGTAACAGTTGGGCCAGAATGATGGTGATGTAAACAATTTTCTCAACGGCATAAAAGTGGAGGATAACCTAAGCAAGGCTCATGTCACCCTTGCCCACAAAAGAGCCCATGGTGTAGCTGCAGTTGCTAGCTATGGAGTCTACCAGAATCAGGAAGTCCCAGTGTCGTTTAACGCCTTCCTCTACACTGATAAGATGGCTGCTCTTGAGGCACAACTTGGAACTGTAAATGGCGAGAAGATCGATTCCAAAAATGACTGGCCACATGTTACTCTTTGGACAGCCCCTGGTGTTGCACCAAAGGAAGCAAACATGCTGCCGCAGCTGTTTTCATCAGGACAAGCAAAACGTGTACTGATCGACCCTCCGATCACCATCTCAGGAGTGCTTGACTTCTACTGATTCCTGTCTTGGTTTTAGAATTTGATGTAGACTTGAGCATGGAATCAGGAGTCTTCGGGTAACAACTTTGTAAATATGTTTTGAGTTTCATGCCACGAAATTTTCAAGGGATTTCTAAAGGTTCTTAGGAGTTATGGCAACAGCTTCGTAAATATGTTGAGGTCCCAAAATTTCCAAGCTATTATTAAAGGACCCATCGAGACTGATACTAGTCTTTATACATGGATAGATGAAACATGTGCCCCTGCGAATTAACATAAATCAAAATTGATAGATTGGTAATGATTACTGAAGGACCCTCTTAGCTGGCGAACATTCGGCAGGAGAGGTTAGGGCTGGTAATTTCTTTGGAGTGACATGACAGACAAATTAAAACTGCCACCCTTTTGATCTCGCTCGTACAAAACTGCAATAAAAAGGAGGAATTTGAGGATTTGCCACGTCTTTAATTATACTTTGAGGATTTGCCCCCGTCTACCCTGTAACTGAGGATTTACCACACATTTGCTGTAATCTTGAGAATTTGCCCTCTGTACACGGTTTGGATCATTTGGCAGATTATAGTATAAATTATGTGACCAAAATGCCCCTGGTCCAAATCAGGATGATTAATCCCAATCGGACATGTATCTTATCTCTTCTTCCTTTTGCCTGTACTCTGTTCGTCTGGATGGCCTCCCTGCAACCTCGCCGTACGTCGTGCGACCTCGCAGCGGCTATACCGGCAAGGGCGTCCTCCCCTGAGCTGCTGCTGTGTGGTGTTGTGCCTCCTTGAGCTTGCGACGCCCTCACTGTGCGCAACCTTCCACGAGCTGCCGCTGCATGCTGCTGTGCGTCCGTGAGATGCAGCGAGGTCTCGCTGTGTGGAACCTTCCCCGAGCTGCTGCTTCCTCCTGCTGACCCTCGCCGAGCTTGCTGTTGCCGCAATGGGCTCTGCCTTCCCCGAGCTGCTGCACAGGTTCGTGCTCTCCCAAATCTAAGAAACTTCAGACTTGTGGTTCTGTGTACTTTCTGAAGTTGTGAGCTTCAGATTTGTCATTCTGAGTACTTCTTAATATTCTAATTTCTGCTCCGCCAAATGATCTCAAATTCTCCCAGAAATTCACGGTTTTCAGTAACTGTTTCAATGTTTCCTGCATAATTTCAATTTTAGGCCAAATTTGACCCAAAAATAGGCTGGAAATGATCTGTTTTTAAGTTTATCTATTTCTGTTCGGCCAAGTGAGCTCAAATTTTCCCAGAATGCTCAATTTAAAACTCTTTATTTTCTGGAATTGTTTCAACCTTTTCTGGGTAGTTTGATTTTTTGGTCAAAAAATTTGTACATCATCAGGCTACCACTTGGACAGCATTTCTTCACAAATCATGGCAAGTGCAAACATTTGGTTACAATAATAGATAGTCTGACTCTGACATCCATACATAAGAATCAACAAACATAGTTCGACACAAAAGGACACGACATAGCATGTTCAGCCCCCAAAAATGACATGGCATAGCATCTAGTTCACCACATAAGCACGTCATGATCTACGTTCTTTTTCTCTTAGGGGTCAACTTTCTCGCACGCGAGGTTAAAGGCATCTCTGTTGGCTCTGATGATTCATCATCTAAGGCCATAGCCAGCATCCTATAAAGAGTGGAATAGTAAACATGAGAGATCAACTTTGGACTGCAATGAAATAATCATTTTACTGTATATTACCTTCTTGTCACTGGCCTAGGACTATCATGGAGACTGGCAGGAATAGTAAGCATTTGCCTATTGGGTGTGCCAAGAGGAGCACCACCAATTTGCCTGTTGGGTGTGCCAATAGGAGCACCACCAATTTGAGGTCCTGGCTCATCATCTTCAGCAAGATATGTTCTTGCTCTCTGTTTTCTCTTCCTGCAACATGATACAAAATGCATATAACTGGAAACAATTCATAACATGACAAAAGTAATGCAAAATATAATTGGTTATATAATTACCTTTTTTTGGGACCATTTAAAGGGCAACCAGCTTGTCTGTGACCTAGTTCATTGCATCTTTTGCATCTGTTTTGGCTGCCCAATTGTTTAGGTTCTTTCTTTTTTGGACCACCTTTTCCACCTTCGAGGGCACTCTTGTACCTCTGCTTTCTAGGCCTTCCAGGCGGTCTTCGTTTGTCAATTGGTGCATCCATGTCGAAACCAACATCCACATGAGGCCATTGACTCCTATCTGTCATGGGCTCAATCTCACCTGCATAAGCTGCCCTAAACTTGTCCAAGGAGAAATAATTATGAACATAGTCTACCCATTTGGGGTTTCTCCTCCCCATCAAAAATACTAGAGCATGCTCACAAGGCTTTCCGGTGTGCTGCCACTCCAAACAAGTGCATTCATGTTTGTCAACCTTCACAACATGCCTAAGACTGTTTTTGCTTGTGTCCCTGACTTCACAACTACCATTACCTGATTTTCCAACTTTTAGATGACCAAGCCCTCTAGTCCTATTGAAAATCTGTTGAATAACAGCAGGAATGATCTTTCCCCTCAATTTCTCCCCAATTCTCCTTCTTTTGTATACTAGTTTCATCAACAATTCTCTATATGTGTCAGCAAGCTCATCAACAGGCAAGTCTTTATAATCTTTTATCCAGTTATTAAAAGACTCGGCCAGATTGTTGTTTATATAATCACACTTGATGTCTGCATTGAAACTGCATCTCATCCACTTCAAACTGTGATAGGTTGACAAATATTCATGCACACGGCTACTAGCTGCCAAGACTTTCTGCATATGATGGGAGAAAACTTCAGGCCTATATGCCCTAGCAGCAGGCCACATCCTACCAAACACATCACCTTTGAATTTTTTTGTGAAGTTTGCCATCAAGTGCCTAAAACACTCTCTCTGCTCCACATGAGGAAAAACCTTTTTGACAGCATTTTCTAAACCTTTGCATGCATCTGTACATATAGCTAAGTTAGGGACTGAAACTAAAGCTCTATTGAGTTGTGACATGAACCAAGTCCAGTTTTCCTCGGTCTCTCCATCAATGAACCCAATTGCAACAGGAAACATCCAGTTATGACCATCTAATGCTGTACAAGCTGCCAAGTGTCCTCTCCATCTACCATTCAATGCCGTAGAGTCTATGCTGAGATATGGTCTACAACCAGCTAGAAAACCATCTATGGAAGGTTTAAGAGCCATAAAGAATCTGTGAAAGTGGACTTTACCATCTACTACCTTGGTATCAACCTCTACGATGCTCCCTGGAGATCTCTTCTCAACTTCTGCTTTGAAGTTATGCAAATTCTGAAAACTCTGCTTCAAAGTGCCATAAATCTGTTTTTCGGCTCTAGATTTACCCGCCCAAACTGTATCATAACCAATGGTGATGTCATAAGTTTCTTCGAGTTTCTCTTGTAGTTCTTTACATCCTATGGTAGGATCATTCTGGAGTATACTCATTGCCTTGGCTTCAACCCAACCTTGTGTTGCCATGGTGGTTTTTACTCTGCTACTCGAAGAACACTTGTGTTTCTTACTCATCTTAGTGACCTGCATCCATACAAAACAAATGGCCTATGAGAAATAGTACTGCATTCAATAAAAGAAAATCAATCACTACCTCCGATCCATATTACTCATACTTAAGTTGCGACAAGTAATATGAATTGGAGTACTAGAAACAGAAGTTATTGTTAGCAAGAAAGTTCTTAGTACCCTTATTGTTTTCGCATCAGCCCTTAAACGAGCAGTTATTCTCCATGGACACTTGATGCCTCTGCATAGTCCGAGATATCTTTTTTTGTCTGTTTTATATCCCCATATGTCAATTTCATTGTTAATGGCATATTGTTTTATTGCCATCCTGAACTCTTCCATTGAAGGAAACAAGGCACCTACATACATATGAGGGTTCTCTTTGTCATATGCAATCTCCTCCTCTTGAGCTATCTTGTCATCAACAGGAATAGCAGTCTCAGTTAATAGTTGTTGGTCCTCCTCATCAGTGAGATACGCATCTTCACTAGGTGGCGAAGAAGGTGCTTCATGTGTCTCATCCTCCTCGATACCTAGAAAATCACACATATTCTCCTCTGTAACTGGAACATCCACTTCATCTTCATTTGGAGGAGCAATCTCAATTAGGCTCCAATCAATTGGTGGTTCTATGTCCAACACCACCGAAGACCCGCATTGCTCATTGCTTTCAGCAATGTCAGAAATTGATGGCATATTGGGTTGAACAACATCACATGTTGCAAAGTTAATATCATTGTCAACAAAAGCACTTGTTTGACTCACCATTGATTGAACAACCTCAAGTGCTTCCTCATTCGCATTGTCCACAACCACAGATGATGTAGCACTGCATAGTACATCATCCATAGCTGATTTTAGGATTTTAGGTGCCTTCTCAACAGGTGCCTTCTTAGGTTTCTTAGCAGCTGGTTCCTTAGTAGGCTTGTTAGCTCTCTTCGCGGTAGATTTCTTAGCAGGTTTTGTATGCACCTCAACTAGCATCTTCACCTTTTCTTCCTCTCCCCACATATGGTCAAGCAAATGGCTTCTCAATTGCTTGGTGCTAAACAGTCTGCATTCCTCATCAGAATCCTTATCATAGCCAAACAAATGCACCTCCTGCCATGGGCCCCATGGTATGTATTGGCTCAAGTCGTATGTAAATTTGTTTAAAGTGAGCCCCTTCCATCTAATCTGCATTTCAATATCCTGCCGCTCCATTTGTTCCTCGGCGCCATCAGCAAGCATGGCCCGATATGGAAGAACTCTAACTTTAATGTTAACATGAACAGGCTGCTTCACCCTACAGTGAAATATTCGAAGTTTACGGTTAGGTTGTTCATTGACGGAAATGCGGATATAGTATCATTCTCACCTTTGTGTCTTCAGAGCAATATCCTCAACACCCATATTAGGGCCATCATCCATAGCATCCATCCTCCACAGATCAACCGTACATGCTCTGCAACAAACTTGTTATTTCTTTACATGTTTATTCAACAGGTGCCTAATGGCTTTTATTTTATCTTCAGGTTTCTTAACATTAACAATCAAGTGGAAACTAATGGCAGGACTCTGAATTTGCAAAAAATCTGGAGATGATTTTTTTGGAGTTTGTTGATCAACTATGTTTTAGGGATAAATCTGGGAGTTGGTTCAGACTCATACTAAGGCAAAAGGTGGACGTATTGACATGTTGCACTAGAGGAACAACGACCTTGGGGGAGCAGGTGACGGTCGAAGGAATGGCATATAGTGGCACATCTTACCAGGTTGCAGCCGCCGGCGCCGCCGCCGCTGCCGTCGTCGCCGCCGCCGTCGTGGTGGAGATCGAGGTCGCCTTCGCCGCACCCACCCAAATCGTATCAGACGAGCGTGATATCTGGGACAGAACGATCGGGGTTGGCTGCCTCTCACGTAGATCAACACGAAGGCTTGTTGGTCATTTTGCTGTGGCCCGTCTCGTCGGGGGCAAATCCTCAAGATTACAGCAAATGCGTGGCAAATCCTCAGTTTCAGGGTAAACGGGGGCAAATCCTCAAAGTGTAATTAAAGGCGTGGCAAATCCTCAAATTCCCCAATAAAAAGGGTTCATTTGCCATCTCTCTCCCAACGAAAGTCAGCCTGATAAGATTTATGTTAGTTCGTTTGGATGGGAGAGGCTAAACAATCTGGTAGTTGCTTGCTTAGTGGTAGTAGCGATCCTAGAAAGAGACGAAGGAAATGGTCATCCGCCCCTTCAAAGCCTGTCGTGTTATGCTTGCAAGTGCCTAGAGGTTTCGTGTTGTGCTTGCAACCTAGAGGTTCATCGTGCGTGCTTGCAAGTTAATGTGTGTGAGCAAAGAACTATAGTGCACATTTCAAACCATGTCAAGTAGAGCATGGTACTGCGTGACCAAGCTGATCTGATCGAGTGGCCGAGGCGGGACGAGCTCTAGCCAACTAGCGCCCCACGCCACTCCGGCTGCGGCGGCCACCCCTCCCCCTCCCTGACGGCTGCGGCCCGGCCGCTATCTATGGCGGGCCGCCCCGCCCGGTCTCCCCACTCCAGCTCGTGTGGCGCGCCCATCTCCCGCCCGCGCGAAAATGCCCTTTTCGCCCCCCCCGCCGCGGATAGCTCAGATCTGCTTCGCCCCAGCGGTCCTCCCTCGGTCCCGGTCTCAACGCTGCATCGCCAGGC
>NC_041382.1:92466578-92468307 GCF_002162155.2 Triticum dicoccoides | reverse complement strand
GGCGGATCCCTCCGGGGGCAGCCCAAGCTCAAATCCATTGTGGTAAGGCCTTCACCTTCGCCCCCCCTTTCCCCTTCTGGAGATGGAGATGAATGGACGGCGGTCAAGTCCAAGAAAGAACGCGCTGCTGCGCGAAAGGCGGAGAGGAGTTTACTGCTGCGCGACGGGCGCCACCGGCCGCGCCGCTCGCCCAGGGACGCCGCCATTAATGGCCGGGATGGGCGTGCGGCCTTTTTAAGCCGCTTCGACGGCCTCTGCTTCCGCTGCCTCAGCACCGAGCATCGCCGTATAGACTGTAGGGATCCTCTTAGATGCATAGTCTGCAAGCAGCTTGGCCATTACGGTAGGGAGTGCCCGCAGAAGCGCCAGTCGCAAGGTAGGAAGGGAGGCGGCGACTCCAAGCCGCGGTCACCACGGGGCAGAGGGCCGGTGCACGGGAGGCTGCGCTTCCCCTCCCCGCTGGCTGCCATGGAGCGTCCGCACCGCCACGTCGACCCCTCCCGCCGGGCTCGGGCTAGCCACAAGGTGCTCATCTCCACCCCGGCCATAGAGCACCAGGAGTTCATGTTCTGCAAGCACGCCGCCCTCCTCTCGGCGGAGTCGCCGCATCACGCGGCCACCCCCCTGTCCATCGGGCGGGCCATCGACGAGCAGTTGCGCATCCCCCCTCACCTGCTGCGGGTGACGAGCCACGACCCCGAAGACTTCCTCGTCTACTTTGAGCTGCCAGCGCACCACGAGAACGCCATCCGCCGCGGCTCCATCACCGTTGACGGCGTCGCCTTCAACTTCAAGCCATGGCATGAGGACGACCACACCGTGCTCCAAGACTTCACGCTCCACGTCCGCGTCGTCATCGAGAAGGTCCCCATGCAACTCTGGTCACTGGAGGGGGCGGCGGAGATCATTGGCGACAAGTGCATCATCGATCGGCTTGACACGCGCACCCATGAGCGCGGCCACACCAAGACCTTCGCGTGCTGGGTGTGGGTGTGGGACGTCGCCAACATCCCCACTAGACGCATCATTTGGCGGGCGAAGCACGGGGCGGGGCGAGTTGAGGCCATGCTCGGGCACTCGCGGCCCAGCCGTGAGGTCGCCCCGCCACCTGGAGTAAGAAGGCACGACATGCTGGTACACGTCAATAGGGTGGAGGACTGGACCCCGCCGTCCCCGCGCCCCTTCGGCTTCGCCTAGAGCGGCCTCCCCTCCTCGGGCTCGGACGATGGCGCCCCCTTCCCAGCCGTCTACCCGGGCACCTGGACCTGGCGGGTGGAGGATGGGCAGGGCCACGCCAGGAGGCAGCCACCGGCAGTGGCCACTTTTGGCTGCCAGGGTCTGCAGCTGGGCAGCGCTCGCCGCGACCACGACGACCCGGACGGCGATGGCCATGGCAGTCGTCGCTCATGGAAGGACACGCTGATGGGCCGAGGCCACGCCAGCCGCCCGCTTGCGGCATCGAAGGACCAGGCGCTGCAGCACCGTAAGCGCAGCAGAACCCCCACCAGCAGGCACCGGGACAAGAGCTACCGCGGGCGCGACGCGGCCATTCGCGTCACCCCTCCTCTTCCGCTACGTCGCGCGCCGTCCCCGGCTCCTCCACCACCACCACCACCTCCGCCCCCACCGCCTCCATCGGGGGCCTGCCGCGTCCAAGACCCGGTCGCGGAGTTCTTCCAGGATGAATCCGTTGAGCTGTCCCCGCCCGCGCGTGTCGACCATGGCCGCT
>NC_041382.1:92428699-92466312 GCF_002162155.2 Triticum dicoccoides | reverse complement strand
TGCATGCAAGCGGACTCCATTCAAGCATGCCGCACGACCCCTCCCACGGCCACCATCGCCACACAGCTAGGCGCAGTCACTCACCAGGTCCAGCAGCTGCAGCTCGACATTGACGGCACCGCGGCCCGGCAGCTCTTCAGAGACGCTCCACCGCCCCTCCTCGCAGCCGCGCCGCCACCCCGCCGCCCCTCCGCCCCCCAAAGACTCGGGCCCCGTCCGCACCGGTCAGGCAGAGTGCCAGGCTGGCCGCAAACCACTCCCCCGTGCCGGTCGCGCAGCGGGCCACGCTTCGCCTCGTCCAGGAGCTCGGAGTCCTCGGCCCAAGGGAGCGCATGACGGTCAATGCGGCGGAGGCGTTGCTTCGGCGCTTCGACGAGCCGCTGTCCGAAGACGACGTCAACTGCATCACCAAGCTCACACGCCTCAACGTCGACGCCCTTCGCACCATGGCTGGCCTGGCCGGCCCTGATGGAGCTGATCAAGCTTCGTTATGTTAGACGCAGGTTCAGCTAGTCTCCGGCGGCGGCTGGCTGTCAGCCAGTTTGAGTTAGGATCATCTGTAATGTGTAGTGTCAAGATTCAGTGGTTAGTTCGTAGGCAGCGAGGTTTGGGGCCTATTGGTGGTCGCTGTCACGCCCATGCCAGCAGGGTGGTGTACCTGTCTTTCAGTTTATCTAGTGCATATGTTTGCCCCCGGAGCGAAAACACTTGTGCCCATGATTAGCACAAACCGCGTCACAATGAGCTGGAACGTGCGAGGGCTGAACTCGCCAGCTAGGAGAGCCACTGTCTGTGAGGTTGCGGACTTGCATAGGCTGGTCGTGTTGTGCCTCCAGGGGACCAAGATCGAAACATGGTCGCTGGCGTTAGTTAAAGAAATAGGAGGTAGCCGATTAGACGCCGCCGTGGTCCTGCCGGCGGAGGGCACGCGGGGCAAAGCCGCGATCCTGTGGGACTCTTCCAAGATCTCCATCACCACAAACGCGATCGGCCATTTCTCCATCACAGCCCGTGCAACACTCCTGCAGTGCAGGAGCACGTTCTGATCACCACCGTCTACGGGCCTACCGACGACAACCGCAGGGAGGAGTTCCTTGCTGAGCTGATCAGAGCCATGCCACCTGCTGGGGAGCCTTGGTTAATCAATGGTGACTTCAATATAATATATGAGACGAGGGACAAGAGCAACCTCAACCTGAACAGGCGGATCATGGGTAGATTCAGAGCAGCCATTGACCGAGCTGGGCTGCGAGAGATCAAATGAAAGAACAGACGCTTTACTTGGAGTAATGAGAGGGAAAACCCCACGTTCGTCGCCATCGACAAAATGTTTTGCAATCTGGAGTGGGAAACCCTGTTCCCCTCCTACATCCTGATGGCCGCGTCCATGACATGCTCAGATCATTGCCCTCTCCTGCTGTCCAACACCGCTGCACCGCACCGCAAGGCAATCTTCAGGTTTGAGACGTTCTGGACACGGTTCCCACACTTCCAGCAGACGATAGCCAGGGCTTGGCAGAGGCCGGTCAACCACAGCTGCCCTTTCACAAGACTGAAGATCAAACTGAAGAGAGCAGTAGCTGACCTGAAGATCTGGGCAAAAACTCTGTTCAACGATACCAAGTTGCAGTTCCATCTGGCTTCGGAGGTTGTACTGCGTCTGGATGTCGCACAAGAGAAGAGGCAGCTCACACGCAGTGACTTCTGGCTACGGAAAACCCTGAAGCTGAAGATTGTCGGCCTTGCAACCCTCGAGCGCGTCAGAAGGCGGCAGGCCTCATGCATCACTTGGCTGAAGGCGGGTGACGCTTCCACAGCATTCTTTCAGGCCAAGCGAACCTCCAGGCGACGAAGAAACTTCATTCAGTGCATCCAAATGGCAAGCGGCCTCAAGACTAGCCACGCCGATAAGGTGGCCGCCGTGCACGAGCACTTCTCCTCCTTGCTGGGGCAGAAAAGAAACCGGCCTCGCACGATCATCTGGGAGGCACTGGGTCTACCAAGGCTGCAAGCTGGGGGCGGACTCGACAACCCCTTCTCGGAGGCAGAGGTTTGGGCAGCAATTTGTGCATCCCCGTCGGAAAAGGCGCCAGGCCCCGACGGCTTCAATGGCACTTTCTTCAGAGCATGCTGGCCAACAATCAAGGGGGATGTAATGGCTGTGTTTGAAAGTTTATATCAGCTGGCTGACGGAGATTTTGGCACGCTGAACCGTTCCCTCATCGTGATGCTGCCCAAAAAGGATGGTGCAATTCAAATGGGAGACTTCAGGCCCATCAGCCTGATACATTCAGTGGCTAAGTTGATCACAAAGGTGTTGTCCATCAGGCTTGCATGTGTTTTGGACCAACTGATCTCTCCAGCACAGAGCGCATTCCAAAGGAAGAAAGGAATCCATGACAGTTTTCTCTATGTCTAGAACCGCGTCAGAAAGTTTCAGAAGAAGAGAAAACCAATGCTTCTGCTCAAGTTGGACATTGCCAAAGCTTTCAACACCATATCCTGGGAATATCTCCTAGAACTCATGCAGCAAATGGGTTTTCCCTCTAGATGGCGAGACTGGGTCGCGCTCCTCCTCTCGTCTACAACGTCCTCCTGCATGCTCAATGGAGACCCTGGGCCAAGCATTTTGCATCAGTGTGGGCTCAGGCAAGGCGACCCTCTGTCCCCAATTCTGTTCATCCTCGCCATAGACCCATTGCACAGACTTCTGGAGGCAGCTACAAGAGAGGGCGCGCTCGCGCCGCCGCCGGAAAGAACGGCAAGGCTGCGAGCGACTCTGTATGCTGATGATGCAGTGATCTTTGCAAACCCCGAGCGGCGAGAAATTAACCTCCTCATGAAGCTTCTCAGCGACTTTGCCGACGCGTCCAGGTTGCGCATGAACCCGCAGAAATCATCGGCTGCTCCGATTTGTTGCGAAGACGTAGACCTCAACCAGGTGCTGGAGGTTTTTGGCGGCTCCATCGTCAGCTTCCCCATTAGATACTTAGGACTACCTGTATGCATCAGTAGGACTAGGCTAGTCCACTTGCAGTATCTCCTCGACCGCATCCAGGCAAGGCTGGCAGGCTGGAAGGGTTGGCTCATGCCAATAGCAGGCCGGCGGGTGCTGGTGCGGTGCGTGCTCTCTGCACTGCCAGCCTTCGCCCCTGCCGTCCTGCGCGCCCCAAAGAAATTCCACAAAGAGGTGGACAAATCAAGACGCCGGTTCTCTGGGCCCAGGATGAGGAAATCTCAGGCGGGAAGTGCAAGGCCAACTGGAAGCTTGTAACCTCGCCGGTGGATCGCGGTAGACTAGGCATTCCAGACATGGTATGTTTTGCGCGCACACTCCGCCTACGGTGGCTCTGGCTTGCATGGAAGCATCCGTACAGGCCATGGGTTGGCACGGGCTCACCGTGCGACAACAAGGACAGAGAGCTGTTTGCCGCTGAAACCAGAGTTGTCATAGGGAATGGAAGGAGGGCCACGTTCTGGAACTGCACCTGGCTCGGCGATCAGCCGCTAAAACTTCAGTTCGCTCTACTATTCGCCAACTCATCAAGAAAGAACCGATCGGTAGCCGAGGCGCTCCAGGGCGACAGATGGATCCTTGATCTCCGGAGAGGCAGTGCGATGGCGATCATCCCGCAGCTGGTCTCTCTGCGCCGCAGCATCCGCGAGGCCAACATCACCTTGCGGGAAGAGGCGGAGGATGAGATCTCCTGGCGAGCGGGAGGTCAGTACAGTGCCAAATCAGCCTACGGTGCTCAGTTCGCTGGGTAGCCAAGAGGTGCACTACAGCAGCTCATCTGGAAGGTATGGGCGCCGAGGAAAATCAAGTTCTTCATGTGGCCGTTGCACCATGACCGGCTCTGGTGCAACGACCGGCTGCAGCGGCGCGGATGGGAAAATGGCTATTTCTGCCAGTTATGCCTCAGAAATTTGGAGAGCTCGGCACACCTCCTTTGGGACTGCCCCATGTCACAGCTGATTTGGGCCAGGGCAGCGGGATGGAGGGGATGCGGCACGCTCAACCCAGCAACCTGGGACGGGTGCAAGACCACAACGGAGGCTGTCACTGCAATAGTCTCTGCATCATCACCATCCGACAGACGAGCCATCAAATCCATGCTGGCCCTGGTTGCATGGAACATCTGGCAGGAACGCAACAGCTGCACGTTCAGGAAGAAGGAGGCTTGCGTGGACGGTGTGATCAGTGCCTGTAGAAGAGAGCTAGAGCAATGAAGACTAGCAGGAGCGAAAGGATTAGAGCCCCCCTTTGGGGATATCTCATGAGAAATAAACCTTAGTCGGTACCTAGAGGGTAGGGGGAGGGGGAGAGCCTGCGTGCTCTTCTTTAAACCCGGTCTTTCTTCTGTTGCTAATCTCCTTTGATTAGTGACAATTTTTGTAACTCTCTCTTCTGCTAAATCAATGAAAAGCCAGGCAACTGGGTCTTTAAAAAAACCATGTCAAGTCAAGTGACGTATGTCTTTGTAATTAGAGTAAAAGAGGGGTGTGAGAGAGAAAGGAAGAGTAGTATAGGAATTGCATTAAGGGTAAAGGTATTCTCGAGAGCTCTGGATTCCCCACTGGTATATGATGATAGATAGTGAATGTTAATTATTTCATCATTGTGATGTACGTATGTTTTTGTGAGGGCGGAGTAAATAATAAGATATACTCCCTCCGTTCCCAAATGTAAGTCTTTTTAGAGATTCTAGCAAGTGACTATATACGAAGCAAAATGAGTGAATCTACACTTTAAAATATATCTACATATATCTGTATGTTGTAGTTTATTTGAAATGTCTAAAAGACTTACATTTAGGAACGGAGGGAGTACTACACTACACCTTGTATCACGCAAAACCATTGTCCATAGATGTAGCCGGAGTATGATGATGATTAATGCCCCCTTGGATTTAGTTAATGCATATGGGTCTCGGTTGTTCCCTTACCAAAAGCCACCAAGGAGAGAGCCAATTTCTATTACCGTCGTGCTATTGATTTTCATGACAAAATAATGTGCATTCAACATTCACACAACACAGTGAAGAATATCATCATGACAAGATTATATAGATCAAATATATTACCACGTTCCATTCTAATCGTATACCCCCTTTGTAAAGAAATATACCGCGAGAACTAGAGTAATAAATTGGGGTTCCTTCACATCCTCGAGAACTAGGGAAACTAGATGATACACTGCGTGTTGCTGTGGAATCGATTTCAATATATTTCAATTAGATTTGATTGGGTGGAATAAATACTCAGGATTGGTAACACATGAACCAAAAAAATACATAATGATACGTCCATTTTGCATCATGCTTTTATATTGATATTTATTGCATTATGGGCTGTTATTACACATCATGTCACAATACTTATGCCTATTCTCTCTTATTTTACAAGGTTTACATAAAGAGGGAGAATGCCGGCAGCTAGGATTCTGGGCTGGAAAAGGAGCAAATATTAGAGACCTATTCTGCATAGCTCCAAAAGTCCTGAAACTTCACGGAAGTTATTTTTAGAATATATAAAAAATACTGAGCGCAAGAAGTTCCAGAGGGGGGCCACACCCTGCCCACGAGGGTGGGGGGCGCGCCCTACCCCACTGGGCACGCCCCCTGCCTCGTGGCCCCCTGGTGGCCCTCCGATGCCCATCTTCTGCTATATGGAGTCTTTCGATGAGAAAAAAAATCATAAGCAAGCTTTCGGGACGAGACTCCGCCGCCACGAGGCGGAACCTTGGCGGAACCAATCTAGGGCTCTGGCGGAGCTGTTCTGCCAGGGACACTTCCCTCCGGGAGGGGGAAATCATCGCCATCGTCATCACCAACGATCCTCTCATCGGGAGGGGGTCAATCTCCATCAACATCTTCACCAGCACCATCTCCTCTCAAACCCTAGTTCATCTCTTGTATCCAATTCTTGTCTCCAAGTCTTGGATTGGTACCTGTGGGTTGCTGTAGTGTTAATTACTCCTTGTAGTTGATGCTAGTTGGTTTATTTGGTGGAAGATCATATGTTTAGATCCTATATGCATATTAATAATCCTCTGATTATGAACATGAATATGCTTTGTGAGTAGTTACGTTTGTTCCTGAGGACATGGGAGAAGTCTTGCTATTAGTAGTCATGTGAATTTGGTATTCGTTCGATATTTTGATGAGATGTATGTTGTCTCTCCTCTAGTGGTGTTATGTGAACGTCGACTACATGACACTTCACCATTATTTGGGCCTAGAGGAAGGCATTGGGAAGTAATAAGTAGATGATGGGTTGCTACAGTGACAGAAGCTTAAACCCTAGTTTATGCATTGCTACGTAAGGGGCTGATTTGGATCCATATGTTTCATGCTATGGTTAGGTTTACCTTAATACTATTGTTGTAGTTGCGGATGCTTGCAATAGAGGTTAATCATAAGTGTGATGGTTATCCAAGTAAGGACAACACCCAAGCACCGGTCCACCCACATACGAAATTATCAAAGTACCGAACGCAAATCATATGAATGTGATGGAAACTAGCTTGACGATATTCCCATGTGTCCTCGGGAGCGCTTTTCTCTATATAAGTCCAGGCTTGTCCTTTGCTACAAAAAGGATTGGGCCACCTTGCTGCACTTTATTTACTTTTGTTACTTGTTGCTTGTTACAAATTATCTTATCACAAAACTATCTATTACCTATAATTTCAGTGCTTGCAGAGAATACCTTGCTGAAAACCGCTGATCATTTCCTTCTGCTCCTCGTTGGGTTCGACACTCTTACTTATCGGAAGGACTACGATAGATCCCCTATACTTGTGGGTCATCAAGACTCTTTTCTGACCCCGTTGCCAGGGAGTGAAGCGCCTTTGGTAGGTGGAATTTGGTAAGGAAAAATTTATATAGTGTGCTGAAATTTATTGTTACTTGTTACTATGGAAAGTAATCCTTTGAGGGGCTTGTTTGGGGTATCTTCACCCCGACCAGTAGAGCAAAGAGTTGCTCCTCAACTTACTGAACCTACTGAAAATGAAAATGTCTGCTTTGAAATTCCTTCGGGTATGATAGAAAAACTGCTAGCTAATCCTTTTGCAGGAGATGGAACATCACATCCTGATGAGCACCTAATATATGTGGATGAAGTTTATGGATTATTTAAGCTTGCAGGTATGCCCGATGATGTTATCAAGAAGAAGGTCTTCCCTTTATCTTTGGAGGGAGACGCATTGACATGGTATAGGCTATGTGATGATATGGGATCATGGAACTACAAACGATTGAAATTGGAATTTCATCAGAAGTTTTATCCCATGCATCTTGTTCATCGTGATCGTAATTATATATATAATTTTTGGCCTCGCGAAGGAGAAAGCATCGCTCAAGCTTGGGGGAGGCTTAAGTAAATGTTATATTCATGCCCCAATCATGAGCTCTCAAGAGAAATGATTATTCAAAAATTTTATGATCGGCTTTCTGATAACAATCGCACCATGCTCGATACTTCTTGTACCGGCTCCTTTATGATGAAGACTATTGAATTCAAATGGGATTTATTGGAAAGAATTAAACGCAACTCTGAAGATTGGGATCTCGACGAAGGTAAGGAGTCAGGTATGACACCTAAGTTTGATTGTGTTAAATCTTTTATGGATACCAATGTTCTCTGTAAATTTAGCACTAAATATGGACTTGACTCTGAGATAGTAGCTTCTTTCTGTGAATATTTTGCTACTCATATTGATCTCCCTAAAGAGAAGTGGTTTAAATATCATCCTCCCATAGAAGTAAAAGTAGCTACACTTATTAAAGTTGAAGAAAAGACTATCACTTATATGTTGGGGAACGTAGTAATTTCAAAAAAAATCCTATGCACATGCAAGATCATGGTGATGCATAGCAACGAGAGGCGAGAGTGTTGTCCACGTACCCTCGTAGACCGAAAGCGGAAGCGTTAGCACAACGCGGTTGATGTAGTCGTACGTCTTCACGATCGGACCGATCAAGTACCGAACGCACGGCACCTCCGAGTTCAGCACACGTTCAGCCCGATGACGTCCCTCGAACTCCAATCCAGCCGAGTGTTGAGGGAGAGTTTCGTCAGCACATCAGCGTGGTGACAATGATGATGTTCTACCGATGTAGGGCTTCGCCTAAGCACCGCTACAGTATTATCGAGGTGGACTATGGTGGAAGGGGGCACCGCACACGGCTAAAAGATCAAATCAATTGTTGTGTCTCTAGGGTGCCCCCTTGCCCCCGTATATAAAGGAGCAAGGGAGGGAGAGGTGGCCGGCCAGGGAGGAGGCGCGCCAGAAGGAGTACTCCCTCCCTTTCCTTGTTGGATTAGGAGAAGGGGGAAAAGAGAAGGAAGAGAGGAAGGAAGGGGGGTGCCGCCCCCCTCTCCTTGTCCTATTCGGATTAAGTGGGGAGGGGCGCGCGGCCCTGCCTTGGACGCCTCTCCTCTTCTCCACTAAGGCCCACTATGGCCCATTAATCACCCGGAACACTTCCGATATCCAAATATAAGCGTCCAATATATCGATCTTTATGTCTCGACCATTTCGAGACTTCTCGTCATGTCCCCGATCTCATCCGGGACTCTGAACTACCTTCGGTACATCAAAATACATAAACTCATAATATAACCATCATCAAACTTTAAGTGTGCAGACCCTACGGGTTCGAGAACTATGTAGACATGACCGAGACACGTCTCCGGTCAATAACCAATAGCGGAACATGGATGCTCATATTGGCTCTCACATATTCTACAAAGATCTTTATCGGTCAAATCGCATAACAACATACATTGTTCCCTTTGTCATCGGTATGTTACTTGCCCGAGATTCGATCGTCAGTATCTCAATACCTAGTTCAATCTCGTTACCGGCAAGTCTCTTTACTTGTTCCATAATACATCATCCTGCAACTAACTCATTAGTTGCAATGCTTGCAAGGCTTATAGTGATGTGCATTACCGAGTGGGCCCATAGATACCTCTCCGACAATTGGAGTGACAAATCCTAATCTCGAAATACGCCAACCCAACAAGTACCTTCGGAGACACCTGTAGAGCACCTTTATAATCACCCAGTTACGTTGTGACATTTGGTAGCACACAAAGTGTTCCTCCGGTAAACAGGAGTTGCATAATCTCATAGTCATAGGAACATGTATAAGTCATGAAGAAAGCAATAGCAACAAACTAAACGATCAAGTGCTAAGCTAATGGAATGGGTCAAGTCAATCACATCATTCTCCTAATGATGTGATCCCGTTAATCAAATGACAACTCATGTGTATGGTTAGGAAACTTAACCATCTTTGATTAACGAGCTAGTCGAGTAGAGGCATACTAGTGACACTATGTTTGTCTATGTATTCACACATGTATTATGTTTCCGGTTAATACAATTCTAGCATGAATAATAAACATTTATCGTGAAATAAGGAAATAAATAATAACTTTATTATTGCCTCTAGGGCATATTTCCTCCAGTATCCCGCTTGCACTAGAGTTAATAATCTAGTTCACATCACCATGTGATTTAACACAAATAGTTCACATCACCATGTGATTAACACCCATAGTTCACATCGTCATGTGACAAACACCCAAAGGGTTTACTAGAGTCAATAATCTAGTTCACATCGCTATGTGATTTACACCCAAAGAGTACTAAGGTGTGATCATGTTTTGCTTGTGAGAGAAGTTTAGTCTACGGGTCTGCCACATTCAGATCCGTATGTATTTTGCAAATCTCTATGTCAACAATGCTCTGCAGAGAGCTACTCTAGCTAATTGCTCCCACTTTCAAAATGTATCCAGATTGAGACTTAGAGTCATCTGGATCAGTGTCAAAATTTGCATCGACGTAACCCTTTACGACGAACCTTTTGTCACCTCCATAATCGAGAAACATATCCTTATTCCACTAAGGATAATTTTGACCGCTGTCCAGTGATCTACTCCTAGATCACTATTGTACTCCCTTGCTAAACACAATGTAGGGTATACAATAGATCTGCTACACAGCATGGCAAACTTTATAGAAACTATGGCTGAGGCATAGGGAATGACTTTCATTCTCTTTGTATCTTCTGTCGTGGTCGGGCTTTGAGTCTTACTCAATTTCACACCTTGTAAAACAGGTAAGAACTCTTTCTTTGACTGTTCCATTTTGAACTACTTCAAAATCTTGTCAAGGTATGTACTCATTGAAAAAACTTATCAAGTGTCTTTATCTATCTCAATAGATCTTGATGCTTAATATGTAAGTAGCTTCATCGAGGTCTTTATTTGAAAAACTCCTTTATGCTTTCCAGAAAATTCTACATTATTTCTGATCAACAATATGTCATTCACATATATTTATCAGAAATGTTGTAGTGCTCCCACTCACTTTCTTGTAAATACAGGCTTCACCGTAAGTCTGCATAAAACCATATGCTTTGATCACTTTGTCAAAGCATATATTCCAACTCCGAGATGCTTGCATCGGTCCATAGATGGATCGTTGGAGCTTGCTCACTTTGTTAGCACCTTTAGGATCGACAAAACCTTCTGGTTGCATCATATACAACTCTTCTTTAAGAAATCCATTAAGGAATGTAGTTTTGACATCCATTTTCCAGATTTCACAAAATGTGGCAATTTGCTAACATGATTCAGACATACTTAAGCATCACTACAAGTGAGAAAATCTCATCGTAGTCAACACCTTGAACTTTGTCAAAACCTTTTTCGACAAGTCTAGCTTTGTAGATAGTAACACCACTATCAGCGTCCGTCTTCCTCTTGAAGATCCATTTATTTTCTATGGCTTGCCGATCATCGGGCAAGTCAACCAAAGTCCACACTTTGTTCTCATACATGGATTCCATCTCAGATTTCATGGCCTCAAGCCATTTCGCGGAATCTGGGCTCATCATCACTTCCTCATAGCTCGTAGGTCCATTATGGTCAATTAACATGACCTCTAGAACAGGATTACCGTGCCACTCTGGTGCCGATCTCACTCTGGTTGACCTGCGAGGTTCGGTAGTAACTTGATCTGAAGTTACATGATCATCATCATTAACTTCCTCACTAATTGGTGTAGGAGTCACAGAAACATATTTCTGTGATGAACAACTTTCCAATAAGGGAGCAGGTACAGTTACCTTATCAAGTTCTACTTTCCTCACACTCACTTCTTTCGAGAGAAACTCCTTCTCTAGAAAGGATGCACTTTTAGCAACAAATATCTTGCCTTTGGATCTGTGATAGAAGGTGTACCCAAAAATTTCCTTTGGGTATTCTATGAAGACACATTTCTCCGATTTGGGTTCGAGCTTATCAGGTTGAAACTTTTTCACATAAGCATCGCAGCCCCAAACTTTAAGAAACGACAGCTTAGGTTTTTAGCCAAACCACAGTTCATATGGTGTCGTCTCAACGGATTTAGATGGTGCCCTATTTAACGTGAATGCAGCTGTCTCTAATGCATAACCCCAACATGATAGTGATAAATCGGTAAGAGACATCATAGATCGCACCATATCTAATAAAGTATGGTTATGACGTTCGGACACACCATTACACTGTGGTGTTCCAGGTGGCGTGTGTTGCGAAACTATTCCACATTGTTTCAAATGAAGACCAAACTCGTAACTAAAATATTCTCCTCCACGATCAGACCGCAGAAACTTTATTTTCTTGTTACGATGATTTTCCACTTCACTCTGAAATTCTTTGAACTTTTCAAATGTTTCACACTTATGTTTCATCAAGTAGATATACCCATATCTACTCAAATCATCTGTGAAGGTCAGAAAATAACGATACCCGCCGCGAGCCTCAACACTCATCGGACCACATGCATCAGTATGTATTATTTCCAATAAGTCAGTTGCTCGCTCCATTGTTCTGGAGAACGGAGTCTTAGTCATCTTGCCCATGAGGCATGGTTCGCAAGCATCAAGTGATTCATAATCAAGTGATTCCAAAAATCCATCAGCATGGAGTTTCTTCATGCGCTTTACGCCAATATGACCTAAACGGCAGTGCCACAAATAAGTTGCACTATCATTATTAACTTTGCATATTTTGGCTTCAATATTATAAATATGTGTATCACTACGATCGAGATTCAATAAACCATTCACCATGGGTGTATGACCATTGAAGGTTTTATTCATGTAAACAGAACAACAATTATTCTCTCACTTTAAATGAATAATCGTATTGCAATAAACATGATCAAATCATATTCATGCTTAACACAAACACCAAATAACATTTATTTAGGTTCAACACTAATCCCGAAAGTATAGGGAGTGTGCGATGATGATCATATCAATCTTGGAACCACTTCCAACACACATCGTCACTTTACCCCTAACTAGTCTCCGTTCATTATGCAACTCCCGTTTTGAGTTACTAATCTTAGCAACTGAACTAGTATCAAATACTGAGGAGTTTCTATGAACACTAGTAAAGTATACATCAATAACATGTATATCAAATATACCTTTGTTCACTTTGCCATCCTTCTTATCCGCCAAATACTTGGGGCAGTTCCTCTTCCAGTGACCAGTCCCTTTGCAGTAGAAGCACTTAGTCTCAGGCTTAGGTCCAGACTTGGGCTTCTTCACTTCAGCAGCAACTTGCTTTCCGTTCTTCTTGAAGTCCCCTTCTTCCCTTTGCCCTTTTCTTGAAACTAGTGGTCTTGTTAACCATCAACACTTGATGCTCTTTCTTGATTTCTACCTTCATCGATTTCATCATCATGAAAAGCTTGGGAATCATTTTCGTCATCCCTTGCATACTATAGTTCATCATGAAGTTCTACTAACTTGGTGATGGTGACTAGAGAATTCTGTCAATCACTATTTTATTTGGAAGATTAACTCCCACTTGATTCAATCTGAGCACATGCTCACTGCTTGAGCTATTCTCCTCCATCTTTTAGCTATAGAACTTGTTGGAGACTTCATATCTCTCAACTCGGGTATTTGCTTGAAATATTAACTTCAACTCCTGGAACATCTTATATGATCCATGACGTTCAAAAACTTCTTTGAAGTCCTGATTCTAAGTTGTTAAGCATGGTGCACTAAACTATCAAGTAGTCATCATATTGAGCTAGCCAAACGTTCATAACGTCTGCATATGCTCCTGCAATAGGCCTGTCACCTAGCGGTGCATCAAGGACATAATTCTTTTGTGCAGCAATGAGGATAATCCTCAGATCACGGATCCAATCCGCATCATTGCTACTAACATCTTTCAACATAGTTTTTCTCTAGGAACATATCAAAAATAAACGGGGAGCAACATCGCGAGCTATTGATCTACAACATAGTTATGAAAATACTATCAGGACTAAGTTCATGATAAATTAAAGTTCAATTAATCATATTACTTAAGAACTCCCACTTAGATAGACATCCCTCTAATCATCTAAGTGATCACATGATCCAAATCAACTAAACCATAACCGATCATCACGTGAAATGGAGTAGTTTTCAATGGTGAACATCATTATGTTGATCATATCTACTATATGACTCACGCTCGACCTTTCGGTCTCAGTGTTCCGAGGCCATATCTGCATATGCTAGGCTCGTCAAGTTTAACATGAGTATTCTACATGTGCAAAACTGGCTTGCACCCGTTGTAGATGGACGTAGAGCTTATCACACCCGATCATCACGTGGTGTCTGGGCACGACGAACTTTGGCAACGGTGCATACTCAGGGAGAACACTTTTATCTTGAAATTTATTGAGAGATCATCTTATAATGCTACCGTCAATCAAAGAAAAATAAGATGCAGAAAAAGATAAACATCACATGCAATCAATATAAGTGATATGATATGGCCATCATCATCTTGTGCTTGTGATCTCCATCTCCGAAGCACCGTCATGATCACCATCGTCACCGGCGCGACACCTTGATCTCCATCGTAGTATCATTGTCGTCTCGCCAACTATTGCTTCTACGACTATTGCTACCACTTAGTGATAAAGTAAAGCAATTACAGGGCGATTGCATTGCATATAATATAGCTACAACCATATGGCTCCTGCCAGTTGCCGATAACTTCATTACAAAACATGATCATCTCATACAATAAATATAACATCATGTCTTGACCATATCACATCACAACATGCCCTGCAAAAACAAGTTAGACGTCCTCTACTTTGTTGTTGCAAGTTCTACGTGGCTGCTATGGGCTGAGCAAGAACTGTTGGGAGGGGCCGCCCAGGAGGGGCCGGGTCAGCCCCAAGGGCGGGTCACAAAGGAAGCCCAGTAACATTCAAGGCGATAGTTTATTAAGGTTTATAGAAGGCCTAATCCCAGAGGCGGCTTAAGGCCCAATATTGTAAACCGCCGTATGTAAGGAAAGACTTGTAAAGAAAGGCATATAAAAGAAGTCACCAAGCCGGACATGTTTTATGAGCCGGCCGGGACTCTGTAGGACGCCAGGCGTCAACCCGTGTATCAATGTTGGGGATATCGCTTATCGGGAACTTATCGGTCGACCCATGATAAGGGGTAAATCGGCCAGTTTATCGGCATATCGGTTGATTTATCGGCCGATTTATCTTATCGGTCAGACAACGTTAAGCGATAAATCGGCCGATTTATCGGAATATCGGAAGATATCTTGAACAGTGCCGTGTATATAAGGGGACGACCCGGCGGCGGCTTAGGGCAAGAAACAAGAGATCGATAACCAAGCCGGCGGATTAGCCTCTTGGTGATCTAAACCCCAGCAATTCCAAGACAACTAGAGGTAGGCTTTTACCTTCATCGTAAGGGGCCGAACTAGTATAAAACCTCTCGTGTCTTTTGTCCCGATTAACCCCTTTAAGATTCCTAGTTGCGATGGTCCTACGACTAAGTCCTTTTGCTAGGACATCTGCCGTGACAATTCCACGATAGTTGGCGCCCACCATGGGGCCAGCGCACGGTGGATTTGAGTTCTTGAAGGGCAACTTCGAAGGGCTCAAGGGATACATTGTGGGTCGGATGACCAAGAGTCGTCGCGGCAAGCTCTACATCGACGACGAAGGCTGGGGCCTCGAGGCCGGCTCAATTGAGTACGGGTACTGGGTCCCCTTCGGCGGGATTCATGTCTTCATTGGCCGGATCGGCGAATCGGGCCCTGAGCCGGACGTCTGCACCAACATCATCGAGATGGCTCAGCGCACGAGGCCCGCCCGGGCCCGACCCGCCATAAAGCGTGCCTTTGTGGGTTGCATCCATGGAGGTGAATACTCGGAAGGATCAGTGGATGGCGGTGAGACGACCATCTGTTCTGACGCTACGTTATCAACAGGCGAGACAGATTCTTTGTATCAGCTGCAGGATGGCATGCTTAGGGGCTGTTCCGATGGCAGCAGTATTCCGGACCCCTTTGAGCCGCCGAATCGAGCTGGAGTCTTCATGGCAGGCACTCAGCCCGGGCAGAACTCCACGGCCGCAGCAGCAACAACCACCGGGTCGGCAGCGGCCGGGTCAGGAGACCCCGCGCCCCCTGGCTTAGATGCTAATGGACCTCACGGATAAGCTGACGGCTCTGTTGACTGTCGTGGTGGAGCCGGCGGATAAAGTTCAACATGACGCGGAGGTGGCACGGGTACGTGAAGAGATGGCACAGGCCAAGGAAAAATTAGCAGCAGAAGAGGTCAGGATGGCCGTGGAGTGGGCGTCTTTGGACGTTTGTGCTCAGCAGCTTCAAGCGGAGACTTTCCGGCTCTCGGTGGATCTGAACACGTCAAACGAAGTCATGAGGAGAAGGCATCAGAAAACTCAGTCACGTCTACCTCTGACGCTCGATCCTAGGAACCTTTTCCATACACCCGGGGCCGGCCCAAGTAACCCGCCGGAGGCAAATCGGATCACGACATCTGCAGCACTGGTTCGGCCGCGAGCCATGGAACCACCTGCATGTATACCGCTCCACCTCATTATGCGCCAACACCACCAGGTCACTTCTCCAATCCTTTGGAAAACCTCATTGCTGCGTCGGCTCGTTTGGCGGCTCTCCCGATGGAAGGCGACTCTTCGACAACAATCGAAACACGAAGGGTGATAGAACTTCTTCATACGGTTCTGGCCAGCAGGATGCGTACTCTTACAGTCGAGACAGAATCCATTCAACCCCTCGCCCGAGCCAGAGCCCAAGCTATAGCAGGCATATGGACTCAATTGATATGTCAAGCAACGCTCAACGCTGCAACCAACCGCGCAGGCATGAGCCGGTGCAGGCTGGAGCCCTTAACTTAGCGGATCAGGAGAGGATCCGACAAGAGACTGAGCGGGCGGTTCAACTGGCAGCTGAGCAGGCGGCTCATCAAACTTTTCCGGCTTATCCAGCAACCTCTGTTGAGGCAGGAGTAGCCACAAGAACATGAGGTGTCCCTTGCCTGGTGCCGGCTATACGTAATGAGCGCTTGCCAAAAGACTTCAAGGGGCCTCGTAAGGTGCCTAATTACATGGCCGACTTGCAGCCTGGGGCATGGATTGAGAGTTACGAGATGGCAATGGAGCTGTTGGAGGCCAGTGATGCAACAATGGCTAAGTACTTCACCATGATGTTGGATGGAACGGCTCGCACTTGGTTGAAAGGGTTGCCACCTAATTCCATCGGCTCATGGGCGGAGTTGAAGACTCGGTTCATTCAGAACTTCAAAGAAACATGTAAGCAACCTATGTCAATCGTGGACCTGACTAATTGTAAGAAAGAGGAAGGGGAGTCCACAACCCATTGGGTGCGTTGGGTCAAGGAGATAATACATTCATCTGATAAGATGGATGCTGGCTCGACAGTCTTAATGTTGGAGAAAAATTACCGTTTTGAACCTCTGAAGCAGAAGCTGGGGCGGCTCAAGCATGACTGCAATGACATGGGCCAGTTGATGGCGGCTCTGGTCAAGTATGATGATTCTGACACTACCAAGGATCCCTTGTGTGATGAAGAAAAAACAGGGAAGGGAAAGAAGAACGGCAACAGCAAGGGTCACCAGCATAACCCGGCAAATCAAGGAGGTAATAAACGTAAGGCTAACGAATTTGTGGCTAACACCAATACACAGGGCAACAATCAACGGCGAGGGTAGGCAACCCCCTCGGTCAGGCGGGTCAGGGCCCACCCTCGAGCAACTATTGAATGAACCTTGCCCAAGACACGGCACCCGGGAGAAGCCAGCCACCCATCTATGGAAGGACTGTACAATCATGAAGGCATTTAAAAATTCAAACACATTTGATGGAAGTCACAGGCCTGGTGGCGGTTCAGGCGGAGGCGGCTTTCATGGCCCGGGCACCGGTTCAGGTGGAGGCGGTTTTCACTGTCAGGGCCATACGGGTAACCAGGGAGGTTATAATCCACAACCCGGCCAAGGTAATCAGCAGTAACAGTCCGGATATCAGAGCAACCCAAAACAGTTGAATAGTGGGCAATACCATGTATTTACCACTAGTTTATGCAAGAGGGACCGGAAGCTTCATAAGAGGGCTGTCAATGCCGTTGAGCCGGCGATTCCATGTTATTTAAGGTGGTCAGAACAACCTATTGTGTGGAGCAGAGAAGATCATCCTCCCCGGGTTGATAATCTAGGTCACTTAGCCTTGGTAGTGGCACCTCAGGTTGGTGGATATAAATTCACTAAAGTGCTCATGGATGGAGGCAGTAGCATAAACATCCTCTACTATGAGACGTTCCGTCGGATGGGATTGACTGATAAGAGTCTTAAGCAATCCAATACTGTTTTTCACGGTGTTGTACCTGGCAAGTCGGCTTACCCAGTTGGTAAGATTGAATTGGAAGTAGCCTTTGGGGATGAATATGATTCTAGGGCTGAGAAGTTAACTTTTGAGGTGGTTAAGATCAAAAGCCCATATCATGCTCTGTTTGGACGGACGGCTTACGCCAAGTTCATGGCTCGGCCGTGTTATGTATATCTGCAGCTCAAGATGCCGGGTTATAAAGGCACCATTACAGTACACGGAAGCCGGAAAATAGCCCTGGAGTGTGAAGAAGGAGATGCCGCTTATGCTGAGTCTATTTGTGAAACAGAGGAGTTAAAGTTTTGTAAAGATAATGTTGACCCGGCAGACATGACGTCTTTAAAGAAGCCAACAACAGAGCATGAACCGGTGTTGAAATTCAAGTCAGCTGATGACACCAAAACGGTTGATTTTGTGCCTGGCGACTCATCCAAGCAGTTCATCATCAGTGCCAACTTGGATTCAAAATAGGAAAGCGCGCTCATCGAGTTCATCCGTGAGAACCGGTACATCTTTGCATGGAAACCTTTTGACATGCCGGGTGTTCCGAGAGAACTCGTTGAGCACACTCTTAATGTTGATCTGAAGTTTAAGCCGGTCAGGCAGTTTCTCCGATGGTTTAACGAGGAAAGGCACAAGGCCGTTGGAGAAGAGGTGGCCCGGCTCTTGGCGGCCGGGTTCATTGTGGAAGTTTTTCACCCAAAGTGGTTGGCTAACCCAGTGCTTGTACTCATGAAGAACGGCACCTGGCGTATGTGTGTGGATTACACCGATTTAAACAAAGCTTGTCCAGCTGACTCTTTTGCTCTCCCTCGTATTGATCAGATCATTGATGCTACGTCGGGTTGTGAGCGTTTGAGTTTTCTGGATGCTTATTCAGGTTATCATCAGATCAAGATGGCAGTCAAGGACCAGGAGAAGACAACTTTCATCACTCTGTTTGGAGCCTTCTGCTATGTGTCTATGCCTTTTGGGCTTAATAGTGCCCAGGCGACTTATCAACGGTGTGTGCAGAATTTCCTTCACAATCAGATTGGGCGTAATGTTCATGCTTATGTGGATGATATAGTGGTGAAGTCCAGAAAAAAGGAAACCTTGGTAACAGATCTGAAGGAGACCTTTGATAACCTCTGGGTCTACAAGATGATGCTTAACCCAGCCAAGTATGTTTTTGGAGTCCCAGCTGGCAAACTCTTGGGTTTTTAGTGTCCAACAGAGGTATTGAAGCTAACCCGAAGAAAATTAAGGCAATCACATCCCTGGCCAAACCAGCATGCATCAATGACGCTCAACGGCTGGCGGGTCGTGTTGCTGCTCTGAGCCGGTTCATAAGCCGGTTAGGGGAGAAGGCGATGCCTTTGTATCAGATGATGAAAAAGACGGATGACTTTGTTTGGAGTGAAGCTGCAAATTCTGCCTTTGAGGATCTGAAGAAACAACTTGCTGACCCGCCGGTTCTTGCTGCTCCGGTTGAGAAAGAACCGCTACTGTTATATGTAGCCGCTAACTCACGAGCTGTTAGTGTGGCAATTGTGGTGGAACGCAAGGAGGATGGCAAGGAACATCTGGTCCAACGGCCGGTTTACTACGTCAGTGAGGTGTTGATTGTATCTAAACAAAGATATCCACATTGGCAGAAGCTCGTTTATGGGGTATTCATGGCAAGTCGGAAGCTCAAACATTACTTTCAGGGTCACCCAATCACTATGGTTAGCTCTGCTCCTTTGGGAGACATCATTCAAAATAGAGAAGCTACTGGACGAGTCGCCAAGTGGGCCATTGAACTTGGGTCTCATGGGTTGAAGTATATGCCATGTACTGCGATCAAATCTCAAGCATTGGTTGACTTTATTAATGACTGGACAGAGATGCAGATGCCATATGAGAAATCAGACAACACATATTGGACGATTCACTTTGATGGGTCCAGACAGTTGGAAGGCTTGGGGGCTGGACTTGTTTTAACTTCCCCTCGAGGTGACAGGTTTTGTTATGTGTTGCGATTGATGTTTCCTTGTACTAACAATGCAGCAGAGTATGAAGCCTTGCTCCATGGTCTTCGGATGGCTAAAGAGATGAGCCCGAGCTGGGTCCGGTGTCTTGGCGATTTAGATTTGGTGGCTCAACAGGTGTCAGGCAAGTGAGATTCCAAGGACCCTCTCATGGCGGCTTATCGCCGTGAAGTCGATGCTGTTGCAGGACATTTTAAAGGTTATCAGGTGGAACACATTGACCATAGGAAGAACAAAGCAGCCAATGCTTTAAGCCGGTTGGGATCTCAGCGTAAGCCGGTGCCACCTAACACCTTTTTGGATGTTTTGCATAACCCGTCTGTTAAGTTACCTACAGAGGAAGAGTTAGTCGTTCCTGACCCGGAGGCACAGTTGGTGGCGGCTCTTCACGTCATCCCAGATTGGACAGTACCGTTCTTGGCTTACATGACCCGAGGCGAGTTGCCAGAGGATGAGACCCTGGCCCGACAGATAACCCGGCGGTCCAAGTCAATGACGATTTCTGACGGAGAGTTATACCATCGCAGCGTCACTGGAGCGTTTCAGCGGTGTGTTTCTCCTGAAGAAGGCCAAGAAATACTTCGTGAGATCCATGAAGGGGATTGTGGTCATCACACCGGGTCAAAGTCTCTTGTGGCCAAAGCTTTTCGTCATGGTTTTTACTGGTTGACGGCTCACGCTGATGCAGAGGATCTGGTCAGTAGGTGTGATGGATGTCAAAAATTTGCATGACGAGCGCATGTGCCAGCTCAAGAGTTGTGGATGATTCCAATCACTTGGCCATTTGCGGTATGGGGGCTTGACATGGTTGGACCTTTCAAAAGGTCTAAGGATAAAAAGACACATCTTTTAGTGGCAGTTGACAAATTCACAAAGTGGGTTGAGGCAGAGCCAGTAAGTAAGTGTGATGCAGCCACATCGGTTCAGTTCATGAAAAAGGTGATCTTTCGCTTTGGGTTTCCACACAACGTTATCACTGACAATGGCACTAATTTATCCCAAGGGGCTATGGAGGAGTTTTGTCAAATTGAGCATATTCGGCTTGATGTTTCTTCTATAGCTCACCCTCAATCTAATGGGCAGGCTGAGAGAGCAAATCAGGAAATCTTAAAAGGTCTCAAACCCCGGCTCATGGTTCCCTTACAACGGGCGCTGGGTTGTTGGGCAGAGGAGTTACCCTCGGTACTATGGAGTATCAACACCACTCCTAACAGGTCCACGGGTTATACACCTTTCTTCATGGTTTATGGAGCGGAAGCGGTGTTGCCTAGTGACATCCTTCATGACTCACCTCGTGTGGCGGCTTATGTTGAAGCTAATAACGAACAAGCCAGATAGGATGCACTTGACTTGTTAGATGAGGAGAGAGACTTAGCAGCGGCTCGATCAGCAATTTATCAACAGGACCTGTGCCGTTATCACATCCGCCGGGTTAAGTCCAGGACTTTTCAAGAAGGTGACCTGGTGCTCTGGCTCATCCAGGATCTGTCAGATGCACACAAGCTATCCCCGCCTTGGGAAGGACCCTTTGTGGTCAGCAAGAACTTAAACAACGGGTCATATTACCTCATTGACGTTCGAGAGCACAAAGACTCACGTAAGTCGGAGGAGGAGACCCGCCGGCCGTGGAACATTGCTCAACTTCGGCCATACTACACCTGAGCCACCGGCTCTCGTCATGTACATACTTTGACGTTGTATATACTATGATAAGTAATAAAGCAGGACCTCTGTCCTTTTTTCCTCTTCAAAGGTTATATATATTTACTATTTTCATGACTATTAAGGAGCTGATCATATCTGATTTTAGCTTAAACTTTCTGGCCTGGCTTATGATCGTATTCGAATCTAGCTGTAAACCTCATGATCACTTGGGGGCTTCCTGTTCAAACATAGGTCGTATTCGAACCAAAGAGAACATAGCTGTCGTAACCCTCTTGATCAGCTCAAAGCCAAACTCACTAGGGGGCTTCTTGATCGTATCCGAATCATAGCTTAACCCCTTTTGGTTCCGACTTGGATCGTATTCGAATCAGGGTCATTAAAAACCTCTCAAGGTCATTTGGGGGCTTCCTGTTCAAACATAGGTCGTATTTGAACCAAAGAGAACATAGATGTCGGTACCCTCTTGATCGGTGCAACGCCAAAGCCACTGGGGGCTATATGATTGTATTCGAATCTTAGCTTAACCCCTTTGGTCTGGTTTACTGATCATATTCGAATCAGAAACCCCAACCTTTAGTTACAAGGTTAATTTATATTGTTGGCCACCTATTATTTGTCTTATTGGTCTTTTATTGTCTCAATTTTAAACAATCAACACAGTCTTTTCACCGGCTTGACTATTTGACAATAAGCCGCCAAGGCATGATAGTCATCAGGCATACAAAAGCATTGGCTTCTCAAAAGGACTGGATCATCAACCTCATCACCTGGGTCATATAAACCGGTGGTCCAGAGGGCAAAAATACAGGTATGACTATCATTTATGAACAGTTGTTTCTGTGTTAATCAAAGGTTGTTTCAACCTTATTTATTTTCACATTTGTTTCTGTTTCTTCTACTATGATATATACCGGGTGTTCTGACCCATTCGGTGCTAAACCGCCAAGCCAGTTTTTTCCTTTTCTACAGGAACATAGCCGAAATATTACAGAGATAACAATAAATGTGACACATACATTGACATCAGGAAGCAAAGAGTCACACACGCCATCTTATGCACGATGGCATAGGCAAAATATGCAGTTATTTTCAAGCTAAATCTATTACAAGGCTCTTAAGAGCCCATAAAGATGGTTCTCACTCTTCCCTCGCCGGTTCACCTCCTTCTATTAATTGGAAGCTGGGGTTGGACCAGTCAAAGCCGTTCACGACAATGAACTCTGATTCATCATCAATCAAGCCAGTCGGATTAACTTCTGGAGCAAACATATGTTGACGAACCGGCGGGATAAGGTCTGTCACCTTGTAAGAGGGAGTCGCCATCTTCTTATTCTCCAAATCAAAACCCAACTGATATTTGTCAATATTGGTTTCATCTCCAAGAATGGTAGCCTAAGGTCGAACTTCCTTCACGCAAGCAATGAAGTCATCCTGCTCAAATAGAGACCCGTCTTCCTTCACGGTAGGGTACCCCTTGGCTACGTCCGCCGGGTCTATATCTGGCACCGAGGCTTTGGAGCGGCTCAGGGCAGTCAAGGCTCTGGCTCTGGCACAGGATCGTTTGACTTCTTGAAACCTGGCGGGTAAGATTGACAATTTCTTCAAGACATCACTGAGCAGGTTGGGTCCTTGATTGGCAGGAGAGATAGCAGCAAGTGCTCGTTGAGCGCCAGTGTACAATTGCTCCACTAAGGTATAGACCGCCTTCAGTTTAGTAACATTATCTTGGCTCAGATTCTTGCTTCACGGGCCTGCACATGTTTTTTAAAAACAAGGGGTCAGCTGGCGGTTTATATTCCGGGTCAAAAGAAGGTATAAAAAATCAGTACAGATGGCATACCAAAGATGGCGGAAACCATTTGAGACACCCGATTCTTTAAACCGGCCAGCTCCGTGGTAACCTCCTCAAGAGCCGCTTCAGCTTTTTCGGCGCGTTGTGTCAGCAGCGTCTTTTCTTCAGCCTAGGATTTCTCTTTGGCAGTCAAGCTGGTTTTCAGTTTTTCTGTCTCAGCAAGACTTAATTGAAGTTTAGAATCAGCAGACTTGATTTCTGCCTCTTGATCCTCCAGCCGGGTCTTGGCATCAGTTAATTGGGAACCCAATTCAGATAAGGCGTTCTACCAAACATACACAGGTGTGTCAAGGTTTAAACTCAAAATTCAAGATTCAAGTCTCAAGTACTTTACACTGCAAAACCACTTGACACTTGGGGGCTAATGTATGCCAAAACAATTTCTTATGACTCTAATATATTTCAAGTCCCAAGTACCTTACAAATTAACGGCACTTGGCACTTGGGGGCTAATGCATAATATTCAGAAAGTATCTCAAGATTAAGCCGAATTACAATATTAGTTGGGTTCAGCACAAGACAGTTATGAAATTAAGTACCGACTCATTTATGATCAAGTGAACCAGCCCTTGGGGACTACAGGTGAAGTTTATACTACTTTATTTGACTTCAGGAAAATCTAAAGGTAAAGCTTTAGCCTATATCATAAGTCTACAGATCATTCAGGTTTTATCATAATCTAAAGACTTGGGGGCTGGCAGAATATAAGTAAGCCGGAAGAGCATACCTCATACTTCGGTTGCAATTGCTTCACCATTTCAATCTCTGATTCACGGCTGGAATGAACATGGCTGAGATAGCTGGACAATATGTCATTGGCGTTCAGATGGCTGTAATGAGAGATGTCAAAACGCACTTTCTGTCTCTCCAGGGCTTCTTGTTTAGCGGTGTGTCGAGCTAACACGGTGGGAGTCCCCGGTTCAACAAAACGGCTTCCAGTGATCAGAACGTCATGGCCAGACGATGACGCGGGTTGGCCGAGCTGGATGGTCTGACAGTAGAGGGGTGAACGACGGTGTCGTCAGCTGACGGCTCAGGAGGATCCAATTGAGCATTGGCAGTCGGGTCTTCCGGTGCTTCAGTTCGAGGGGGAGAAGTTGGCCTGGTCAGTTCAGGTGCAAGGACTGACGGGTTTTCTGCCGGTTTAGTCACCTTGGCCTTCTTGGACTTGGCTTGGCCACTAAGAAAGATGTTATGAGACAGTCAGTACAAATATGCAGTTTGAAAGACATGGAGGAAAGATGATTTTTCCCTTACCCAGGGGCAGTCTTGAAAGCCGGAAATTGAGTCTGAGACGAGTCGCCAGAAGAGCGAGACACCTCCTGCAAAGATAAAATAAGTTTAGTAATGCAAGGGAGAAGATCCATTAATGGAAAATAAAAGACGAAGAAAAAAGAGACCTCATTCTGGCGTTTTTGATGAGCTTGTTGAAGAATGGGAGGCGGCTCATCGTCATTCCGGGCCTGATGGCGACTCTCATGTTGCTGCTTTTTCAAAAGAAAATGAGGGTCCAAATAAGCCAAAGTGTGTGAAAACCTTACTTTCTAGGTTACCAGTCAAAGTTTCTGTCTTGGCAAATGGGATGAGTCCGAGGAAATAGTTACCTCTTCTTCTACGGCCTGACCGGCCCCCGTGTCGTCCTGGCAATGGTCAATGTCAATAAGGTTATTAAAAAAATGGCCAAGGGAGTCAAGGGCTACCTCCGACTCAGAAGTATCATCATCAAGCTTTAATAGGTCCTCAGCGGTGCTCTTCTTCTTCTTCTTAGACCTCTGAGTCGTCTTCTTGGCGGTCATGGCGGCGGCTCTAGCCTTCTTGGCGGCTTCGTGGTCATACTTGGCCTTCCAGAGTTAGAGTTGGCCTGTAAACAAGATGAAAGGTCATGCAGGTATTTAAAACGGCTGAGAAAGATACAAAGAGAAAGAGGTCAGAGGTTCTTTACCTCTGGCGCCGGGTTAAGTTTGCAGAAGGGGTTTAACCCGACTTTACTGCGGTCTTCATATTTGCCGTTCACCAGAAGAGTCGACACTGAAACAATGTCTTCTTCAGTTAATTAAACGGAGCTGTGACGAAGAGTCATTTGGGCCTCCACCATATTCATACATCAATTTGGATCGGCGGCTTAGAGGGATGACCCGCCATGAGACCCAGCAACGGGTCAAGTCAACTCTGGTTAAGCTGTTCCCCAATAAGGCGTTAATCGTTTTAATTGATGGAATAAGCTTCTTGCGTTCGGCAGCAGTGAGCTTGTCAGGGAGTGCAAACTTGGAACCTAGATGCTCTCCACGGTAACCTGACAGTGGTTTCTCGTTGGCTGGTGCAGTGTCTTGACAATAGAACCAGGTCTGATTCCAGTCTTTGGGATGACTGATACGTCTCCAACGTATCTATAATTTTTGATTGCTCCATGCTATATTATCTACTGTTTTGGACATTATTGGGCTTTATTATCCACTTTTATATTATTTTTGGGACTAACCTATTAACCGGAGGCCCAGCCCAGAATTGCTGTTTTTTGCCTATTTTAGGGTTTCGAAGAAAAGGAATATCAAATGGAGTCCAAACGGAATGAAACCTTCGGGAACGTGATTTTCTCACCGAACATGATCCAGGAGACTTGGACCCTACGTCAAGAAACAAAGGAGGAGGCCACGAGGTAGGGGGCACGCCTACCCCCCAAGCGCGCCCTCCCCCCTCGTGGGCCCCCTGTTGCTCCACCGACGTACTCCTTCCTCCTATATATACCTACGTACCCCCAAACGATCAGATACGGAGCCAAAACCCTAATTCCACCGCCGTAACTTCCTATATCCACGAGATCCCATCTTGGGGCCTATTCCGGAGCTCCACCGGAGGGGGCATCCATCACGAAGGTCTTCTACATCAACACCATAGCCTCTCCGATGAAGTGTGAGTAGTTTACCTCAAACCTTCGGGTCCATAGTTATTAGCTAGATGGCTTCTTCTCTCTTTTTGGATCTCAATACAAAGTTCTCCCCCTCTCTTGTGGAGATCTATTCGATGTAATCTTCTTTTTGCGGTGTGTTGTTGAGACCGATGAATTGTGGGTAAATGATCAAGTTTATACAACAACAACAACAACAAAGCCTTTAGTCCCAAACAAGTTGGGGTAGGCTAGAGGTGAAACCCATAAGATCTCGCAACCAACTCATGGCTCTGGCACATGGATAGATCAAGTTTATCTATGAACAATATTTGAATCTTCTCTGAATTCTTTTATGTATGATTGGTTATCTTTGCAAGTCTCTTCAAATTATCAGTTTGGTTTGGCCTACTAGATTGATCTTTCTTGCAATGGGAGAAGTGCTTAGCTTTGGGTTCAATCTTGCGGTGTCCTTTCCCAGTGACAGTAGGGGCAGCAAGGCACGTATTGTATTGTTGCCATCGAGGATAACAAGATGGGGGTTTTATCACATTGCAGGAATTTATCCCTCTACATCATGTCATCTTGCTTAAGGCGTTACTCTGTTTTCATGAACTTAATACTATAGATGCATGCTGGATAGCGGTCGATGAGTGGAGTAATAGTAGTAGATGCAGGCAGGAGTCGGTCTACTTGTCTCGAACGTGATGCCTATATACATGATCATACCTAGATATTCTCATAACTATGCTCAATTCTATCAATTGCTCAACAGTAATTCGTTCACCCACCATAAAATACTTATGCTCTTGAGAGAAGCCACTAGTGAAACCTATGGCCCCGGGGTCTATCTTCATCATATTAATATTCCAATACCTAGTTATTTCCTTTGCCTTTTACTTTGCTTTTATTTTTTACTTTGCATCTTTATCATAAAAATACCAAAAATATTATCTTATCATATCTATCAGATCTCACTCTCGTAAGTGACCGTGAAGGGATTGACAACTCCTTATCGCGTTGGTTGCGAGGAGGTATTTGTTTTATGCAGGTACTAGGGACGCACGCGCAACCTCCTACTGGATTGATACCTTGGTTCTCAAAAACTGAGGGAAATACTTATGCTACTTTGCTACATCATCCTTTCCTCTTCGGGGAAATCCAACGCAGTGCTCAAGAGGTAGCAAGAAGAATTTCTGGCGCCGTTGCCGGGGAGGTTCGCGCAAGTCAAGATTTGACTTCAAACAACGAGCCATTTCTTACACCGAGTCTACGCAAAAGTCAACATACCAGGTACCCATCACATACCCTTATCTCCCGCATTACATTATTTGCCATTTGCCTCTCGTTTTCCTCTCCCCCACTTCACCCTTGCTGTTTTATTCGCCCTCTCTCTCTATCCTCCCTCTCTTTCTCTATTTACCTTTTTTTGCCCGCTTGCTTTTTGTTTGCTTGTGTGTTGGATTGCTTGCTTCTCACGATGCCTCAATAGAACACTAAATTATGTGACTTTACCAATACCAACAACAATGATTTTATTAGCACTCCAGTTGCTCCTCTTACCGATGCTGAATCTTGTGAAATTAATGCCGCTTTGCTGAATCTTGTCATGAAAGATCCGTTTTCCGGCCTTCCTAGTGAAGATGCCGCTACCCATCTAAATAGCTTCGTTGATTTATGTGATATGCAAAAGAAGAAAGATGTGGATAATGATATTGTTAAATTGAAGCTATTTCCTTTTTCGCTTAGAGATCGTGCTAAAGCTTGGTTTTCGTCTTTGCCTAAAAATAGTATTGACTCTTGGAACAAGTGCAAAGATGATTTTATCTCTAAGTATTTTCCTCCCGCTAAGATCATCTCCCTTAGAAACGATATTATGAATTTTAAGCAACTTGATCATGAACATGTTGCACAAGCTTGGGAGAGGATGAAATTAATGATACGTAATTGCCCTACTCATGGTTTGAATTTGTGGATGATTATACAAATTTTTTATGCCGGATTGAATTTTGCTTCTAGAAATCTTTTAGATTCAGCCGCGGGAGGCACTTTTATGGAAATCACTTTAGGAGAAGCTACTAAACTCCTAGATAATATTATGGTTAATTATTCTCAATGGCATACTGAAAGATCTACTAATAAAAAGGTGCATGTGATAGAAGAAATAAATGGTTTGAGTGGAAAGATGGATGAACTTATGAAATTATTTGCTAATGAAAGTGTTTCTTCTAATCCTAATGATATGCCCTTGTCTACTTCGATTGAGAATAATAATGAATCTATGGATGTGAATTTTGTTGGTAGGAACAATTTTGGTAACAACGCATATAGAGGAAATTTTAATCCTAGGCCTTATCCTAGTAATCCCTCCAATAATTATAGTAATTCCTAAAAAAAATCTTATGGAAATTATAATAAGATTCCCTCTGATTTTGAATCTAATATTAAATAATTTATTACTTCGCAAAATAATTTCAATGCTTTGATTGAAGAAAAATTGCTTAAGATTGATGATTTGGCTAGGAACGTTGATAGGATTTCTCTCGATGTTGATTCTTTGAAACTTAGATCAATTCCACCTAAGCATGATATCAATGAGTCTCTCAAAGCCATGAGAATTTCCATTGATGAGTGCAAAGAAAAAACCGCTAGGATGCGTGCTAAAAAAGATGCCTTTATAAGAGTGTGTTCTTCTAGTTCCTATGAAAATAAAGATGAAGATCTAAAAGTTATTGATGTGTCCCCTATTAAATCTTTGTTTGAAATATTAATCTTGATAATGATGGGACTGAATATGATCCACCTTTACCTAGAAGGTGTTCCAAAAATTCAGAGTTTCTAGATCTTGATGCTAAATTTGATGAAAGTGGGATTGAAGAAATTAAAACCCTAGATGTTGCTAAAGCCACTATTATGGATTTCAAGGAATTTAATTATGAAAATTGCTCTTTGATTGATTGTATTTCCTTGTTGCAATCCATGCTAAATTCTCCTCATGCTTATAGTCAAAATAAAGTGTTTACTAAACATATCGTTGATGCCTTGATGCAATCTTATGAAGACAAACTTGAGTTGGAAGTTTCTATCCCTAGAAAACTTTATGATGAGTGGGAACCTACTATTAAAATTAAAATTAAAGATCATGAATGCTATGCTTTGTGTGATTTGGGTGCTAGTGTTTCCACGATTCCAAAGACTTTGTGTGATTTGTTAGGTTTCCGTGATTTTGATGATTGCTCTCTAAACTTGCACCTTGTGGATTCCACTATTAAGAAACCTATGGGAAGAATTAATTATGTTCTTATTGTTGAAAATAGGAATTATTGAAGGAAATATGCCCTAGAGGCAATAATAAAGTTATTATTTATTTCCTTATATCATGATAAAAAGTTTATTATTCATGCTAGAATTGTATTAACCGGAAACATAATACATGTGTGAATACATAGACAAACAGAGTGTCACTAGTATGCCTCTACTTGGCTAGCTCGTTAATCAAAGATGGTTATGTTTCCTAACCATGGACAAAGAGTTGTCATTTGATTAACGGGATCACATCATTAGTTGAATGATCTGATTGACATGACCCATTCCATTAGCTTAGCACCCGATCGTTTAGTATGTTGCTATTGCTTTCTTCATGACTTATACATGTTCCTATGACTATGAGATTATGCAACTCCCGTTTGCCGGAGGAACACTTTGTGTGCTACCAAACATCACAACGTAACTGGGTGATTATAAAGGAGCTCTACAGGTGTCTCCAAAGGTACATGTTGGCTTGGCGTATTTCGAGATTAGGATTTGTCACTCCGATTGTCGGAGAGGTATCTCTGGGCCCTCTCGGTAATGCACATCACTTAAGCCTTGCAAGCATTGCAACTAATGAGTTAGTTGCGGGATGATGTATTACGGAATGAGTAAAGAGACTTGCCGGTAATGAGATTGAACTAGGTATGGGATACCGACGATCGAATCTCGGGCAAGTAACATACCGATGACAAAGGGAACAACGTATGTTGTTATGCGGTCTGACCGATAAAAGATCTTCGTAGAATATGTAGGAGCCAATATGAGCATCCAGGTTCTGCTATTGGTTATTGACCGGAGACGTGTCTCGGTCATGTCTACATTGTTCTCGAACCCGTAGGGTCCGCACGCTTAAGGTTATGATGACAGTTATATTATGAGTTTATGCATTTTGATGCACCGAAGGTTGTTCGGAGTCCCGGATGTGATCATGGACATGACGAGGAGTCTCGAAATGGTCGAGACATAAAGATTGATATATTGGAAGCCTATGTTTGGATATCGGAAGTGTTCCGGGTGAAATCGGGATTTTACTGGAGTACCGGGAGGTTACCGGAACCCCCCGGGAAGTATATGGGCCTTAGTGGGCCTTAGTGGAAGAGAGGAGAGGTGGCCAGAGATGGGCCGTGCGCCCCTCCCCCCTTTTGGTCCGAATAGGACAAGGAGAGGGGGCCGGCCCCCCTTCCTCCTCTCTCTCCTCTTTTCCCCCCTCCGCGAATCCTATTCCAACTAGGAAAGGGGGGAGTCCTACTCCCGGAAGGAGTAGGACTCCTCCTGGCATGCCACCTCTTGGCCGGCCAGCCCCCCCCCCTTTGATCCTTTATATACGGAGGCACGGGGCACCCCTAGAGAAAAAAGTTGATCCACGTGATCATATTCTTAGCCGTGTGCGGTGCCCCCTTCCACCATAGTCCTCGATAATATTGTAGCAGTGCTTAGGCGAAGCCCTACGACGGTAGTACATCAAGATCATCACCACGCCGTCATGCTGACGGAACTCTTCCCCGACACTTTGCTGGATCGGAGTCCGGGGATCGTCATCGAGCTGAACGTGTGCTAGAACTCGGAGGTGTCGTAGTTTCGGTGCTTGATCGGTCGAGCCGTGGAGACGTACGACTACATCAACCAAGTTAACGCTTCTGTTGTCGATCTACAAGGGCACGTAGATCAAACTCTCCCCCTCTCGTTGCTATGCATCACCATGATCTTGCGTGTGCGTAGGAATTTTTTTGAAATTACTACGAAACCCAACAGTGGCATCCGAGCCTAGGTTTTATGTGTTGATGTTATATGCACGAGTAGAACACAAGTGAGTTGTGGGCGATATAAGTCATACTGCTTACCAGCATGTCATACTTTGGTTCGGCGGTATTGTTGGACGAAGCGGCCCGAACCGACATTACGCGTACGCTTACGCGAGACCGGTTCTCCCGACGTGCTTTGCACAAAGGTGGCTAGCGGGTGATAGTTTCTCCAACTTTAGTTGAACCGAGTGTGGCTACGCCCGATCCTTGCGAAGGTTAAAATAGCACCAACTTGACAAACTATCATTGTGGTTTTGATGCGTAGGTAAGATTGGTTCTTGCTTAAGCCCGTAGCAGCCACGTAAAACTTGCAACAAAAAAGTAGAGGACGTCTAACTTGTTTTTGCAGGGCATGTTGTGGTGTGATATGGTCAAGACATGATGCTAAATTTTATTGTATGAGATGATCATGTTTTGTAACCGAGTTATCGGCAACTGCCAGGAGCCATATGGTTGTCGCTTTATTGTATGCAATGCAATCGCGTTGTAATGCTTTACTTTATCACTAAGCGGTAGCGATAAGTCGTGGAAGCATAAGATTGGCGAGACAACAACGATGCTACGATGGAGATCAAGGTGTCGCGCCAGTGACGATGGTGATCACGACGGTGCTTCGGAGATGGAGATCACAAGCACAAGATGATGATGGCCATATCATATCACTTATATTGATTGCATGTGATGTTTATCTTTTATGCATCTTATCTTGCTTTGATTGACGGTAGCATTATAAGATGATCTCTCACTAATTATCAAGAAGTGTTCTCCCTGAGTATGCACTGTTGCGAAAGTTCTTCGTGCTGAGACACCACGTGATGATCGGGTGTGATAGGCTCTACGTTCAAATACAGCGGGTGCAAAACAGTTGCACACGCGGAATACTCAGGTTATACTTGACGAGCCAAGCATATACGGATATGGCCTCGGAACATGGAGACCGAAAGGTCGAGGGTGAATCATATAGTAGATATGATCAACATAGCGATGTTCACCAATGAAACTACTCCATCTCACGTGATGATCGGACATGGTTTAGTTGATTTGGATCACATAATCACTTAGAGGATTAGAGGGATGTCTATCTAAGTGGGAGTTCTTAAGTAATATGATTAAATTGAACTTAAATTTATCATGAACTTAGTCCTGGTAGTATTTTGCATATTATGTTATAGATCAATAGCTCGCGTTGTTGCTTCCCTGTGTTTATTTTGATATGTTCCTAGAGAAAATTGTGTTGAAAGATGTTAGTAGCAATGATGCGGATTGGATCCATGATCTGAGGTTTATCCTCATTGATGCACAGAAGAATTATGTCCTTGATGCACCGCTAGGTGACAGACCTATTGCAGGAGCAGATGCAGACGTTATGAACGTTTGGCTAGCTTAATATGATGACTACTTGATAGTTTAGTGCACCATACTTAAATGGCTTAGAATCGGGACTTCAAAGACGTTTTGAACGTCATGGACCATATGAGATGTTCCAGGAGTTGAAGTTAATATTTCAAGCAAATACCCGAATTGAGAGATATGAAGTCTCCAACAAGTTCTATAGCTAAAAGATGGAGGAGAATCGCTCAACTAGTGAGCATGTGCTCAGATTGTCTGGGTACTACAATCGCTTGAATCAAGTGGGAGTTAATCTTCCAGATAAGATAGTGATTGACAGAATTCTCTAGTCACCATCACCAAGTTAGTAGAACTTCGTGATGAACTATAATATGCAAGGGATAACGGAAACAACTCCCAAGATCTTCGTGATGCTGAAATCAACGAAGGTAGAAATCAAGAAAAACATCAAGTGTTGATGGTTGACAAGAACACTAGTTTCAAGAAAAGGGCAAAGGGAAGAAGGGGAACTTCAAGAAGAATGGCAAGCAAGTTGCTGCTCAAGTGAAGAAGCCCAAGTCTGATCCTAAGCCTGAGACTAAGTGCTTCTACTGCAAAGGGACTGGTCACTGGAAGCAGAACTACCCCAAGTGATTGGCGGATAAGAAGGATGGCAAAGTGAACATAAGTATATTTGATATACATGTTATTGATGTGTACTTTACTAGTGTTTATAGCAACCACTCAGTAATAGATACTAGTTCAGTTGCTAAGATTAATAACTCGAAACGAGAGTTTGCAGAATAAACAGAGACTAGTTAAGGGTGAAGTGACGATGTGTGTTGGAAGTGGTTCCAAGATTGATATGATCATCATCGCACACTCCCTATACTTTTGGGATTAGTGTTGAACCTAAATAAGTGTTATTTGGTGTTTGCGTTGAGCATGAATATGATTTGATCATGTTTATTGTAATACGGTTATTCATTTAAGTAAGAGAATAAATTGTTGTTGTGTTTACATGAATAAAACCTTATATGGTTACACACCCAATGAAAATAGTTCGTTGGATCTCAATCATAGTAATACACATAATCATAATATTGAAACCAAAAGATGCAAAGTTAATAATGATAGTGCAACTTATTTGTGGCACTGCTGTTTAGGTCATATTGGTGTAAAGCGCATGAAGAAACTCCATGCTGATGGGCTTTTGGAATCACTTGATTATGAATCAGTTGATGCTTGCGAACCATGCCTCATGGGCAAGATGACTAAGACTCCATTCTTCAGAACAATGGAGCGAGCAACAAATTTGTTGGAAATCATACATACTGATGTATATGGTCCGATGAATATTGAGACTCGCGACAGGTATCATTATTTTCTGATCTTCACAGATGATTTCAGCAAATATGAGTATATCTACTTGATGAAACATTTGAAAAGTTCAAAGAATTTCAGAGTGAACTGGAAAATCATCGTAACAAGAAAATAAAGTTTCTACGATCTGATCGTGGAGAAGAGTATTTGAGTTATGAGTTTGGTCTTCAGTTAAAACAATGTGAAATAGTTTCACTACTCACGCCACCTAGAACACCACAGCATAATGGTGTGTCCGAACGTCATAACCGTACTTTATTAGATATGGTGTGACCTATGATGTCTCTTACCGATCTACCACTATCGTTTTGGGGTTATGCATTAAAGACAGCTGCATTCACGTTTAAAAGGGCACCATCTAAGTCCGTTGAGACGACACAATCTGAACTATGGTTTGGCAAGAAACCAAAGTTGTCATTTCTTAAAGTTTGGGATTGTGATGCTTATATGAAAAGGTTTCATCCTGATAAGCTCAAACCCAAATCGGAGAAATATGTCTTCATAGGATACCCAAATGAGACTATTGGGTACACCTTCTATCACAGATCCGAAGGCAAGACATTCGTTGCTAAGAATGGATCCTTTCCAGAGAAGGAGTTTCTCTCAAAAGAAGTGAGTGGGAGGAAAGTAGAAAACTTGATAAGGTAATTGTACCATCTCCCTTATTGGAAAGTAGTTCATCACAGAAATCTGTTCTTGTGACTACTACACCAATTAGTGAGGAAGCTCATGATGATGATCATGTAACTTCAGATCAAGTTACTACCGAATCTCGTAGGTAAACCAGAGTGAGATCCGCACCAGAGTGGTATGGTAATCCTGTTCTGGAAGTCATGTTATTAGACCATGATGAACTTGCGAACTATGAAGAAGCGATGGTGAGCCCAGATTCCGCAAAATGGCTTGAGGCCATGAAATCTGAGATGGGATCCATGTATGAGCACAAAGTATGGACTTTGGTTGACTTGCCCGATGATCGGCAAGCCATAGAAAATAAATGGATCTTCAAGAGGAAGACGGACGCTGATAGTAGTGTTACTATCTACAAAGCTAGAATTGTCGCAAAAGGTTTTCGACAAAGTTCAAGGTGTTGACTACGATGATTTTCTCACTCGTATCGATGCTTAAAAGTCTGTCCAAATCATGTTAGCAATTGCCGCATTTTATGAAATCTGGCAAATGGATAACAAAACTGCAATCCTTAATGGATTTCTTAAAGAAAGAGTTGTATATGATGCAACCAGAAGGTTTTGTCAATCCTAAAGGTGCTAACAAAATAAGCAAGCTCCAGCGATCCATCTATGGACTGGTGCAAGCATCTCAGAGTTGGAATAAACGCTTTGATAGTATGATCAAAGCATATAGATTTATACAGACTTGCGGTGAAGCCTGTATTTACAAGAAAGTGAGTGGGAGCACTACAACATTTCTGATAAGTATATGTGAATGACATATTGTTGATCGGAAATAATGTAGAATTATTCTGCAAAGCATAAAGGAGTGTTTGAAAGGAGTTTTTCAAAGAAAGACCTCCGTGAAGCTGCTTACATATTGAGCATCAAGATCTATAGAGATAGATCAAGACGCTTGATAAGTTTTTTTCAATGAGTACATACCTTGACAAGATTTTGAAGTAGTTCAAAATGGAACAGTCATAGAAAGGGTTCTTACCTGTGTTACAAGGTATGAAATTGAGTAAGACTCAAAACCCGACCACGGCAGAAGATAGAAAGAGAATGAAAGTCATTCCCTATGCCTCAGCCATAGGTTCTATAAAGTATGCCATGCTGTGTACCAGATCTATTGTATACCCTACACTGATTTTGGCAAGGGAGTACAATAGTGATCTAGGAGTAGATCACTGGACAGCGGTCAAAATTATCCTTAGTGGAATAAGGATATGTTTCTCGATTATGGAGGTGATAAAAGGTTCGTCGTAAAGAGTTACATCGATGCAAGTTTTGACACTGGTCTAGATAACTTTAAGTCTCAATCTGGATACATATTGAAAGTGGGATCAATTAGCTAGAGTAGCTCCGTGCAGAGCATTGTTGACATAGATATTTGCAAAATACATACGGATCTGAATATGGCAGACCCGTTGACTAAAATTCTCTCACAAGCAAAACATGATCACACCTTAGTACTCTTTGGGTGTTAATCACATGGCGATGTGAACTAGATTACTGAATCTAGTAAACCCTTTGGGTGTTGGTCACATGGCGATGTGAAGTATGGGTGTTAATCACATGATGATGTGAACTATTGATGTTAATCACATGGTGATGTGATCTAGATTATTGACTCTAGTGCAAGTGGGAGACTGAAGGAAATATGCCCTAGAGGCAATAATAAAGTTATTATTTATTTCCTTATATCATGATAAAAAGTTTATTATTCATGCTAGAATTGTATTAACCGGAAACATAATACATGTGTGAATACATAGACAAACAGAGTGTCACTAGTATGCCTCTACTTGACTAGCTCGTTAATCAAAGATGGTTATGTTTCCTAACCATGGACAAAGAGTTGTCATTTGATTAACGGGATCACATCATTAGTTGAATGATCTGATTGACATGACCCATTCCATTAGCTTAGCACCCGATCGTTTAGTATGTTGCTATTGCTTTCTTCATGACTTATACATGTTCCTATGACTATGAGATTATGCAACTCCCGTTTGCCGGAGGAACACTTTATGTGCTACCAAACATCACAACGTAACTGGGTGATTATAAAGGAGCTCTACAGGTGTCTCCAAAGGTACATGTTGGGTTGGCGTATTTCGAGATTAGGATTTGTCACTCCGATTGTCGGAGAGGTATCTCTGGGCCCTCTCGGTAATGCACATCACTTAAGCCTTGCAAGCATTGCAACTAATGAGTTAGTTGCGGGATGATGTATTACGGAACGAGTAAAGAGACTTGCCGGTAACGAGATTGAACTAGGTATGGGATACCGACGATCGAATCTCGGGCAAGTAACATACCGATGACAAAGGGAATAACGTATGTTGTTATGCGGTCTGACCGATAAAAGATCTTCGTAGAATATGTAGGAGCCAATATGAGCATCCAGGTTCCGCTATTGGTTATTGATCGGAGACGTGTCTCGGTCATGTCTACATTGTTCTCGAACCCATAGGGTCCGCACGCTTAAGGTTACGATGACAGTTATATTATGAGTTTATGCATTTTGATGTACCGAAGGTTGTTCGGAGTCCCGGATGTGATCACGGACATGAAGAGGAGTCTCGAAATGGTCGAGACATAAAGATTGATATATTGGAAGCCTATGTTTGGATATCGGAAGTGTTCCGGGTGAAATCGGGATTTTACCGGAGTACCGGGAGGTTATCGGAACCCCCCAGGAAGTATATGGGCCTTAGTGGGCCTTAGTGGAAGAGAGGAGGTGGCCAGAGATGGGCCACGCGCCCCTCCCCCCCTTTGGTCCGAATAGGACAAGGAGAGGGGGCCGGGCCCCCTTCCTCCTCTCTCTCCTCTTTTCCCCCCTCCGCGAATCCTATTCCAACTAGGAAAGGGGGGGAGTCCTACTCCCGGAAGGAGTAGGACTCCTCCTGGCGCGCCACCTCTTGGC
>NC_041382.1:92406086-92428335 GCF_002162155.2 Triticum dicoccoides | reverse complement strand
GGAGGCACCGGGCACCCCTAGAGAAAAAAGTTGATCCACGTGATCATATTCTTAGCCGTGTGCGGTGCCCCATTCCACCATAGTCCTTGATAATATTGTAGCAGTGCTTAGGCGAAGCCCTGCGACGGTAGTACATCAAGATCGTCACCACGCCGTCGTGCTGACGGAACTCTTCCCCGACACTTTGCTGGATCGGAGTCCAGGGATCGTCATCGAGCTGAACGTGTGCTAGAACTCGGAGGTGCCGTAGTTTCGGTGCTTGATCGGTCGAGCCGTGGAGACGTACGACTACATCAACCAAGTTAACGCTTCCGTTGTCGATCTACAAGGGTACGTAGATCACACTCTCCCCCTCTCGTTGCTATGCATCACCATGATCTTGCGTGTGCGTAGGAATTTTTTTGAAATTACTACGAAACCCAACAATTATGTGCCCGTAGATTTTATCGTTCTTGATATAGATTGCAATCCTTCATGTCCTATTATTCTTGGTAGACCTTTCCTTAGAACGATTGGTGCAATTATTGATATGAAGGAAGGAAATATTATATTCCAATTTCCGTTAAGGAAAGGCATGGAACACTTTCCTAGAAAGAAAATTAAATTAGCTTATGAATCTATTATGAGAGCCACTTATGGATTGCCTACCAAAAATGGCAATACCTAGATCTATCCTTGCTTTTTATGCCTAGCTAGTGGCGTTAAACGATAGCGCTTGTTGGGAGGCAACCCAATTTTATTTTTATTACTTGATTTTTGCTCCTGTTTAGTAATAAATAATTTACCTAGCCTCTGTTTTGGTTGTGTTTTTTGTGTTTAATTAGTGTTTGTGCCAAGTAGAACCGTTGGGAAGACTTGGGGAAAGTCTTGATATCTTGCTGTAAAAAACAGAAACTTTAGCGCTTACGAGAACTGCTGCCATTTTTATTTATAAAGTGATATTTAGTTAATTATTTTTGAAGATGATTAATAGATAAATTACTCACGTCCAGCAATTTATTTTAGAATTTTTGGGGTTCCAGATCTTGCGCTAGCTACAGATTACTACAGACTGTTCTGTTTTTGACAGATTCTGCTTTTCGTGTGTTGTTTGCTTATTTTGATGAATCTATGGCTAGTAAAATAGTTTATAAACCATAGAGAAATTGGAATACAGTAGGTTTAACACCAATATAAATAAAGAATAAGTTCATTAAAGTACCATGAAGTGGTCTTTTGTTTTCTTTCGCTAACGGAGCTCACGAGATTTTCTACTTTGAGTTTTGTGTTGTGAAGTTTTCAAGTTTTGGGTAAAGATTTGATGGATTATGGAACAAGGAGTGGCAAGAGCCTAAGCTTCGGGATGCCCATGGAACCCCAAAGATAATCTAAGGACACTTAAAAGCCAAAGCTTGGGGATTCCCCGGAAGGCATCCCCTCTTTCGTCTACTTCTATCGGTAACTTTACTTGCAGCTATATTTTTATTCACCACATGATATGTGTTTTGCTTGGAGCGTCTTGTATTATTTGAGTCTTTATTTGTTAGTTTACCACAATCATCCTTTCTGTACACACCTTTTGAGAGAGCCATACATGATTTGGAATTTGTTAGAATACTCTATGTACTTCACTTATATCTTTTGAGTTAAATAATTTTGCTCTAGTACTTCACTTATATCTTTTAGAGCACGGTGGTGGATTTGTTTTATAGAAACTATTGATCTCTCATGCTTCACTTAGATTATTTTGAGAGTCTTAAATAGCATGGTAATTTGCTTAAATAATCCTAATATGTTTGGTATTCAAGAATAGTAAAAATTCTCTTATGAGTGGGTTGAATACTATGAGAAGTTTGATGCTTGATAATTGTTTTGAGATATGGAGATGGTGATATTAGAGTCATGCTAGTTGAGTAGTTGTGAATTTGAGAAATACTTGTGTTAAAGTTTGTGATTCCCGTAGCATGCACGTATGGTGAACCGTTATGTGATGAAGTCGGAGCATGATTTATTTATTGATTGTCTTCCTTATGAGTGGCGGTCGGGGACGAGCGATGGTCTTTTCCTACCAATCTATCCCCCTAGGAGCATGCGCGTAATACTTTTCTTTGATAACTTGTAGATTTTTGCAATAAGTATATGAGTTCTTTATGACTAATGTTGAGTCCATGGATCATACGCACTCTCACCCTTCCACCATTGCTAGCCTCTCTAATACCGCGCACCTTTCGCCGGTATCATACACCCACCATATACCTTCCTCTAAACAGCCACCATACCTACCTATTATGGCATTTCCATAGCCATTCCGAAATATATTGCCATGCAACTTTCCACCGTTCCGTTTATTATGACACACTCCATCATTGTCATATTGCTTAGCATGATCATGTAGTTGACATCGTATTTGTGGCAAAGCCACCATTCATAATTCTTTCATACATGTCACTCATGATTCATTGCATATCCCGGTACACCGCCGGAGGCATTCATATAGAGTCATATTTTGTTCTAAGTATCGAGTTGTAATTGTTGAGTTGTAAGAAAATAAAAGTGTGATGATCATCATTATTAGAGCATTGTCCCAGTGAGGAAAGGATGATGGAGACTATGATTCCCCCACAAGTCGGGATGAGACACCGGATGAAAAATAAATAAAGAAAGAAAGAAAAGAGGCCATAAAAAAAGAGAAAAGGCCCAAATAAAAAATGATGAGAGAAAAAGAGAGAAGGGACAATGCTACTATCCTTTTACCACACTTGTGCTTCAAAGTAGCACCATGAAATTCATGATAGAGAGTCTCCTATGATATCACTTTCATATACTAGTGGGAAATTTTCATTATAGAACTTGGCTTGTATATTCCAATGATGGGCTTCCTCAAAATGCCTTAGGTCTTCGTGAGCAAGCAAGTTGGATGCACACCCACTTAGTTTCTTTTTGAGCTTTCATATACTTATAGCTCTAGTGCACCCGTTGCATGGCAATCCCTACTCACTCACATTGATATCTATTGATGGGCATCTCCATAGCCCGTTGATACGCCTAGTTGATGTGAGACTATCTTCTCCTTTTTGTCTTCTCCACAACCACCACTCTATTCCACCTATAGTGTTATATCCATGGCTCACGCTCATGTATTGCGTGAAGATTGAAAAAGTTTTGAGAATGTCAAAAGTATGAAACAATTGCTTGGCTTGTCATCGGGGTTGTGCATGATTTAAATACTTTGTGTGGTGAAGATAGAGCATAGCCAGACTATATGATTTTGTAGGGATAACTTTCTTTGACCATGTCATTTTGAGTAGACATAATTGCTTTGTTAGTATGCTTGAAGTATTATTATTTTTATGTCAATATTAAACTTTTATCTTGAATCTTTCGGATCTGAATATTCATACCACAATTAAGAAGAGTTACATTAAAATTATGACAAGTAGCATTCCACATCAAAAATTCTGTTTTTATCATTTACCTACTCGAGGACGAGCAGGAATTAAGCTTGGGGATGCTTGATACGTCTCCAACGTATCTATAATTTTTGATTGCTCCATGCTATATTATCTACTGTTTTGGACATTATTGGGCTTTATTATCCACTTTTATATTATTTTTGGGACTAACCTATTAACCGGAGGCCCAACCCAGAATTGCTATTTTTTTTGCCTATTTTAGGGTTTCGAAGAAAAGGAATATCAAACGGAGTCCAAACGGAATGAAACCTTCGGGAACGTGATTTTCTCACCGAACATGATCCAGGAGACTTGGACCCTACGTCAAGAAACAAAGGAGGAGGCCACGAGGTAGGGGGCGCGCCTACCCCCCAGGCGCGCCCTCCACCCTCGTGGGCCCCCTGTTGCTCCACCGACGTACTCCTTCCTCCTATATATACTTACGTACCCCCAAACGATCAGATACGGAGCCAAAACCCTAATTCCACTGCCGCAACTTCCTGTATCCACGAGATCCCATCTTGGGGCCTGTTCCGGAGCTCCGCCGGCGGGGGCATACATCATGGAGGGCTTCTACATCAACACCATAGCCTCTCCGATGAAGTGTGAGTAGTTTACCTCAGACCTTCGGGTCCATAGTTATTAGCTAGATGGATTCTTCTCCCTTTTTGGATCTCAATACAAAGTTCCCGCCCTCTCTTGTGGAGATCTATTCGATGTAATCTTCTTTTTGCGGTGTGTTTGTTGAGACCGATGAATTGTGGGTTTATGATCAAGTTTATCTATGAACAATATTTGAATCTTCTCTGAATTCTTTTATGTATGATTGGTTATCTTTGCAAGTCTCTTCGAATTATTAGTTTGGTTTGGCCTACTAGATTGATCTTTCTTGCAATGGAAGAAGTGCTTAGCTTTGGGTTCAATCTTGCGGTGTCCTTTCCCAGTGACAGTAGGGGCAACAAGGCACGTATTGTATTGTTGCCATCGAGGATAACAAGATGGGTTTTTTATCATATTGCATGAATTTATCCCTCTACATCATGTCATCTTGCTTAAGGCGTTACTCTGTTTTCCTGAACTTAATACTCTAGATGCATGCTGGATAGCGGTCGATGAGTGGAGTAATAGTAGTAGATGCAGGCAGGAGTCGGTCTACTTGTCTCGGACGTGATGCCTATATACATGATCATACCTAGATATTCTCATAACTATGCTCAATTCTGTCAATTGCTCAACAGTAATTCGTTCACCCACCGTAGAATACTTATGCTCTTGAGAGAAGCCACTAGTGAAACCTATGGCCCCTGGGTCTATCTTCATCATATTAATCTTCCAATACCTAGTTATTTCCTTTGCTTTTTTACTTTGCTTTTATTTTTACTTTGCATCTTTATCATAGAAATACCAAAAATATTATCTTATCGTATCTATAGATCTCACTCTCGTAAGTGACCGTGAAGGGATTGACAACCCCTTATCGCGTTGGTTGCGAGGAGTTATTTGTTTTGTGTAGGTACTAGGGACGCGCGCGCAACCTCCTACTGGATTGATACCTTGGTTCTCAAAAACTGAGGGAAATACTTACGCTACTTTGTTGCATCATCCTTTCCTCTTCGGGGAAATCCAATGCAGTGCTCAAGAGGTAGCAATGACTCGGCAAGACTATGAGGGGGAAGACGGCGTCCTGTCGGCGCTGAATCGAGATGCCTCCAAGTTCCAAGCTAGTGCCATTGGTACACTCGTTCTGGCGATTTAGATAAAAATACTCTCTAAAGAGTTCCATAGTCGGTTCTTCTTGAAGGTACACCTCATAGAGAACTTGGAAATTATAGATATTGGATATGGAATTGGGCCTGAGATCTTGAGGGTGGAGTTTGAAAAAATGGAGAACATCTCTGAAGAACTTGGAGCCGGGTGGTGAAAAGCCCCGATTCATGTGGTCAGAAAAGACAATGACTTCACCATCTTTAGGATTGGGCCGTTCCTCATCCGGGTCAGGTGCACAGTAAGACATAACATTCTTCCGTGGCAAAAAACCTATGGTGAAGAATTCCTTCAGATTGTCCTCAGTCATTGTGGAAGGGACCCAGTTGCAGACGGTCGGTGCTTTTGATGGCATGATGATCAAAAGACGAACTGAAAGGAAAATAACGTACCCGTTTAATTCAATGGTGAAATTAACAGTTAAATGATGATGGTGCAAATAGGTAATGGCGGCTTAAGTAAGGGCTAATGACATATAATGGAAAAGTAAGCCGGCGTCGTATGCCGCCATGACTACAGACATTTGAAGGAAATCAGAGACATAATTGGCTAAGTGGTGAAGCAAACAGGTTTCCTAATTTCTTGATATTATTCTGGATCAAAGGGTCATTCAAAATGGAAAATATTCTAGACCTAAAAATTTAGCACCGATGAGTTCATGAGTTCTAATGAGGCCTTTGAACCAGAGAAGGAATCTACGGGTATCAAGGATGGGCACAAAACAGCTACCGCACGAGCATATATTCTTTTTGGATCAAGAAGAAGTTGCAGTGGAGGAACTATGAAGAAACTAAGATGAACTGTGAAGAACATGCAGGAAACTTAGAAACCCTAATGCGGATCTGAGGAGCAGGAAGATGAAAACTTACAACCACGGGTCTTCTGCGGAGGTCGCCGCCGTTCTCTGGACCCATTCAGGTTGATGCAACGGCCAAGGTCGACGGAGACGAGGAGCTCTGCGGCGGTAGTAGGATTGCGAGAGGAAGAAGACGGAGGAAGAGAAGAATGAGAAAGGCTGGGGCATGCCTATTTATAAGGGGATAAGCAAACAGGCGGGCGCAAAAATCGAGGAAGACCCAAATAATGACTATCCAGCTAAACGGACACCGTGATTCTCGGAAGACATTAAAAGATAAAGATCCATTGGGGATGACGTCATAATAGTTTTTTGTGTTTTCGGAAGATGACGTCACGGTGGGTTACAGAAATTTTACAGAGATAGGAAGATGGATTTCATATAAGTACTGAAGATTGACAAGGAACAAAGTTCAAAGTCAACCTGGGGCCTAATGTTGGGAATATAGCTACCAGGTAAGACCCGCCCAGGAGGGGCCGGGTTAGCCCCAAGGGCGGGTCACAAAGGAAGCCCAGTAACATTCAAGGCAATAGTTTATTAAGGTTTATAGAAGGCCTAAGCCCAGAGGCGTCTTAAGGCCCAATATTGTAAACCGCCGTATGTAAGGAAAGACTTGTAAAGAAAGGCATATAAAAGAAGTCACCGAGCCAGACACGTTTTATGAGCCGGCCGGGACTCTGTAGGCCGCCAGGCGTCAACCCGTGTATATAAGGGGACGACCCGGCGGTGGCTTAGGGCAAGAAACAAGAGATCGATAACCAAGCCGGCGGATTAGCCTCTTGGTGAACGAAACCCCAACAATTCCAAGACAACTAGACGTAGGCTTTTACCTTCATCGTAAGGGGCCGAACTAGTATAAAAGCTCTCGTGTCCTTTGTCCCGATTAACCCCTTTAAGCTTCCTTGTTGCGATGGCCCTACGACTAAGTCCTTTTGCTAGGACATCTGTCGTGACAATTCCACGACAAGAACCGTTCTTACCTACGCATCAAAACCACAACGATAGTTCGTCAAGTTAGTGTTGTTTTAACCTTCTCGAGGACCGGGCGTAGCCACACTCGGTTCAACTAAAGTTGGAGAAACTGACACCCGCCAGCCACCTGTGTGCAAAGCACGTCGGTAGAACCAGTCTCGCGTAAGCGTACGCGTAATGTCGGTCCGGGCCGCTTCATCCAACAATACCACCGAACCAAAGTATGACATGCTGGTAAGCAGTATGACTTGTATCGCCCACAACTCACTTGTGTTCTACTCGTGCATATAACATCAACGCATATAACCTGGCTCGGATGCGACGGTTGGGGAACGTAGTAATTTCAAAAAAAATCCTACACACACGCAAGATCATGGTGATGCATAGCAACGAGAGGCGAGAGTGTTGTCCATGTACCCTCGTAGACCAAAATCGGAAGCGTTAGCACAACGCGGTTGATGTAGTCGTACGTCTTCACGATCCGAACGATCAAGTACCGAACGCACGACACCTCCGAGTTCAGCACACATTCAGCCCGATGACGTCCCTCGAACTCTGATCCAGCCGAGTGTTGAGGGAGAGTTTCGTCAGCACGACGGCGTGGTGACGATGATGATGTTCTACCGACGCAGGGCTTCGCCTAAGCACTACTACAGTATTATCGAGGTGGACTATGGTGGAAGGGGGCACCGCACACGGCTAAAAGATCAAATCAATTGTTGTGTCTCTAGGGTGCCCCCTTGCCCCCGTATATAAAGGAGCAAGGGAGGGAGAGGTGGTCGGCCAGGGAGGAGGCGCGCCAGGAGGAGTCCTACTCCCACCGGGAGTAGGACTCCCTCCCTTTCCTTGTTGGATTAGGAGAAGGGGGGAAAGAGAAGGAAGAGAGGAAGGAAAGGGGGGCGCCACCCCCCTCCCCTTGTCCTATTCGGACTAAGGGGGGAGGGGCATGCGGCCCTGCCTTGGCCGCCTCTCCTCTTCTCCACTAAGGCCCACTATGGCCCATTAATCCCCCGAGGGGTTTCGGTAACCCTCCGATACTCCGGTAAAATCCCGATTTCACCCGAAACACTTCCGATATCCAAATATAAGCGTCCAATATATCGATATTTATGTCTCGACCATTTCGAGACTCCTCGTCATGTCCCCGATCTCATCCGGGACTCTGAACTACCTTCGGTACATCAAAACACATAAACTCATAATATAACTGTCATCGAACTTTAAGCGTGCGGACCCTACGGGTTCGAGAACTATGTAGACATGACCGAGACACGTCTCCGGTCAATAACCAATAGCGGAACCTGGATGCTCATATTTGCTCCCACATATTCTACGAAGATCTTTATCGGTCAAACCGCATAACAACATACGTTGTTCCCTTTGTCATCGGTATGTTACTTGTCCGAGATTCGATCACCGGTATCTCAATACCTAGTTCAATTTCGTTACCGGCAAGTCTCTTTACTCATTCCGCAATACATCATCCTGCAACTAACTCATTAGTTGCAATGCTTGCAAGGCTTATAGTGATGTGCATTACCGAGTGGGCCCAAAGATACTTCTCCGACAATCGGAGTGACAAATCCTAATCTCGAAATACGCCAACCCAACAAGTACCTTCGGAGACACCTGTAGAGCACCTTTATAATCACCCAGTTATGTTGTGAAGTTTGGTAGCACACAAAGTGTTCCTTCGGTAAACGGGAGTTGCATAATCTCATAGTCATAGGAACATGTATAAGTCATGAAGAAAGCAATAGCAACAAACTAAAAGATCAAGTGCTAAGCTAATGGAATGGGTAAAGTCAATCACATCATTCTCCTAATGATGTGATCCTGTTAATCAAACGACAACTCATGTCTATGGTTAGGAAACTTAACCATCTTTGATTAATGAGCTAGTCAAGTAGAGGCATACTAGTGACACTATGTTTGTCTATGTATTCACACATGTATTATGTTTCCGGTTAATACAATTCTAGCATGAATAATAAACATTTTACATGAAATAAGGAAATAAATAATAACTTTATTATTGCCTCTAGGGCATATTTCCTTCATTATAATGATCCTATTATTCCTACTGCTTATGTTGAGAAACCACCTTTTCCTGTTAGGATAAAAGATCATGCTAAAGCTTCAACTGTGGTTCGTAAAAGCAATATTAGAACCTATACACCTCCTAAGCAAGTTAAAGTTGAACCTAGTATTGCTATTGTTAAGGATCTCTTGGCTGATAATATTCATGGGCATGTTATTTATTTCTGTGATGAAACTGCTAGAATTGCTAAACCTTGTGCTAAAGATAAACATAGACTTGTGGTAGGCATGCATGTTATTTATGTGAAAATAGGAGATCATTGTTATCATGGCTTGTGTGATATGGGTGCTAGTGCTAGTGCAATACCTATTGACTTGTACAACGAGATTATGCATGATATTGCACCTGCTGAGTTAGAAGATATTGATGTCACAATTAAACTTGCCAGTAGAGATACTATTTCACCAATTGGGATTGTTAGAGATGTTGAAGTCTTGTGTGGGAAAACTAAATATCCTGCTGATTTTCTTGTTCTTGGTTCCCCACAAGATAGCTTTTGCCCCATTATATTTGGTAGACCCTTCTTAAACACTGTTAATGCTAGGATAGACTGCAAAAGGATGTTATTACTATTTGTTTAGGTGATATGTCTCATGAGTTCAACTTTTCTAAATTTCGTAGACAACACTGTGAAGAAGAATTGCCTAGTAAAGATGAAATTATTGGTCTTGCTTCTATTGCCATACCTCCTAGTGATCCTTTAGAACAATATTTGCTAGACCATGAAAATGATATGTATATGAATGAAAGAAGGGAAATAGATGAAGTGTTCTTTAAACAGGGACCTATTCTGAAACATAACTTGCCTGTTCAAATCTTAGGGGATCCTCCTCCACCCAAGGGTGATCCCGTGTTCGAGCTTAAACCATTGCCTGATACTCTTAAATATGCTTATCTTGGTGAAAAGAAGATATATCCTGTTATTATTAGTGCTAACCTTTCAGAGAAGGAGGAAGAAAGATCATTGAAAACTCTGAAGAAGCACCGTGCTGCTATTGGATATAGTCTTGATGATCTTAAGGGCATTAGTCCCACTCTATGTCAAAATATGCCAAACCAGTTATTGATCACCAACGACAACTGAATTCTAAGATGAAAGAAGTGGTAAGAAAAGAAATACTAAAGCTCCTTGAGGCAGGTATAATTTATCCCGTTGCTGATAGTCAGTGGGTAAGTCCTGTCCATTGTGTTCCTAAGAAGGGAGGTATTACTGTCGTTCCTAATGATAAAGATGAATTTGATTCCGCAAAGAATTATTACAGGTTATAGGATGGTAATTGATTTCCGCAAATTAAATAAGGCTACTAAAAAAGATCATTACCCCTTACCTTTTATTGATCAAATGCTAGAAAGATTATCCAAACATACACATTTTTGCTTTCTAGATGGTTATTCTAGCTTCTCTCAAATACCTGTATCAGCTGATGATCAATCTAAGACCACTTTTACTTGCCCTTTCGGTACTTTTGCTTACAGACATATGCCTTTTGGTTTATGTAATGCACCTTCTACCTTTCAAAGATGCATGATGGCTATATTTTCTGATTTTTGTGAAAAGATATGTGAGGTATTCATGGATGATTTTTCCGTTTATGGATCCTCTTTTGATGATTGCTTAAGCAACCTTGATCGAGTTTTGCAAAGATGTGAAGAAACTAACCTTGTCTTGAATTGGGAGAAATGCCACTTTATGGTTAATGAAGGTATTGTCTTGGGGCACAAAATTTCTGAAAGAGGCATTGAAGTTGATAAAGCTAAAGTTGATGCTATTGAAAAGATGTCGTGTCCCAAGGACATCAAAGGTATAAGAAGTTTCCTTGGTCATGCCGGTTTTTATAGGAGGTTCATTAAGGACTTTTCAAAAATTTCTCGGCCTCTGACTAATTTATTACAAAAAGATATACCATTCGTCTTTGATGATGATTGTGTAGAAGCCTTTGAAATACTTAAGAAAGCATTGATCTCTGCACCTATTGTTCAGCCACCTGATTGGAATTTACCTTCTGAAATTATGTGTGATGCTAGTGATTATGATGTAGGTGTTGTTCTAGGGCAAAGAGTTGATAAGAAATTAAATGTTATTCAATATGCTAGTAAAACTCTAGACAATGCCCAGAGAAATTATGCTACAACCGAAAAATAATTCTTAGCAGTTGTATTTGCTTGTGATAAGTTCAGACCTTATATTGTTGATTCTAAAGTAACTATTCACACTAATCATGCTGCTATTAAATATCTTATGGAAAAGAAAGATGCTAAACCTAGACTTATTAGATGGGTTCTCTTGCTACAAGAATTTGATTTGCATATTATTGATAGAAAGGGAGCTGAGAACCCCGTTGCAGACAACTTGTCTAGGTTAGAAAACGTTCTTGATGACCCACTACCTATTGATGATAGCTTTCCTGATGAACAATTAAATGTCATAAATGCTTCTCACACTGCTCCATGGTATGCTGATTATGCTAATTACATTGTTGCTAAGTTTATACCACCTAGTTTCACATACCAGCAAAAGAAAAGGTTTTTCTATGATTTAAGACATTACTTTTGGGATGACCCACATCTCTATAAAGAAGGAGCAGATGGTGTTATTAGGCATTGTGTACCTGAGCATGAACAGGAACAGATCCTACGCAAGTGTCACTCCGAGGCTTATGGAGGACACCATGTTGGAGATAGAACTGCACACAAGGTATTGCAATCCGGTTTTTATTGGCCTACTCTCTTCGAGGATGCCCATAAGTTTGTCTTGTCTTGTGATGAATGTCAAAGAATTGGTAATATTAGTAGACATCAAGAAATGCCTATGAATTATTCACTTGTTACTGAAACATTTGATGTTTGGGGCTTTGATTATATGGGACCTTTTCCTGCCTCTAATGGATATACACATATTTTAGTTGTTGCTGATTACGTTACTAAGCGGGTAGAAGCTATTCCAACTAGTAGTGCTGATCATAACACCTCTATTAAGATGCTTAAAGAAGTTAATTTTTCCAAGGTTTGGAGTCCCTAGATATTTAATGACTGATGGTGGTTCACATTTTATTCATGGTGCTTTCCGTAAAATGCTTGCCAAGTATGATGTTAATCATAGAATTGCATCTCCTTATCACCCACAGTCTAGTGGTCAAGTAGAATTGAGTAATAGAGAACTCAAATTAATTTTGCAAAAGACTGTTAATAGATCTAGAAAGAATTGGTCCAAGAAACTTGATGATGCATTGTGGGCCTATAGAACTGCATATAAAAATCCTATGGGTATGTCTCTGTATAAAATGGTTTATGGAAAAGCATGTCACTTACCTCTCGAACTAGAACATAAGGCTTATTGGGATATTAAAGAGATCAATTATGATTTCAAACTTGCCGGTGAGAAAAGGTTATTTGACATTAGCTCACTTAATGAATGGAGAACCCAAGCCTATGAGAATGCCAAATTGTTTAAAGAAAAAGTTAAAATATGGCATGACAAAAGGATACAAAAGCGTGAGTTTAATGTAGGTGATTATGTATTGCTATACAACTCCCATTTAAGATTTTTGTAGGAAAGCTTCTCTCTAAATGGGAAGGTCCTTACGTTATCGAGGAGGTCTATTGTTCGGTGCCATAAAAATCAACAACTTCGAAGGCACAAATCCGAAGGTGGTGAACGGTCAAAGAATCAAACATTATATCTCAGATAATCCTATAAATGTTGAAACCAATATTATTGAAACCGTAACCCCAGAGGAATACATAAGGGACACTTTCCGGAATGTTTCAGACTCCGAAAAGGAATAGGTATGTGGTACGGTAAGTAAACCGACTCCAAAACAGTTCTAATGTCAATTTTTCTCCGTTTTGGAATATTTAGAAAAATAGAAAAATAAGAAGCAGTCCGGGAAGGACACGAGGGCTCCATGAGGGTGGAGGGCGCGCCCTACCCCCCTTGGGCACGCCCCCTGCCTCGTGGGCACCTCGTGCGCTCTCCAGACTCCGTTTTCTTGCACGATACATATTTTGGTCGGTAAAAATTTATTATATAATCTCCCGGAGGTTTTGACTCCCGTATCACGCAATTATCCTCTGTTTTTGTTTCAAGCTATTGCTGCTGCAGATTAGAGCAAGATGTCTTCGCAAGAGTCAGTCGGGGAGAGCCGGGTGTCTTCATCCGGCACCGAGATCAATGACAAACAACAATGTTGACCACTTTGGGCCAGCAATGGAGGAAGAGATGGAGGCTGATTTGAAGAGGATAGATGCCATGGAGGAGGATCAAGAAGTCACTTCTCGCTTCCGAGCTGGATTCACAATGGGGGAACTGTAGAGCTCGGCTATCCCAAACTCGGTTATCCCTTCCAATGTTAGATTTCTTTCTTATGAGAATATGAAAAAAAGTGTGACTTGTTCTCCCGCAGCTATGCAACACCCTTGGGTGCAGGGAGCTTTGGCTATTACAGGAAAACTTCGAAAGGAAATAAGGGACCTTAAGCAGCAAGTCAATAAGCTCGAGGAGGAAAATCGTATCCTGAGGGGCATCATCACCAAGAATATCACATCACCATCCCCGAAAAGGGAGATATAATCACATGGGTATGGGTACTCCCCTTGGCAACTGCCAAGCTTGGGGGAGTGCCCCGGTATCGTATCACCATCACTTCTATCTTTACCGTTTTTCTTAGTTCGATCCTTTTGGTAATATCTTGATCTAGTAGCATAAAGTTTTAGCATGATCTAGTTGTGAGTTTTGCTTTATGATCCTTCTATGTAATCGAGTCCGTGAGCTATTTATAATAAAGATTAGTGTTGAGTCAAGGGCTTGATTGTTTTGCCATGATCTTGAGTGAATAAAAGAAAAGAGAAAATAATAAAAAGAAACAAAGAGATCATATGGATCTTATGGAGAGTAATGAGCTCACATAGAAAGAGTATGATGAATAAAAGTTGTTGAGAGTTGACAAACATAGTTTTGGTCATCGTTGCAATTAATAGGAAGCAATAAAGAAAAAGAGGTCTTCACATATAAATACACTATCTTGGACATCTTTTATGATTGTGAGCACTCATTAAAATATGACATGCTAAAGAGTTGACGTTGGACAAGGAAGACAACATAATGGGTTATGTTTTCTTACATCTGAGATAAATTATATTGTCATGGATCATCCAACATGATTGAGCTTGCCTTTCCACCTCATGCTAGCCAAATTCTTTGCACCAAGTAGAGATACTACTTGTGCTTCCAAACACCCTTAAACCAGTTTTGCCATGAGAGTCCACCATACCTACCTATGGATTGAGTAAGATCCCTCAAGTAAGTTTTCATCGGTGCAAGCAATAAAAGTTGCCCTCTAAATATGTATGACTTATTAGTGTGGGAGAAAATAAGCTTTATATGATCGTGTGATATGGAAGAAATAAAAGCAACAGACTGCATAATAAAGGTCCATATCACAAGTGGCAATATAAAGTGACGTTCTTTCGCGTTAAGATTTTGTGCATCCAACCAAAAAGCGCATGACAACCTCTGCTTCCCTCTGCGAAGGGCCTATCTTTTACTTTTATCTCCTACCTTGCATAAGAGTCATGGTGATCTTCACCCTTCCTTTTTACATTTTATCTTTTGGCAAGCACAACATGTTGGAAAGATCCTAGTATATATGGATAATTGGATGTGAGTTTTCATGAACTATTGTTGTTGGTATTACCCTTGAGGTAAAACGTTGGGAGGCAAAACTATAAGCCCCTATCTTTCTCTGTGTCCGATTAAAACTCCATACCCATAAGTATTGCGTGAGTGTTAGCAATTGTGAAAGACTATATGAAAGTTGAGTATGTGGACTTACTGAAAAGCTCTTATATTGACTCTTTTCTATGTTATGATAAATTGCAATTGCTTCAATGACTGAGATTTTAGTTTGTTAGTTTTCAATGAAGTTTATGATTCATAGTTGAAATTATGATTGAATTGTTACTCTTGCATAAGAGATTATATGACAAGAATTATATAAGTTGTTGTTCTAAGAATGATCATGATGCCCTCATATCCGTATTTTATTTTTTATTGATACCTCTATCTCTAAACATGTTGACATATTTTTCGATTTCGGCTTTCGCTTGAGGACAAGCGAGGTCTAAGCTTGGGGGAGTTGATACGTCCATTTTGCATCATGCTTTTATATCAATATTTATTGCATTATGAGTTGTTATTACACATTATGTCACAATACTTATGCATGTTCTCTCTTATTTTACATGGTTTACATAAAGAGGGAGAATGCCGACAGCTGGGATCCTGGGCTAGAAAAGGAGCAAATATTAAAGACCTATTCTGCACAACTCCAAAAGTCTTGAAACTTCACGGAAGTCATTTTCATAATATATAAAAAATACTGAGCGCAAGAAGTTTCAGAGGGGGGCCACACCCTGCCCACGAGGGTGGGGGCGTGCCCTACCCCCTGGGCGCGCCCCCTGCCCCGTGGCCCCCCTGGTGGCCCTCCGATGCCCATCTTCTGCTATATGGAGTCTTTTGATGAGAAAAAAAATCATAAGCAAGCTTTCGGGACGAGACTCTGCCGCCACGAGGCGGAACCTTGGTCGAACCAATCTAGGGCTCCGGCGAAGCTATTCTGCCGAGAACACTTCCCTCCGGGAGGGGGAAATCATCGCCATCGTCATCACCAATGATCCTCTCATCGGGAGGGGGTCAATCTCCATCAGCATCTTCACCAGCACCATCTGCTCTCAAACCCTAGTTCATCTCTTGTATCCAATTCTTGTCTCCAAGTCTGGGATTGGTACATGTGGGTTGCTAGTAGTGTTAGTTACTCCTTGTAGTTGATGCTAGTTGGTTTATTTGGTGGAAGATCATATGTTCAGATCCTATATGCATATTAATACTCCTCTGATTATGAACATGAATATGCTTTGTGAGTAGTTACATTTGTTCCTGAGGACATGGGAGAAGTCTTGCTATTAGTAGTCATGTGAATTTGGTATTCGTTCGATATTTTGATGAGATGTATGTTGTCTCTCCTCTAGTGGTGTTATGTGAACGTCGACTACATGACACTTTACCATTATTTGGGCCTAGAGGAAGGCATTGGGAAGTAATAAGTAGATGATGGGTTGCTAGAGTGACAGAAGCTTAAACCCTAGTTTATGCATTGCTTCGTAAAGGCTGATTTGGATCCATATGTTTCATGCTATGGTTAGGTTTACCTTAATACTTTTGTTGTAGTTGCGGATGCTTGCAAAAGAGGTTAATCATAAGTGGGATGCTTGTCCAAGTAAGGACAGCACCCAAGCATCGGTCCACTCACATAGCAAATTATCAAAGTACCGAACGCGAATCATATGAACGTGATGAAAACTAGCTTGACGATATTCCCATGTGTCCTCGGGAGCACTTTTATCTATATAAGAGTTTGTCCAGGCTTGTCCTTTGCTACAAAAAGGATTATGCCACCTTGCTGCACTTTATTTACTTTTGTTACTTGTTGCTTGTTACAAATTATCTTATCACAAAACTATTTGTCACCTATAATTTCAGTGCTTGCAGAGAATACCTTACTGAAAACCGCTTATCATTTTCTTCTGCTCCTCGTTGGGTTCGACACTCTTACTTATCGAAAGGACTACGATAGATCCTATATACTTGTGGGTCATCACATAACAAGGCGCACGTCGTCCGTGTACGGTTAACATTTGAGAAAGCATAGGCTTTGGTACATCCCCTTATCTAGGCATCTATTTCTGCATCGCGATTCGTGCTAGCACTTTTGTCTTTTTATTTCTTTCAAATAAAACAACATATGAATTTTAAACTTTGCAGGACAACAAAACATTCTAACTACAATGTGAGAAAAAACTTTTAGATTTTTTCCTAAATCATATATACTAAAAAAATATTTTTTACTCAAAAGAATCTCACTTTTTATATTTATGTCAGACAAAAAGAATTTGAATCCCCCCCCCTCCCTATATTATGATGAGAATGTTTTGTTGTCTTGCAAAGTTTAAAGCTCGCATGTTGTTTTGTTTCGAAGAAACAAAAAAAAAAAGAAAAATACATGTAGTAAGTTACTTGTGTAACATAGATTTCAAAGCAATATTATAAGGTAAGGATAAGAGGTGTCCGGAAGCTGAGCTTCAAAAATCCACGTCCGTCCGTGCACGCTCCCAGGCGAGTGGTCGCCAATGAATAATGATGGAAAACGCGATGCTCGAGGGGCTCCTGATGTGCACGATCGCATCGGCCAGTAGCACACAACCGACGACGCCATAGCAGGGGGCTCCATCATTTACCCATGCCACTCCATCGGCTACTCGTACGCGCACGATGACACTCCTGCCCCCGCCGCCGGTTTCTCGAGCTTCATCACGAGTCGGCAGTAGCGGCCAGCCATTTACGGGCTCGACGCTATGGTGGTTGAGGCGTTTCCACCATGCAGTACGCGAAGGCCAAGCTGCTGCATGTAGGGCCGCTCAGTGCTGAAGTGGCAGTTATTTATTTGGCCAGTCAGCAATCCGGATCTCCCAATGCAACATCATCAAATTCACTTCTAAAAATGTCTGAAGGTCGAAAAAGGACCGGGATCGGTGTGGTCAGCGATAATACTACACGTACGGAACTTTTTACGCAGCTTTACGTAATCCTTCCAACCAATTAATCTTTCCCCCTGATTTTCGAGGGGTGGGGGGCTCTCCCTCTCTCTACACCCAATAATAACCCCCAACGTTGGGCAGCCTGTTAGCTTACGTACCTTTTTTTACATAGGTACAGCATTGCCCGTGTGGTTAGAGTACCTACGCAGCCATCTATTTCCTCCGTCTGATGAAGAGTGTACGTTTGACTTTAAAATTTATTCATAAAAATAATATACTTCTATCTTCTCAATGCACTTTAAAGTAGAAAAAAATGCTTCTCTCTCATCACACGGTAATTAAGACCAATACATCCTACATATGGTCTTCTTAATTTTTACATGCACTTAGGTGGTGTTTCTAGTCCCAACTAAAAAGTCCCTAGTCCCTAAAAAGTCCCTCCCGTTTGTTTTTAGAGACTAAAAAGTCCTTAGTACCTTCCTAAACGTTATTAAATGACCATGTTGCCCCTGGTATATAGAAAAATAACAATCAAACAACACCATGGGGTGGCGGGCCAATGGGTGCATGAAGGGGCATTGTTGGAAAAGTGCCAAAAAGTCCCAAAAAGACTCTCCTTGAGAGTCTTCTTCATTTAGTCCCAAATGCCTAATTTAGTCCCTAAAAAGTTCCTCCCGTTTGGTAAAAAAGTCTCTAAGAGAGACTTTTTTTAGTCCCTACACAAAAAAGTCCTTAGAAACAAACACCCCCTTAGCTCATTGGAGGTTGGGTAATTAAAAAGGAAAGATGATGGCTTGTACCTTTCCAATGCATTTTTACTTCACTTCATAATTTGTCCTAAAATTCTATATGTATGTACTTTTCACCGGACGAAGAGAGGACGTAAGCCTACGAAGCTTTCCTTCCCACTAATAAAACTTTGCCCACCGGATTTTTAGGATGGGCTCGTGTCCTTTTTTCCAACACAGTACAAATGCAACTATTAATTAAAACTTTACCCATTAATAAAACATACACATACACACCTTACCATCAAGACTTGAACCCTGATGAGCTAAAAATACCACAGTCCTTCTAATCATTCAATCACAGGTTGGTTCGCGTGGGCTTATGCCCCTGCTAATCACCAATATGACAAGTCTTTCCGTAACCCTTCTCACCTCATAGAAAACCGTAGGTATAAAAGCATCTTCAGCCGCGCCTCCAGAAATGCCTCCCCAGGCGTTTTTTTCGCGCCGGCGCAGAAAAATCGGCCCAGTCGCGCCCCCAGAAGCCCGATTTTCGCTGGCCTGGGCCGAATTTAGCGCCGGCGGATCCAAACCGAACCCGGCGCGCTGGGGGCGCTCGGGGGCGCCGGGGCGAGCGGTTTTGGAGAGCCGCAGGCCCGCCGCGTCAGCGACACTACGCGTCTTCGTCCTCGAACGCCTCGGTTTCCCACGGGAAATCAATGGCAAGGCTGCCGCCGGTCAGCCCTGCCATTGATTCCTCATGGGCGGCGCGTCACGGGGCGGCGCGCCGACGCCTCCCCTCCCTCGCACGCGTACACACGGGACGACGCCGCTATATAAGCCGGTGGCTTCTCTCGCCTCTGGCCACACCAGGCACACCAGCCCTAGACCGCCGTCTACCTCTCCCGAGCGCCGCCACCGAGCCCTCCCTCTCCCGAGCGCCGCCGCTGAGCCCTCCCTCTCCTCCCTCCCTCTCCCGATGGTCGAGCGATTCCCCGGAGATGAGGCCGCGACCAACGGCTTCGGCCGCCGCTCGCTCCGCGAACAGGAGTCTTGGCTCCTGTTCCAGGCGAACATCCCGGCGCCGCCGGACATGCGCGCCGGGCCAACGGGGTGGAGACTCAGCAACGGGGGAGTGCCTATTCCCCCATTGCCCGACGCCGTGGCGAAATCGGGCTACTTCACCGACGAGGTCGACGTCGTGCGCGCCTCCCTCACCGACGCCCAGCTCGTCCTCCCCGAGTACGCCGCCGACAACATAGCGGCGTGGGCGGCGTACTTCCAGCGCCGGCAACGGCAGAGGATGACGTCCATCAACAGCGCGCCGGTGGTGGCGGACCGAAACAAAAAAGAGAAAAAAAAATCATGCAATAAGTTAGTTGTGTAACACAGTTCTCAAAGCAACATTGGAGGATAACGATAAAAGGTGTCCAGAAATCTAAGCTTCAAAAATCCATGTCTGTCCGTGCACGCTCCTAGGCGCGTGGTTGCCAATGAATAATGATGGAACATGCGCTGCTCGAGGGGATCCTAATGTGCACAACCGCGTCGACCAGTAGCACGCAGCCGACGATACCATAGTAGGGGGCTCCATCATTTACCTGTGCCATTCCATCGACTACTCGTACGCGTACATCGACACTCGCGACTCTGCCCCCGCCGCTGGCTTCTTGAGCTTAATCACAACTCGGCAGTAGTAGCAAGCCATGCACGGGCTCGACGCTATGGTGGTTGAGGCGTTTCCACCATGCAGTACGCGGAGGCCAAGCTGCTGCATGTGAGACCGCTTAGTGCTGAAGTGGCAGTTATTTATTTTATTTTTTATCTTTTTTGAGAACTAGTGGCAGTTATTTATTTGGTCAGTCAGCAATCCGGATCTCCCAATGCAACATTATCAAATTCACTCCTAAAAACGCCTGAAGGTCGAAAAAGGACCGGGATCGATGTGGTCAGCGATAATACTACACCTACGAAACTTTACGTAATCCTTCCAACCAATTAATCCCCCCAGGGCCGGGCCCTCCCCCTCTCTCTACGCCCAATACTAACCCCACATGTTTAACGTACCTTTTTTACGTATTGCCCGTGTGGTTAGAGTATGTACTTCATGATTCATTTGTATCGCCAAAAATGCTACAGCTACGCAGCCATCTACTCCCTCCGTTCGATGAAAAGTGTACATTTGGCTTTAAAATTTATCCATAAAAAAAGTATATTTCTATTTTTTCAATGCACTTTAAAGTAGAAAAAAATGTTTCTCTCTCATCACACGGTAATTAAGACCAATACATGCTACACATGGTCTTCTTAATCTTTACATGCACTTAGCTCGTTGGAGGTTGGGTAATTAAAAACAAAAACGATGATGCACGGTAATTAAGACCAATACATGCTACACATGGTCTTCTTAATCTTTACATGCACTTAGCTCGTTGGAGATTGGATAATTAAAAACAAAAGCGACGATGGCTTGTACTTTTCCAATGCATTTTCATTTCACTCCATAATTTGTCCTAAAATTCTATATGTATACTTTTCACCGGACAGAGGGATGACGTAAGCCTACGAAGCTTTCCTTCCCATTAACAAAACTTTGCCCACCGGATTTTTAAGATGGGTTGTGTCCTTTTTTTTCAACACAGTACAGATGCAACCACTAATTAAAACTTTGACTACTAATAAAACATATACATGCATATCTTACCATCAGGACTTGAACCCTGATGAGCTGAGAATACCACAATCTCTCTAATCATTCAATCACAGGTTGGTTCGCGTGGGCTTATGCCCCTGCTAATCACCAATATGACAAGTCTTTCCGTAACCCTTCTCACCTCATAGAAAATTGTAGGTATAAAAGCATCTCCAGCCGCGCCCCCAGAAAGGCCTCCCAGGCGTTTTTTTCGCGCCGGCGCAGAAAAATTGGCCCAGTTGCGCCCCAGGAGCCTGATTTTCGCCGCCTGGGCCGAATTTAGCGCCGGCGGACCCAGGCCGAACCTGGCGCGCTGGGGGCGCTCGGGGGCGTCGGGGCGAGCGGTTTTGGCGCGAAAGAGCCGCGGGCCCGCCGCGTCAGCGACACCGCGCGTCTTTGTCCCGGAACGCTTCGGTTTCCCGCGGGAAATCAATGGCAAGGCTGCCGCCGGTCAGCCTTATCATTGATTCCTCACGGGCGGCGCGTCACGGGGCGGCGCGCCGACGCCTCCCCTCCCTCGCACGCGTACACTCGGGGCGGCGCCGCTATATAAGCCGGTGGCCTCCCTCGCCTCTGGCCACACCAGCCACACCAGCCCTAGCCCGTCGTCTACCTCTCCCGAGCGCCGCCGCCGAGCCCTCCCTCTCCTCCCTCCCTCTCCCGATGGCCGAGCGATTCCCCGGAGATGAGGCCGCGGCCAACGGCTTCGGTCGCTGCTCGCTCCACGAACAGGAGTCTTGGCTCCTGTTCCAGGTGAACATCCCGACGCCGCCGGACATGCGCGCCGGGCCAACGGGGTGGAGACTCAGCAATGGAAGAGTGCCCATTCCCCCGTTGCCCGACGCCGTGGCTAAATCGGGCTACTTCGCCGACGAAGTCGACGTCGTGCACGCCTCCCTCATCGACGCCCAGCTCGCCTCCCCCCCCCCGAGTACGCCGCCGACAACATAGCGGCGTGGACGGCGTACTTCCAGCGCCGGCAGCAGCAGAGGATGGCGTCCATCAACGGTGCGCCGGTGGTGGGCGGACCGAAGAACAGCGAGGGACGCCACCTGTGGTGGGGTGTCCCCGGCCGCACCCTCGAGGGCGTTCTGACGTACCTCGAGGGCGGCA
>NC_041382.1:92381582-92405689 GCF_002162155.2 Triticum dicoccoides | reverse complement strand
ACATCCCGACGCCGCCGGACATGCGCGCCGGGCCAACGGGGTGGAGACTCAGCAATGGAAGAGTGCCCATTCCCCCGTTGCCCGACGCCGTGGCTAAATCGGGCTACTTCGCCGACGAAGTCGACGTCGTGCACGCCTCCCTCATCGACGCCCAGCTCGCCTCCCCCCCCCCGAGTACGCCGCCCACAACATAGCGGCGTGGACGGCGTACTTCCAGCGCCGGCAGCAGCAGAGGATGGCGTCCATCAACGGTGCGCCGGTGGTGGGCGGACCGAAGAACAGCGAGGGACGCCACCTGTGGTGGGGTGTCCCCGGCCGCACCCTCGAGGGCGTTCTGACGTACCTCGAGGGCGGCAACGACCCGCCGTTGGCATACCCCCGGGAGGGCGGCCGCCACGGCCATGGCTCACCGCCGACGCGATGGGCAATGGTTGCCCAGGAGGTTCGGCGCCTCCTCTTCTTCTTCCTCCTCCCGCTCTTCCTCACACTCGTCCGACGCTCCGGCGCTGCTCGGCGTCAAGGCCGAGCCCGCGGCGGAGACGCCGCTCGGCCGGCGCACTCGCAGCGCCGACATCATCATCAATGAGGGCGGCCGGCGCGCCCCCTCGTCGGCTCCTCCTCGCTTCGTCAAGCGCAAGACGGAGCCGAGCCTGACGCCGGTGAAGACGGAGCCGGGCCTCCCCACGATGAAGACGGAGCACGGCGGCGACGTCGAGCTCGACGACGACGCGGCCCTAGAATGGGCGCGCGCGGACTCCCTGAAGATGGCGTGGGAGCGCCAGGCGCCGCCGGGGCCGCGACGAAGGAGGAATCGTTGTCATCGAGGACAACGACGACGACGTCGCGCCGCCGCCACCAGCCCGTATAGGCGACGCCGGTCAGGGGTCCACCAGGGACGGACGCGTTAAGGAGGAGAAGCCGGACGACGACGATGACGGCGACGACGACGGCGACTACTCCGCTTTTAGCCAGTTCTTTTTTTAATTATATATATCATGTAATAAAAACCCGCTTTTTAAATATAATATATGCCGAACTTCGAACTTTGCTATATTTTTTAATTTTTTTGAACGCGCCTGGGGACGGCCTTGGGCCGACGACTGGAGACCAACTCAGCCCCAAGCCGATTTTTTGCCCTGGCTCATCTTCAGGGGATGATTTTAGACGTCCTTGATAGGCCAACGACTGGAAATGCTCTAATACAGTTCTTGCGGCGTGGCTCTCTACAAACTCAAGATTTAAATCAGACTTCCCTCGCAGTGCTGTGACTGCGAGGCTACCAGGCATGTGGGATTAATCCTGGCACCTCCGCCGCACGCTCCCAAAATACTGTATATTACTACCTCGTAAAATGCCGAATGGGATCACACCTTGGATTCCAGATCCACAAGACCACAACCAGCATCCCGCTCACGGACGCACGGTGCACTGCAAGAATTAACCCGTTGGTGGGATGGGGTCGTTGACCAGCACTGGCCCCGCGCCACCCAGAGCGCGGCCGCACGTCGTGCTTCTGGCCAGCCCCGGCGCCGGCCACCTCATTCCAATGGCCGAGCTGGCGCGGCGGCTCGTGGAGCTCCACGGCTTCGCGGCCACGATCGTCACCTTCACCAACCTCTGCGGCCCGGCAGGCCAGCTTCTCCCGCGCCTCCCCACCTCCGTCGCCACCGCCGCGCTCCCCGCCGTCCGGATGGACGACCTCCCCGCCGACGCCCACGACGGGTTCGTGCTCCTGGAGCTCGTCCGCCGCTCCGTCCCCAACATCCGCGCCCTCCTCCGCTCCATCAACGACGGCTCCAGTGCCGCCCCGCTCGCCGCGCTGGTGCCCGACTTCCTCTGCTCCGTGGCGCTGCCCGTCGCCGCCGAGCTCGGCGTCCCGGGGTACCTCTTCATCCCTAGCAACCTGGCCTTGGTCGCCCTCACGCGCCACATCCTCGAGCTCCACGAGGACGCCGCCCCGGGCGAGTACCGCGACCTCCCGGTGCCTCTCGAGCTTCTCGGCGGCGTCTCGCTGTGCCGCGAGGACCTCCCCGACGGGTGCGGCAGTTCCAGGCACCCGGGTTACGAGCAGGTTGTCGAGTTGGGCCGGAGGATCCGCGCTGCCGATGGCATACTGGTTAACACGTTCTACGAGATGGAACCTGGCACCGCGGAAGCGTTCAAGCGGCTGGCCGTGCCAGAGCAAGCTGCGGGCGCGTTCCTCTTCCCGCCGGTGTTCCCGGTGGGGCCATTCGTCCGGGGGCCAGATCCCGACGAAGCCGCCGTGGGCGCGTCGTCGCCATGCTTGGAGTGGCTCGACCGTCAGCCGGTCGGTTCTGTGGTGTACGTCGCCTTCGGGAGCGGCGGGGCACTTTCCGTGGAGCAGACGGCCGAGCTCGCGGCTGGTCTCGAGGCGAGCGGCCAAAGGTTTCTTTGGGTCGTGCGGATGCCAAGAACCGACGGCGGCGACGACGAGGACGATCCATTGGCGTGGCTCCCCGAGGGCTTCTTGGGGAGGACGCGGGGCAGGGGCCTGGCCGTCGCGGCGTGGGCGCCTCAGGTGCGCGTGCTGTCCCACCCCGCGACCGCCGTCTTCGTGTCGCACTGCGGGTGGAACTCAACGCTGGAGAGCGTGGGGTGCGGCGTGCCCATGCTCGCGTGGCCGCTGTATGCAGAGCAGAGGATGAACGCCGTCATTCTGGAAGAGAGGCTTGGAGTGGCATTGCGAGTGGCGCCGGACGTCGGATGCTTGGTGACCCGCCATGAGATCGCCACCGTCGTGAAGGAGCTCGTGGAGGGGGATCAGAAGCTGCGGCGCCGGGCCGAGGACCTGCAGAAAGCGGCAGCACGTGCGTGGTCGCCGGAGGGGCCGTCGCGCCGTGCGCTCGAGGAGGTCGCCATCAAGTGGAAGGCGGCGCTTGGCAAAAAAAAGCAACCCATGTAGTGCATGATCCTCCAAAAATGCTCTCATCGTACTTCATTTTGCTGTTACTTCGTGACTTTGTATAATGGTCATTTGGTGTGAAGTGATCCAACGGCTCCTCAGGCCCGCCTTATACGCCTGGTAATTGTCCGTCTAAAAAAAGCAACGCAGAGTCACCGAGTGACTCCTCGCACCGACCGGCACCTTTCATATTCAGTCCAAATCTTGAACGGATATGAGGAGGCCCGATGCACTCCAGCGTCTTCGCCATGTCGGACAAGACAGGCAGAGTGTACCCCAAATTGCACCAACCCTCCTACCCCCATCTAGCCAATTCCAATTATTTCTCCTCTCTCTTCTTCCTCCTTGCAGGCCACCCTAGCTCTGCCACCATTCTCCGTCGCCGTACCGAGCCCTCAGCACCGCAGTGCCGCCCCAATAGTCCGCCCATCCGTTCTTGCCGCCACGGACTTCATCGTCGGCCCGGATGCAATCAGGGTACATCCAACAACTCTCGGACTGCACCTTGCCCTCTATTGTGTTCGACACATCGTCTGACCAGTGTTTTTAATCGTTTCTTAGGCAAAATGATGAATTCAGATGGTTCATCGGACGAGGAGTATGGGTCGACAGAGCTTGATGAAATGATTCATAATGAGTTATTCAATTCATCGAATTCAGACGAAGAAGCCGAGATGATCATGAGCATGAGCATCCAACGGAAATGGATCAGGAGGTGAAGCACATTCTCAACTTCAAAGGCCTGATCAAAGGGAGAAGAGGTTTCAACCAGGATCGGGTCTTTGGAGCTCGGCTACTGTACAATGACTACTTTGTTCCCAACCCAATATTCACTGATGATCCATGGTTTCCTCAACGGTTCCTTATGCGTAAACTATTGGTCTTGCGCATGGTGGAGGGAGTGGAGGCACACTATCCCTACTTCAGACTCATCAGGGATTGTTGCGGACAACTATCATTTTCTGCTAAGCAGAAATGCACGACTTCTCTGAGGATGTTTGCACTTGGTGCCGCCATTGATGGCGTTGGTGAGATAGTCTGGATGGGGATAGCACATGACTGAAGACCAATGTCAATTTTGCCCGCACCATGGTGCAAGTGTTTGGATCATAGTATCTGAGAGAACCAAATGTGCAAGATACAGAAAAATTGTATGCTATTGGAGAGGCAAAAGATTTTTCCAGGTATGCTCAGTTCAATTGATTGCATGCATTGACGATGGAAAAAATGTCCAAAAGTTTGCGCGAAATATATCAAGGTCACACCAAAGAGGCCATCATCATATTTGAAGTAGTTGCATCACATGATTTGTGGATTTGGCATGCTATCTTTGAAATGCCTAGCTCTCAAAACGGCTTCAGTGTGCTTCAGCGATCTCCCATGTCCAGGAGATTTGTAATGAGGAATCGTCATTGTGTAACTACAATGTCAACGGTCGTGACTATAACATGGGGTACTATCTTGCGATGGTATCTATTCTCAGTAGGCGGCCTTGTGACCATATCCAAACACCAAGGCAACAAACAAAGCCACTTTCCAACAATGCAAGATGCAGCTAGGAAGGTTGTGGAGAAGGCATTCGGAGTGCTCCAAACTCGTTACGGAATTGTTTGTGAAGCTGCAATGATGGGGAATCAGAGATTTGGTGGCAGCTGATGACATGTTGTGTTAACACGATATGATTGTCGTGGACGAGGGTGACGGGTAGCCCAAACCAATGATTTCGAGACGCCTGGAGAACAAGTCTGCATTCTGGAACAACACGATGCAGATCAACTTATGAATTTTCTGCAAACGCATCAGAATCTTCGAGATCATTAGGTGCATGCGCAATTATGATCTTGTGGAGAATATGTGCACCTATAATGAAAAGAAAAAAAAGTTCATTTTACTACCTGAGCAAAGTGGATGGTTCACATAACGCCCTGATCATTTTTCCTGCTCTCTTAAACCCCTGATCTACCCAATACAGTTCAAAAATGGTCTTAGGTGGGTTCATTTAGGCGGTTTGCTGGTGTGGGTGAGGTCAAAGTGGTATTTGACCGTGGGGCCATGCCATCGGGTGGGGATTTTGTACGGTGCCGCTGCTGAGAAGAAACTGGAAAATGGGTTGACCCCCCGTCGCCGCCGCTGCGGACATCACCCACCAATCCGTTTGTCGTCGTGTCGCTCGGGATGCTCTGCTGCTGCATGCGCCGTAGTGTAAAGCCATACGGGCTTTAATTTCTCTCCCTGCTGCCTTCTTCGTCTCCGGCAGACGGGCAGAGGACACCCGAGCCCCTCGACCTTATCCTTGCTAGAGACCGCCTTGAGCCATCCTGAACACGTCATTCCTTTCTACTGATCCCCTAGCGCAGCTACACATCATTGAATCACTCATGGACCATTAAAATCGTTGCTGCCGACGGCGGAAGTATCCGGCGATCCTCGGTCGATTCCGAGCTATTTTGTGTGGATTTCTCCAATTGATTTGGCCAGTTAGAGCGAATGACATGAGAGGAATGCGAGGGTGTCCTCGAAGCAAAGCTTTGCGAGTTGTGGCGTCGGTATCGACCTCGCGCGCCCATGAAAGGCGTGGCGCTGCTGCTGTCCCTTGCCGAACATGCTCTTGTGCGCGTGGTGCGGTGCAGCCAAGCGTGTTCTCTGCCGTAGGAGGAGCCTCCCATCACCAGTACAATGTGTTTCTCTGCTTCCACCGCCCTATGTCCCGTTCTTGCGCAAGGTTTGGCCATCGTAGCCGGAACGTGCCCCTACCGGCCGGGCCCTGGCCCTGCGGCGTGTGGCCCTGTGGAACTCCGGACGAGCCCCGCGTGGCCATGGCCAAACGAATTGGACCGGGGCGTCAATCTTCTCCATCGACGGCCATGATTGCTTTCGGAGCGAACGTCGAGGAGCGCGTACGTAGCCGTGGATTTTTGCCATCGATGAGTGCGCTCTCCACGGTCAACCCTAGCAGTGACCCCGAGCCGACGCCCCTAGCCGTGCTTCCAGCTACTCCACGAAGCTCCGTCCCTGTTGCAACAGGCTATACTGCCTTCGCGCGTGCAGGTCCTCCCCTACTTGCTCGATTTTTTTTCAAAACTATGACGTATTTTGTAGCAATTTCGGAAACTATAGCACATGATGAAAAAAATGCAAAACTATGATCCTGTCGGCCACGTGCAGGCCGAAAAGGTAGTTTTCGGCCAACTGTTGGCCGAAGTAGGGTTTTCGGCCTTGCCATGGCCGAAAAGTGGTTGAGCTGGCCGAAATGGCTGTTTTCGGCTGCTGTTTGGCCCAAAAGGTCTTTTTGGTCAAATGTAGGCCGAAAAGTACTTTTTGGTCTACACTAGGCCGAAAATTACTTTTTTGTCTAGTGTAGGCCGAAAAGTCCCTTGGGCCCACCTTTCCGTTATCTGTTGGGCAAGACTTCTGCATCCTCGAAGGTCAATAGTTCTGCATCGACGGATGGCAAAAGGACCACATCGTCGAAGGGCAAGAGGGTTGCATCAACGAAGGGGTTTGCGGAAAAATACATTGGCCAACAGTTAACGGAAAAAGGTGGTCCAAGGGACTTTTCGGCCTAAACTTGACCAAAAAGTACTTTTCGGCCTACGATTGACCAACAAGTACTTTTCGGCCTACACTAGGCCAAAAAGTCCTTTTCGGCCAAAGGGTGGCCGAAAACACCCCTCTTCGGCCAGCTTTGCACCTTTTCGGCCAAGGCATGGCCGAAAACCCTATTTCAGCCTAGAGGTGGCCGAAAACACCCTTTTCGGCCAACACCTGGCCGACAGGGTGCTAGACTTGATATTTCTCCAAAGCATGCTGTAGTTTTCGAATTTGCTTCAAATAATGTGATAGTTTTGAAAAAAAATCCCCGATCCAGAGCAGCCGTGGTCGTAGCCGGCAGGCATCAACATGCCCGTATACGAACGAACTAAGCGCTTCGAGTGCGGGCCATGGAGGCATGGAGGCCCAGTCGAGGAGCATGGTGGCCTGCAATCGCAGTCTGTCGGGGAGCTCTATCTGAGCCCAGCCTGACGAGGGAGGCCCACCCACAGGTCAAAACCATCGTTGACCATTGACACATCAGCACCCAGTGGAGGCAAACCACACAAGGACTGATTTTGGCAGGTATGGGATTCTTTAGGAGGTTAAGGGTGAACCACCAACTTTCTTCGGGTAGTAAAATGGATTTTTTTTTCTAATGGAAACCAAAAAGGTGATATTTGAATCTGTGCACTTAAAATAAATTTTATGTTCGAGCTATGTATTTTCGCTGCCAACATATGTTATTTTACGTGCAACATTCACGTGTATGATGGAGATGAACGTGCATGGATTTGTATGAATTTGAGAGTTCGGATTTGAGGTGTGTGACTGCCGGGCACGACATATGATGGGCTGTCCGGCGCCGTCAAGAGGCCTACCTCAGCGTGTCTGCAAATATATAGGAGGAGGAATTTGCCAAGTCCGGTTGTAGATGCTCTTACATCTCGACATGTGTGAATCTGTGTCATAGAGGGCTATCAACCTTTTCATCTTTATTCTTATAAAACTAGGGTAAAAAACTGATGTCAGTTCTTTTTGCCTTTTTTGGGTGAACATCTTTTGGACCGTTGGATGAGGCGCACAAATCTTGAAGGAGGTGAGGAGGCCGCGTCGGATTCAAGGATCATTCGTTGGGAAATGGTTGACGCGGATGAATCCTCACCAGGACACCACTCACACCACATACAAGTGCGCCATCGCCATCACCACTAAGTTCATGGAGAAACGAAGTAATGCAATAAGAACGATGACATGATGTAGACAAGATCTATTTATGTAGAAATAGACCCCATCTTGTTATCCTTAATGGCAATGATACATTCGTGTCGGTTTCCCTTCTGTCATTAGGATCAAGCACCGTAAGATCGAACCCATCACAAAGCACCTCTTCCCATTGCAAGATAAATATTTCAAGTTGGCCAAACAAAACCAAAATACAGAGAATAAATATGAGGCTATAAGCAATCATGCATATAAGAGATCAAAGAAGACTCAAATAACTTTCATGGATAAAAAGATAGATCTGATCATAAACTCAAAGTTCATCGGATCCCAACAAACACACCGTAAAAAGAGTTACATCATATGGATCTCCAAGAGACCATTGTATTGAGAATCAAAAGAGAGAGAGAGAGAGAGAAAGAGAGGAAGCCATCTAGCTACTAACTACGAACCCGAAGGTCTATAAAGATCTACTCACACATCATCGGAGAGGCACCAATGTACATGATGAACCCCTCCATGATGGAGTCTAGATTGAATCTGGTGGTTCTGGAACTTGCGGCAGCTGGAATTGATTTTCGTCGACTCCCCTAGGGTTTCTGAAATATTGGGATATTTATAAAGCAAAGGGGCGGTCCGAGAGGCCACCGAGGTGGGCACAACCCACCAGCGCGCGACTGGGCCTCCAGACGCACCCTCGTGTCTTGTGCTCACCTCGGGCTCCATCTTCGGTACTTTTTTGGCCCACTGGATGTCTTCTGGTCAGAAAAAACCGATAAAAAGTTTCGCTGCGTTTGGACTCCGTTTAATATTGATTTCCTGCGATGTACAAAATATGCAGAAAACAGCAACTGACACTTGGCACTATGTTAATAGGTTAGTACCAAAAAATGATATAAAATGACTATAAAATGATTGTAAAACATTCAAGATTGATAATATAACGGCATGGAACAATAAAAAATTTACAGATATGTTGGAGACGTAGCAATCCCCATCAAGTAGCGGCTCCCCTTGGGCCTCCTCCCCACAGATCGATGACGACATGCGTAGGGTTTGAGGGCATAGGGGTGGAATCAGGCGTCATGCCTACTAGCTCCACCTGGCAGGAGATGGACGGACTGCAGCTTTGTTGGAGCCACGCGTGCGGAGCTCTGGCGGTACCTCGCGCCTCAGAGATGGAGGACGCAGTGAAGAGAGCGAGGGGGAGGGGAATGGAGACGATGAGCGAGTGCAGCGAGTGGGTTGAGGAAGTGCGCGAGTGGGTGCATTCGCCGTGTTCCTCACCCCGGCGAACGAGATCATGGTGCCGACGTGGCAGATAGAGTTGCACCATGATTCATGCGGCCCATCCAACCAGAAAGTCGTTTTGCGCGGTAACGGTATGTAGTGTTTCATTTGCTACCACACATCTTGTTTTGTCGTTTTGCGCATTAACGGTATGTAGCGTTTCATTTGCTATCACACATCTTGTTTTGTGATTCGTGCTAGCTATGACCCATCCAACGTGAGTTAGGGTGTTATGGGGAACACAAAAAAATCTAACGTTTCTAGATAAGATTTGCGTCAAATTTAAAATTTAGAAAAATGTATGTATCTTATGAAAACGATTTTTTTTTGATGTGTGTGTGGGTGGGGAGGGAGAGGGAGGGGGTAATCGAATGGAGTAGATTTGACACAAATGACAATATAGGTATGGATGGTCAGCAGTGGCACAATGCTACATCTACAAAGGTTTTACATACAAACTGATGCGAAAAATTGTGATTGGTAATAGGTGGACGAGGGGGCCCACTCCCACTTAAAATCAGGGGAGAAAAACAATTACTAGTTTGGAAGGTTAAATAAATCTTTGTAGGTTTAGCATCATTGATGGCACAAAACGCATACATAATTGCACACTAGTGCACTGATGCCCAAGTGCATGTCGGCATTGGTATCACGAGTAACACACATTCGTATCACGCGTAACACGCGGTGTGCTCCTTCCTATATGTACACGGCATGCAGGTCGCACAATCATAGCCGGCGGATGGCGTCGTTGAGCAGCATGGGCGCCGCCTCCGCGGCCGCAGCGCCTCCTGCAGAGCGGCTGGCGGCGCGCCCGCACGTCATACTTCTGGCTAGCCCCGGCGCCGGCCACCTCATCCCCCTGGCCGAGCTGGCGCGGCGGCTCGTCGAGCTCCATGGCTTCGCGGCCACGATTGTCACGTTCACCAACTTCTCCGCCCCAGAACTACTTGCTTGCCTCCCCGCCTCCGTCGCCACCGTCGCGCTCCCCGCCGTCCAGATGGACGACCTCCCCAAGAACGGCGGCGTGCTCGTGGAGCTCACCCGCCGGTCCCTCCCCAATATCCGCGCCCTCGTCCGCTCCATCAGCAACTCCACCAGTACAGCCCCGCTCGCGGCGCTGGTGGCGGACTTCATGTGCTCCACCGCGCTGCCCATCGCCGCCGAGCTCGGCGTCCCGGGATACCTCTTCGTCCCTAGCAACCTGGCCCATGTCGCCCTCACGCGCTACGTCGTTGAGATCAACGAAGGCGCCGCTCCCGGCGAATACCGCGATCTTGCGGTGCCTCTCGAGCTTCCCGGCGGCGTCTCGCTACGCCACGCGGACCTCCCGGACGGGTACCGTTCCAAGCACCAGGGTTATGTGCAAACTGTGGAGTGGAGCCGGTGCCACTGCCTCGGCGATGGCGTGCTGGTGAACACGTTCTACGAGATGGAACCTGCTACCGTGGAAGCGTTCAAGCAGCTGGCGGTACCGGAACAAGGTTCAGGCGCGTTCTTCTTCCCGCCGGTGTTCCCCGTGGGGCCATCCGTCAGGCGACCAGACCGCCACGAACCCACCGCCGGCGAGTTTTCGCCGTGCTTGGAGTGGCTTGATCGTCAGCCAGCCGGTTCTGTGGTGTACGTCGCCTTCGGGAGCCGCGGGGCACTTTCTGTGGAGCAGACGGCCAAGCTCGCGGCTGGTCTCGAGACGAGCGGCCAAAGGTTTCTTTGGGTTGTACGGATGCCAAGCACCGCCGGCGGCGACGATCCGTTGGCGTGGCTCCCGGAGGGCTTCTTGGCGAGGACAAGTGGCAGGGGCCTAGCCGTGGCGGCGTGGGCGCCTCAGGTGCGCGTGCTGGCTCACCCTGCGACGGCCGCCTTCGTGTCACACTGCGGGTGGAACTCGACGCTGGAGATCCTTCTTTTATTCTAAAAAACCCTGGCTCTAAGTGTCACATGTAGTAAGCAATCCCAAGGGAAAGACCGGCCTCTCTGCATCATCATGATGCACGCTGCAAAACACAATGTGCTAAATACAAACATCAGAAGCAACCCTAAGATATAGCATTAGAGTAAATAAGGACACATGTGCTGCATCCCTATTGTAAATGAGTTCATCTCCTATAATAAAACAACAAAAGACTCTGAAAAAAAGGAAAGATCACAACCAAGTTTATCTCCGACGCCAATCCAATTCCATTTTGTGTCGTCTGACGCATCACTCGGTCACCCAAGTGGATGAATGTGAATAAAATGGTGGCAAAGTCGCGTCACTGACCAAGAGAGGACCATGCGTTAGCCACTAGTAGTGAAAAAGTGACAAAAAGACAAATAAAAACACTAATCACTTGCATTGGTATTGATATAAAAACAGGGTTCACTTTTATGTCGCATGGCAGAGCTCCTACCCGGTTTGAGCTAAATATTCAGTTGGATTTCTTTTAGGGAACCAAAAGTTTTAGTTACATTTTTTTGAGATAATAATTTCAATTAGAAGAGCTAAAATACTGGAAAGCAACCGAATCAAATGAATCGCAATCACATTGCTAAAGAGGTACATCAGGCTCTCTGGCGATAGCCGAGGCGACCCACGACCGGGTCAACATGGAGGCGCCGCCGCCGGCGGCGGCCGCGATAGCCTGCCGCGATGAGCGGCGAGGGGTGGGTGGCCTCCTCGTTGAGGACTGGAGCACCTTCAAGGCGCGCGGAAGGGACCTTCTCTCCCGAGCGAGGAACCCGCAGAAGTTACTGCGGCGGATGCAGAGCAGGGCTGCGATGCTTCTCAAATCTGATTTGGATGCGGCTAAATTGAAAAGGGAGATGACCGGAGGTACGGATGCGGGACAAGGGGCGGCGATCCAGCCGGCGGAATTAAGGGTCCAGGCTTCAAATCCGGTGAGTAATGAGGAGGATTTGTGGGCCGTTTCTGTTGGGTTTGGTTTGATTTTCAAAAGGGGGTCAGGAATGAGGCCGGACGAGGCTAAAGGAATTAACAGGGGAGTTAATACTGTTAAATTGGAGGCGAAATTTGAGGAACTCCAGGCTTATTTCTTGCGGGGGGGTCGGCTCTGTTTTCTTCAGTCTACAGTGTTCTGCTCCATACCAGTTTCTTCTGTTGCTCTGTACTTTCTGTTCATGGCAGGCCAAGGCGAGGATCAAGGTCGAGGAATGATGAACCTGACCATTGCTGGGTCGGGTGATGGTGGTGCTGGGTCCAGAACCCCTGAGGAAGGGCCGGCCGCAATGCAGCCAACGGCGACCCCAGCCACGCCCATGGTCGGAAAGGGAAGGAGTGATGTCGGGGGTCCGTCAGGCCTAGCCCTGACCACTCCCCCGAACCCCTCCGTTGGCTTCACTTCTGCTTTGGAGCGCCCTCCTCCTCTCCGCAGGCATGGCAATGTCAAGATGGTCGAGTTCGATGACTCGCCAATCGTCATCGACATGGAGGCAATGGTGAGTGCGGTCAAGGGAAAGCTGGCTGTGGGGCGAGTGCTCTCCCCGTCCCCAGCCAATCCTTCGGCCGTCGTCAACGAGCTCAAAGGACCCTGGCGGCTTCGTGGTGATGCGAGGGCCCAGATGGTCACGAGCATCGACAAACGCTTCGTGGTGGAGTTCACGGAGGAGGGGGATCGGCAGCATGTCCTGGCTGCTGGTCCTTGGCACTTCCACAACGACGCCGTCATCTTCGCCGACTTCGACGGCCAGGGCAACCCAGCGGAGGTCGACCTCAACTCCATCAGATTGTGGGCACAAATCCACAAGCTGCCCTTCGTGTTGAAGACTGAGGAGATGGGGTGGACTTTCGGCAAGAAGCTCGGCAAGGTCATCGCGGTGTTCCACCGGAACAAGATGATCCTTGACGAGCATCTCCGCATTCGAGTGGAGCATAAGGTGGACACGCCGCTGAAGAAGGAAGTTGGGTTCACTCCGGTCGGCAGCAAGGACGAGATCACGTTTAAGGTGAAATACGAGAAACTTCCAAATTTTTGTTTCTGTTGTGGCATCCTGGGCCACACTACGGAAAGATTCTGCAGCATGCCAAAGGAACTGCGCAAGCCAAACTTCTCCATCGACATGAAGGCGCCGCCGCACTGGAAGCGCTTCCTCGACTTCGGAAGCACCGGGGCAAAGTTGTCGGACAGAGTCATTTCAGCGGTTTCCAAGGCTGTGCGCAACCTTTCAGTGACTGCGGCAGGCTCGGGTCCTTCTTCAGATGTTGCGGGAAAGGTGGCGGGGGATGCGGGTACCCAGGAGGGGTTGCCGACGCCCCCGAACCAGTTGGTGGCAAGCCAAGTTGATCATCCTCAACTTCATGTGCCTAGGGGGGCCTCAACATCAACCTGGTCACCCCTGGGTCATCTCCTGCGGGTGGAGGTGGACACAAGGTGAATTTGGATGATCCTGCTAGGGCCTCTATGGCTCTGATCCAAGACCAGGCGAGTGATGCTACTGATGTTCCTATGCAGCAGCGGCCTCAGGAGCAGGCTGGGGGTGCAACTGCTGAGGTGCATGCACAGCCGGGGCACCAGCTGACCCTGGCTTCTGCTGCTGCTGTGGGCATGCAGCTGCAGCGGCTTGAGGGCGAAGCTCAGGTTCAGGTGGCCATTCACAAGGATGGTCGTGACGATGGTGCTGATGTTGGCGCCCAATGGCAAGCCCTCACTTCTGCTGGAGTCCAGCGGTGGAAAAGGCTTCACCGACAAGGACAGGACGAGAAGGTTATGCTGCAAGCCGCATGTGTTAAACATGCGGTTTTTGGCATCCCCACTCCGCCGAACAGCGGCAGCGATCTTTCCGGCGGCAAGGCGGCCTTTGCTGCAATGCTTGAGGGCACGGCTGGTAGCAAGAGGCGCTCACCGGATGAAGACAAGGACATGGTTCTTAGCATGAAAGCTCCAGTACTGATAGCATAGAGTTTAGGGGTGCTCTAGATATGAGTGTGACATGTAAAAGAGTGTGTGTTGAGAGAGTTGAATCTGTAGTAGGCATAGAAGGCTCCGCTGTTCATATTACAGAGGAGATAGTTGAGGGAAAGGAGGAGGATCAAAATAGGAGAGAGTCCGTAGGCGATGGTAAGGAAATTGGGGGTATAAGCAAGGAAGCTACCGGCCCTGGGGCTGCCGGTCAACTGACGGGCGCACTTGATGACGCCCGTCAGGAGCCATGAAAATGATATGTTGGAACTGCCGAGGCTTAGGTCAGCCTCGGACAGTTCAAGAACTTGTGTGCCTTTCAAAGACACACCGGCCTAACATTATCTTTCTTTTTGAAACAAGAAAAAATAAAGAGTATGTTGAGAGTTTGCGCTACCGCTTGGGTATGAAAAATGTTTTTGTTGTTTCTATGCCAGGCAAAGGAGGTGGATTAGCGGTCTATTGGGATGACCTGTACACTTTGGAGTTAAACAAATATGGGGAACATTTTATTGACATGTACATTTCCAACGATGCTGGCACTAAGTGGAGATGCACTTTTATCTATGGGGAGCCGAAGGCGAGCCAAAGGTATGTTATGTGGGAATTGTTAAGGCGTATAAAACCTCTTGGGTCGGGTCCATGGTTTATGGCTGGTGACTTTAATGAGGCTATGTGGCAAGATGAGCATTTTTCTCGGATCAAACGGTCACCAAAACTTATGGCTAATTTTCGTGGGATCATGTCTGAATGCAACTTGTTTGATTTGGGTTTTTATGGAGTTCCTTGGACCTATAACAATAAGCAGGAAGGTAACAAGAATGTGCAGGTGCGGCTGGACCGGGCGGTGGTGTGCCCCCAATGGTCATCTATCTTTCCTGACTGCAAGGTAACGCATATTATCAGTTCCAGGTCAGATCATTGCCCTCTTCTTATTGAATTGATGGGAGCTCCTCGTTCTGGAACATTTATTAAACATTTGAAATATGAAGCGTATTGGGAGAGGGAAGATGCGGAGCTGCAAGTACAGATTGATTCGTGTTGGAATAATAATGCTAGAGTCAATAATCTGGGAGATGTTGCCAATAATCTGGACAAGTTGATGAAGTCTCTTCATGGGTGGAGTTAGGTTCACATTGGATATTTGCCAAAAAAACTTGAATCTGCTCGCAAAAGACTAAGTGTGTTGTTTAACAGAAGTGATCATAAAGCAATAGTAGAAAGGAAGAAAATTTTAAAGGAAATGGATGAGCTCCTGTTAAAGGAAGAAATTATGTGGAAGCAGAGATCATGTCCGAATAAAATGAAATGGGGAGATAGGAACACAATTTTTTTTCATAGGAAGGCCACTTGGAGAGCGAAGAAAAATAATATTTCTGCCATCAAAAGAAGAGATGGGTCTCTCTCTCAGGATATGGATGAAATAAAAGGTATCACTAATGATTTTTTCAAGAATCTTTATTCCTGTGATTCTGTGGTTAATCCGTCCCGTATCATTTCTCTTGTGAAATCATTGGCGACTGATCAAATGAATGAGGATCTTTGTAAGCCATTTTCTGAGCAAGAAATCAGCGATGCCCTATTCCAAATAGGGCCGTTAAAGGCCCCGGGGCCAGATGGATTTCCTGCCAGGTTTTTTCAAAGAAATTGGGGGCTGCTTAAGGAGGATATTGTTCGTGCCATCCAGCAATTTTTTATTTCTGGAACTATGCCTGAAGGGATAAATGATACAACTATTGTTCTTATTCCTAAGGTGAAGAATCCTTAGTCCATAAAAGACTTCTGTCCAATCAGTCTTTGTAATGTGATTTATAAGATTATCTCTAAGTGCCTGGTCAACAGACTAAGACCTCTGCTAGATGGTATGATTTCTCCTACCCAAAGTGCATTCATCCCTGGAAGATCAATATCTGATAATGCACTTATCGCGTTTGAATGTATGCACTCTTTAAATACGTTAAAAGATAGCCGTGGTGAATTTTGTGCATATAAGTTGGATCTCGCTAAAGCGTATGACCGTGTCGATTGGAATTTCTTGGAAAGAATGCTTCAAGCGTGTGGTTTTGCTCCAACATGGATTAAGTGGATCATGTCTTGTGTTACCACTGTGAAGTTTCTTGTGCGTTTGAATGGCCAGCTGTTAGAGCCTTTTCATCCTTCTCGTGGTCTCGGGCAAGGGGATCCACTATCACCATACTTATTCCTCTTTGTGGCTGAAGCATTGTCGTTGCTACTTAATGATGCTTCGGCAAGAGGGGCTATTCAAGAGTTCCGGCTAAACAGACATGCCCCAGGTATATCTCATCTCCTTTTTGCTGATGATAGTCTCCTGTTTTTTAAGGGTAACTTGGAGCAAGCTCTGAATATTAAAGGCATTTTGTCGGCTTATGAGGAGGGAACTGGCCAACTATTAAGTCCGGATAAATGCTCCATATTATTTGGCAAAAATTGTTCTATGGAAGACCAGGTGTCTATTCTGGTTATCCTTAAAATCACGATTGATGGTTTTGAGGATAAATATTTGTTGGGTTTCGTAGTAATTTCAAAAAAAATTCCTACGCACACGCAAGATCATGTGATGCATAGCAACGAGTGGAGAGTATTGTCTACGTACCCAACGCAGACCGACTGCGGAAGCGATAACACGACGTAGAGGAAGTAGTCGTACGTCTTCACGATCCAACCGATCAAGCACCGAATCTACGACACCTCCGAGTTCGAGCACACGTTCAGCTCGATGACGATCCCCGGACTCCGATCCAGCAAAGTGTCGGGGAAGAGTTTCGTCAGCACGACGGCGTGGTGACGATCTTGATGAACTACAGCAGCAGGGCTTCGCCTAAACTCCGCTACAGTATTATCGAGGAATATGGTGGCAGGGGGCACCGCACACGGCTAAGGAATAGATCACGTGGATCAACTTGTGTCAACTTGTGTGTTTAGAGGTGCCCCTGCCTCCGTATATAAAGGAGGAGAGGAGGGGAGGCTGGCCGGCCAAGGGGGGGAGGCGCAGGAGAGTCCTACTCCCTCTGGGAGTAGGATTCCCCCTCCAATCCTAGTCCAACTAGGATTCCTCGGAGGGGAAAAGAGGAGGAGGGGGCCGGCCACCTCTCCTAGTCCTAATAGGACTAGGGGAAGGGGGGGGCGCGCAGCCCAACTAGGGCAGCCCCTTCTCTTTTCCACTAAGGCCCACTATGGCCCAAATAGCTCCCGGGGGGTTCCGGTAACCCTTCCGGTATTCCGGTAAAATCCCGATTTCACCCGGAACACTTCCGATATCCAAATATAGGCTTCCAATATATCAATCTTTACGTCTCGACCATTTCGAGACTCCTCGTCATGTCCGTGATCACATCAGGGACTCCGAACAACCTTCGGTACATCAAAATGCATAAACTCATAATATAACTGTCATCGTAACCTTAAGCGTGCGGACCCTACGGGTTCGAGAACAATGTAGACATGACCGAGACACGTCTCCGGTCAATAACCAATAGCGGGACCTGGATGCCCATATTGGCTCCTACATATTCTACGAAGATCTTTTATCGGTCAGACCGCATAACAACATACGTTGTTCCCTTTGTCATCGGTATGTTACTTGCCCGAGATTCGATCGTCGGTATCCAATACCTAGTTCAATCTCATTACCGGCAAGTCTCTTTACTCGTTCCGTAATACATCATCTCACAACTAACATATTAGTTGTAATGCTTGCAAGGCTTATGTGATGTGTATTACCGAGAGGGCCCAGAGATACCTCTCCGACAATCGGAGTGACAAATCCTAATCTCGAAATACGCCAACCCAACATCGACCATTGGAGACACCTGTAGTACTCCTTTATAATCACCCAGTTACGTTGTGACGTTTGGTAGTACCCAAAGTGTTCCTCCGGTAAACGGGAGTTGCATAATCTCATAGTCATAGGAACATGTATAAGTCATGAAGAAAGCAATAGCAACATACTAAACGATCAGGTGCTAAGCTAATGGAATGGGTCATGTCAATCAAATCATTCAACTAATGATGTGACCTCGTTAATCAAATAACAACTCATTGTTCATGGTCAGGAAACATAACCATCTTTGATTAACGAGCTAGTCAAGTAGAGGCATACTAGTGACACTCTGTTTGTCTATGTATTCACACATGTATTATGTTTCCGGTTAATACAATTCTAGCATGAATAATAAACATTTATCATGATATAAGGAAATAAATAATAACTTTATTATTGCCTCTAGGGCATATTTCCTTCAGTCTCCCACTTGCACTAGAGTCAATAATCTAGTTCACATCGCCATGTGATTTAACAGCAATAGTTCACATCACCATGTGATTAACACCCAAAGGGTTTACTAGATTCAGTAATCTAGTTCACATCGCTATGTGATTAACACCCAAGGAGTACTAAGGTGTGATCATGTTTTGCTTGTGAGAGAATCTTAGTCAACGGGTCTGCCACATTCAGATCCTCATGTATTTTGCAAATTTCTATGTCAACAATGCTCTGCATGGAGCTACTCTAGCTAATTGCTCCCACTTTCAATATGTATCTAGATCGAGACTTAGAGTCATCTAGATTAGTGTCAAACTTGCATCGGCGTAACCCTTTACGACGAACCTTTTTCCATAATCGAGAAACATATCCTTATTCCACTAAGGACAATTTTGACCGCTCTCCAGTGATCTACTCCTAGATCACTATTGTACTCCCTTGCCAAACTCAGTGGTATGGCATACAATAGATCTGGTATACAGCATGGCATACTTTATAGAACCTATGACTGAGGCATAGGGAATGACTTTCATTCTCTTTCTATTTTCTGCCGTGGTCGGGCTTTGAGTCTTACTCAACTTCACACCTTGTAACACAGGCAAGAACCCTTTCTTTGCTTGATCCATTTTGAACTTCTTCAAAATTTTGTCAAGGTATGTGCTTTGTGAAAGTCCAATTAAGCGTTTTGATCTATCTCTATAGATCTTAATGCCTAATATGTAAGCAGCTTCACCGAGGTCTTTCATTGAAAAACTTTTATTCAAGTATCCCTTTATGCTATCCAGAAATTCTATATCATTTCCAATCAGTAATATGTCATCCACATATAATATCAGAAATGCTACAGAGCTCCCACTCACTTTCTTGTAAATACAGGCTTCTCCGAAAGTCTGTATAAAACCAAATGCTTTGATCACACTATCAAAACGTTTATTCCAACTCCGAGAGGCTTGCACCAGTCCATAAATGGATCGCTGGAGCTTGCACACTTTGTTAGCTCCCTTTGGATCGACAAAACCTTCTGGTTGCATTATATACAACTCTTCTTCCAAAAATCCATTCAGGAATGCAGTTTTGACGTCCATTTGTCAAATTTCATAATCATAAAATGCGGCAATTGCTAACATGATTCGGACGGACTTAAGCATCGCTACGGGTGAGAAGGTCTCATCGTAGTCAATTCCTTGAACTTGCCGAAAACCTTTTGCGACAAGTCGAGCTTTGTAGACAGTAACATTACCATCAGCGTCAGTCTTCTTCTTAAAGATCCATTTATTCTCAATTGCTTGCCGATCATCGGGCAAGTCAACCAAAGTCCATACTTTGTTCTCATACATGGATCCCATCTCAGATTTCATGGCTTCAAGCCACTTTGCGGAATCTGGGCTCACCATCGCTTCTTCATAGTTCGTAGGTTCATCATGATCTAGTAGCATGACCTCCAGAACAGGATTACCGTACCACTCTGGTGCGGATCTTACTCTGGTTGATCTACGAGGTTCAGCAGTATCTTGATCTGAAGTTTCATGATCATTATCATTGGCTTCCTCACTAACTGGTGTAGGTGTCACTGAAACAGTTTTCTGTGATGAACTACTTTCAAGTAAGGGAGCAGGTACAGTTACCTCGTCAAGTTCTACTTTCCTCCCACTCACTTCTTTCGAGAGAAACTCCTTCTCTAGAAATGATCCATTCTTAGCAACGAATGTCTTGCCTTCGGATCTGTGATAGAAGGTGTACCCAACAGTTTCCTTTGGGTATCCTATGAAGACACATTTCTCCGATTTGGTTCGAGCTTATCAGGTTGAAGCTTTTTCACATAATCATCGCAGCCCCAAACTTTAAGAAACGACAACTTTGGTTTCTTGCCAAACCACAGTTTATAAGGCGTCGTCTCAACGGATTTTGATGGTGCCCTATTTAACGTGAATGCGGCCGTCTCTAAAGCATATCCCCAAAAAGATAGCGGTAAATCAGTAAGAGACATCATAGATCGCACCATATCTAGTAAAGTACGATTACGACGTTCAGACACACCATTACGCTGTGGTGTTCCGGGTGGCGTGAGTTGCGAAACTATTCCACAGTTTTTCAAATGTATACCAAACTCGTAACTCAAATATTCTCCTCCACGATCAGATCGTAGAAACTTTATTTTTTTTGTTACGATGATTTTCAACTTCACTCTGAAATTCTTTGAACTTTTCAAATGTTTCAGACTTATGTTTCATTAAGTAGATATACCCATATCTGCTTAAATCATCTGTGAAGGTGAGAAAATAATGATATCCGCCACGAGCCTCAATATTAATCGGGCCACATACATCGGTATGTATGATTTCCAACAAATCTGTTGCTCTCTCCATAGTACCGGAGAACGGTGTTTTAGTCATCTTGCCCATAAGGCACGGTTCGCAAGTACCAAGTGATTCATAATCAAGTGGTTCCAAAAGTCCATCAGCATGGAGTTTCTTCATGCGCTTTATACCGATATGACCTAAACGACAGTGCCACAAATAAGTTGCACTTTCGTTATCAACTCTGCATCTTTTGGCTTCAACATTATGAATATGTGTATTACTACTATCGAGATTCAATAAGAATAGACCACTCTTCAAGGGTGCATGACCATAAAAGATATTACTCATATAAATAGAACAACCATTATTCTCTGATTTAAATGAATAACCGTCTCGCATTAAACAAGATCCAGATATAATGTTCATGCTCAACGCTGGCACCAAATAACAATTATTTAGGTCTAATATTAATCTCGAAGGTAGATGTAGAGGTAGCGTGCCGACTGCGATCACATCGACTTTGGAACCGTTTCCCACGCGCATCGTCACCTCGTCCTTTGCCAGTGCCCGCTTATTCTGTAGTCCCTGTTTCGAGTTGCAAATATTAGCAACAGAACCAGTATCAAATACCCAGGTGCTACTGCGAGCTCTAGTAAGGTACACATCAATAACATGTATATCACATATACCTTTGTTCACCTTGCCATCCTTCTTATCCGCCAAATACTTGGGGCAGTTCCGCTTCCAGTGACCAGTCTGCTTGCAGTAGAAGCACTCAGTTTCAGGCTTAGGTCCAGACTTGGGTTTCTTCTCTTGAGCAGCAACTTGCTTGCCGTTCTTCTTGAAGTTCCCCTTTTTCTTCCCTTTGCCCTTTTTCTTGAAACTAGTGGTCTTGTTAACCATCAACACTTGATGCTCCTTCTTGATTTCTACCTCCGCAGCTTTCAGCATTGCGAAGAGCTCGGGAATAGTCTTGTTCATCCCTTGCATATTATAGTTCATCACGAAGCTCTTGTAGCTTGGTGGCAGTGACTGGAGAATTCTGTCAATGACGCAATCATCCGGAAGATTAACTCCCAATTGAATCAAGTGATTATTATACCCAGACATTTTGAGTATATGCTCACTGACAGAACTGTTCTCCTCCATCTTGCAGCTATAGAACTTATTGGAGACTTCATATCTCTCAATTCGGGCATTTGCTTGAAATATCAACTTCAACTCCTGGAACATCTCATATGCTCCATGACGTTCAAAACGTCGTTGAAGTCCTGATTCTAAGCCGTAAAGCATGGCACACTGAACTATCGAGTAGTCATCAGCTTTGCTCTGCCAGACGTTCATAACATCTGGTGTTGCTCCAGCAGCAGGCCTGGCACCCAGCGGTGCTTCCAGGACGTAATTTTTCTGTGCAGCAATGAGGATAATCCTCAAGTTACGGACCCAGTCCGTGTAATTGCTACCATCATCTTTCAACTTTGCTTTCTCAAGGAACGCATTAAAATTCAACGGAACAACAGCACGAGCCATCTATCTACAATCAACATAAACAAGCAAGATACTATCAGGTACTAAGTTCATGATAAATTAAATTTCAATTAATCATATTATTTAAGAACTCCCACTTAGATAGACATCCCTCTAATCCTCTAAGTGATTACGTGATCCAAATCAACTAAACCATGACCGATCATCACGTGAGATGGAGTAGTTTTCAATGGTGAACATCGTTATGTTGATCATATCTACTATATGATTCACGCTCGACCTTTCGGTCTCCGTGTTCCGAGGCCATATCTGCATATGCTAGGCTCGTCAAGTTTAACCTGAGTATTCTGCGTGTGCAAAACTGGCTTGCACCCGTTGTAGATGGACGTAGAGCTTATCACACCCGATCATCACGTGGTGTCTGGGCACGACGAACTTTGGCAACGGTGCATACTCAGGGAGAACACTTCTTGATAATTTAGTGAGAGATCATCTTATAATGCTACCGTCAATCAAAGCAAGATAAGATGCATAAAAAGATAAACATCACATGCAATCAATATAAGTGATATGATATGCTCATCATCATCTTGTGCTTGTGATCTCCATCTCCGAAGCACCGTCATGATCACCATCGTCACCGGCGCGACACCTTGATCTCCATCGTAGCATCGTTGTCGTCTCGCCAATCTTATGCTTCCACGACTATCACTACCGTTTAGTAATAAAGTAAAGCATTACATCGCGATTGCATTGCATACAATAAAGTGACAACCATATGGCTCCTGCCAGTTACCGATAACTCGGTTACAAAACATGATCATCTCATACAATAAAATTCAGCATCATGCTTTGACCATATCACATCACAACATGCCCTGCAAAAACAAGTTAGACGTCCTCTACTTTGTTGTTGCTTGTTTTACGTGGCTGCTACGGGCTTAAGTAAGAACCAATCTCACCTACGCATCAAAACCACAACGATAGTTTGTCAAATAGACTCCGTTTTAACCTTCGCAAGGACCGGGCGTAGCCATACTTGGTTCAACTAAAGTTGGAGAGACAGTCGCCCGCAAGCCATCTCTGTGCAAAGCACGTCGAGGGAACCGGTCTCGCGTAAGCGTACGCGTAAGGTTGGTCTGGGTCGTCTCGTCCAACAATACCGCCGAACCAAAATATGACATGCTGGTAGGCAGTATGACTTGTATCGTCCACAACTCACTTGTGTTCTACTCGTGCAAATAACATCAACATCAATAACCTAGGCTCGGATGCCACTGTTGGGTTTCGTAGTAATTTCAAAAAAAATTCCTACGCACACGCAAGATCATGTGATGCATAGCAACGAGTGGAGAGTATTGTCTATGTACCCAACGCAGACCGACTGCGGAAGCGATAACACGACGTAGAGGAAGTAGTCGTACGTCTTCACGATCCAACCGATCAAGCACCGAATCTACGGCACCTCCGAGTTCGAGCACACGTTCAGCTCGATGACGATCCCCGGACTCCGATCCAGCAAAGTGTCGGGGAAGAGTTTCGTCAGCACGACGGCGTGGTGACGATCTTGATGAACTACAGCAGCAGGGCTTCGCCTAAACTCCGCTACAGTATTATCGAGGAATATGGTGGCAGGGGGCACCGCACACGGCTAAGGAATAGATCACGTGGATCAACTTGTGTCAACTTGTGTGTTTAGAGGTGCCCCTGCCTCCGTATATAAAGGAGGAGAGGAGGGGAGGCTGGCCGGCCAAGGGGGGGAAGCGCAGGAGAGTCCTACTCCCTCTGGGAGTAGGATTCCCCCTCCAATCCTAGTCCAACTAGGATTCCTCGGAGGGGAAAAGAGGAGGAGGGGGCCGGCCACCTCTCCTAGTCCTAATAGGACTAGGGGAAGGGGGGGGGGCGCGCAGCCCAACTAGGGCAGCCCCTTCTCTTTTCCACTAAGGCCCACTATGGCCCAAATAGCTCCCGGGGGGTTCCGGTAACCCTCCCGGTATTCCGGTAAAATCCCGATTTCACCCGGAACACTTCCGATATCCAAATATAGGCTTCCAATATATCAATCTTTACGTCTCGACCATTTCGAGACTCCTCGTCATGTCTGTGATCACATCCGGGACTCCGAACAACCTTCGGTACATCAAAATGCATAAACTCATAATATAACTGTCATC
>NC_041382.1:92362228-92379634 GCF_002162155.2 Triticum dicoccoides | reverse complement strand
ACGCAAGTTTTGTGGAGGCCATTGAAGCTGCGAGCGTGGGGGTGGTTGTTAGAAATCACCGTGGACAAGTGATCCTATCCTCCTGGGATTATATTGGTACTTGCTACAGCGTTGAGGAAGCGGAACTTAGAGCGTCCTTGTCCGGCCTATATATTGGTATGACTCTAGACATGCCCGTCATTTTGGAAACTGACTGTTCGTTTGTAGCCTCCGTTTTTGGTAAAGAATATGTGGACAGATCATCCCTTGTTGATCTAAAGAAGGAAGCTGTAGATGTCTCAAAGTTGTTGGTGAATTTACAGATTTCTAAGATCAACAGGAAGGCTAATATGGTGGCTCATGAGATTGCAAAGTTTAGTTTTGATAATAGTTCTGATGGTATTATGTTTCATTCTGTTCCGCCCTGCGTGGCAAAGTTTGTAACGAATGATTGTATGAACATTTTAAGTTAATTAATACATGGAGGGGTTTTTCAAAAAAAAAATACTGAAAAGCACGCAAAAAATGTCCTAATAACCTAGTTCGTCCCACACTCTTCACTGGTTTCTTCCTAGGTTGGGCGGGCCATAACCCGGTTTTTGCCCCTATGTAGCTCCGCCATTACCTACGTCGGTTGTCACTGCCGAGAGGAGAAAAACACTAGCGCGAGGGAAAATGGAGTATGAGCTTAGGATGCAAGTGAAGTTTCATTGACCTTTAACCGCCTGCTGAATCTATGAACATGAAAAAACAACCTAGCGAACTGAAACATTCTAGTAGCTAGGAAAAAGAAAGCAGAAGCTTTTGCTTGGAAACTCGCAACAAATTCGTTGGTTATGATGGAGAATCAAGTGATTCACAAGCTTGCAAGATCTAGTGCTTACTATGTGAAATGATCCAAGAGGGTACACTCTATGCTTTTTGTATATGCCCTCTAGCTGTCCAACTATGGCGAGCTATGAGGAAAGAATTTCATATGACAAATGTCAAAGACGTTATCAACATTGGGGCAGACTGGTTGGTCCACCTGATGGACAACTGCGATGAACAAGAGCGTCTCCCTTTGCCAATGACGCTCTGGAGGATACAACATGTGAGAAATGAGATCGACCATCACAAGCAACCGCCGACTGTGGAATCCTCCAACCAAATTTTATGCAGTGACATCGAGTCCCTCTTGTGCATACAACGGAACCCCACCGGGAATATTGGTCGAGGGAAAATGGTGGTCACATAGGATAAATGGGGCAAGAAACAAATAGTGGTCACATACGATAATGGTTGTCACATGCACACTTGCAAAAGCCTGCTAGAGGTAGAGCTGGATGCATGTATTGCCTTGGACTACGACTCGAGCACAAAACCATTAATTGTCGAAACCGACTCCGAGGTGGCTGCTAATATGATCAAGAAGCTGGATGCGAATCTATCCCCGAATGCCTCCATCGTCGGCGAGATAAAGAGTCTTCTTCAGCAAGATAGACAACTACTCCCTCCGACCCATAATATAAGAATGTTTTTGTCACTAGTGTAGTGGCAAAAACGTTCTTATATTATGGGACGGAGGGAGTATTACATTGGTATAGCGTGTCATTGCTGGTAACAGTGTTACCCACTGTCTTGCTCGATTTAGGTCACCATAACATGCGAATTGATGTGTGGCTGAGAGCAGGCCCCCATGAGATTGATTTTCTGTATGAAAACGATTGTAATCCCCAAGGTTAAGCATTGAAATATAAGTATTTGTCTTGAAAAAGGAAAGAAAAGAAAGCAAAAATTCCTTGCATTCTTTAAAAAGAAAAGAAAAACTCCATGCATTCTTTACGACCCACCATAAATTCCCAGGCCCTTTGATGGGCCGACGAAGAGGCCCAACTGACCCAACAACCCCCGGCACCCGCTCGACCCCTTCTTCCCTTCCCTTCCTCGTCCCTTCGAGGTCACAACGCTACCCCCAATCCCCAGCCTCCAGATCCACCCGCCGCCGCCGGCCTCCCCGTCGCTTCCCGTCCCCCGCGCGCCCCAGCCAGCCAGGTAAGCGGCGATCTCCCTTCTCCCCTCCTACCCCGATCTCCCCACGATCTCTCGTAACCCAGCACGAGGGGACGAGGGGGCCCGCGTCCTCGACGCGACGTCAGGCGAACGAGCCGTCGTACGCGTTCGTGCGATTTCTTAGATTCACGAGTATGCGTGGGGGGTCTAGTCGTTGGTCCGCGACGCGCCGGTGACCTCCTCGATGCGTTTTACTGGCCCGGGAGATTCGCCTGGCGGCGCGGACATTTCGATGAGTATGCTCTTGCGCTTTAGGATGGGTGGTTGTCTCCTCGGGCCTGGGTCTCGGTCCGATGTGGTCTACTGGCGTTTGTTTAGCCTAGGTTGAGATTGGGTTATCTGTTTGAAATTCCTTTCTTTGGAAGCATTATGTTGTTGCTAGGTTAGTAATGCTGTGCGAGTTCATCGATATCTCTTTGGTTTATTATTAGATCTGCTGTAACGTGGTGAACGCACATGAATTTTTTGGGTTCCTGATTCGCTGGTATGCGGGAGGTACTGGTCACGATCAATGATAGCCTAGAAAGTGCCATGTTACTGGTAGAAGATACACAATATTTGAATTTGCTGATCATTGAAATGTTGTGTTAATGTGCTAAATTCAAATACGTTGAGTTGCTCAGAAAGAATCGTTGGATTTAAAAATGCCTGGTAGATGAACTGATGAAGTAACGTAGTGGATTGTACATTAAGTAATCATTCCCCATTTTGGTAGCTGGTTGTGAGAGTGACTGATTAACTGTTAGAAACCTGCATAGGAGTTAAAACGTTTCATGAACTCAAAGGTCGTTGTTTCTGAATCTTGAGATGTTCACAGCGTAAAGCAATTATTATACTAGAACTATCTATGGCAATTGCTCTTCCATCTAAGGGTTAGGATTGAAAGAGTAGTTTTTGTATGCAGGATGACGCTAGAAGAAGCACCATTTTACCCACGCAAGAAGCTCGTTCAGAAGCAGCAGTATTTCCAGAAGCTGAGCAAGCATATCCACCTTAAAGGCCGCTATGATGTGGTCACCTCAGTTGCCATTCCCCTTGCGCTTGCTGGCACCAGCTTGTTCATGATTGTAAGTTGAAAATCTCATCTGATGCCTTGGTTACTTGTGCTCTTTGATATTGCGTCCGCTCAGTCATTGACATGTATCGTGGCTAACAAACAGGGTCGTGGGATCTACAACATGTCTAACGGGATTGGGAAAAAGGAGTGAAATTCTGTGGGTTTTGCTAGTATCTCAGTACGCGGCGGCATGGCAGGGATACCGTCCAAGCTATGACGTCTTCTTCGTATGCAAATAATATTGTCAGAGAAAGACTCAGTTCATTTCCAGTTCCCTTTTGTTGGTATTTGTGGATATTTGATGTCAGCAAATTGATGTTAAACTGGCAATGATGATTCTATAACATCGGCATCATTATCCTTTCAGTTAATTGCGACGTTTTTTTTTCTACGGTTTCCTTTCAACTGATGCCTTTTGTGCTCTCCATGCGCGCATTCATGACATAATTTCTTGCCTGTGTGAATTCACCAGTTTGTTTGTATGGTATTTAGCAAGTTCCTACACAGTTTGAGGTTGAAATCCTGATTAGTTGCATCTCAAAATATATTGAGTAACTTGAGATCATCAAGCTTATATATTGCAAGGCTTTGTTGTTTTCTAGCGGCATTGTGTGAACTTTCTTGACAAAGCAAGTGACACAATTAGCTCAAGCTACCAGTATGACTTCCTAAAAGAAAAACATCAGGATACTGAACAGTTCTTTTTAGAAAGAGAGAGTAATTTTCTTGGGCTCCATTGTAAACCATTCCATTTCCTCGCTACGTGTCTGACGAACCACAGTTTTAGGTGGCTGTTGTTTTGCTCAGAATGTGACGTCAGAGTCGTTCGGAATGCTGTTGGAATCGGACAGGTTGCCCATTACCCTTTGGCCGTACAATTTTCCACCGAGTCCGGTGCAAGGAAAGGAATGCCAAGGCTACTCTCACTAACACAGCGCATTAGAACACTTCAGAGGGACGCTAGATATATAACCATTTACAAATGTACTAGTACCAAAATTTCAACTGCCATTGCTGCAACTAGGCTGAATTAGAACTTCTAGAGCTTCTCTCCTCCCATATCGCTTTAAGCTAAAAATGGAGAGATTGCCCACCTGAAGAAGGGGATGAGACATGAATCAGCTTCACTGGACAAAGCATAACATTTCAGATCATTTGATTATGTTATGTCTGGACAATAAGATTGGCAGAAAATATAAACAAAACGAGGAAAAACCCTATGCACAGAATGAGAGTCTTGACAAACAGACACATGCCATTTAACCCCTTCTAGACAAGCACAGAGTTATCAGATGGCGCGTTTTAAATCCGTGCAAGCGGGTGACGATGCTATCTACGCTTAAGAACAAGCAAGACAGAGTGTGTTCTTGCTGATAGCATACACATACACAGATACCGTCATAGTAGAAACTAGCACGAATGTTGCTTATGGTAGTTGTTCAGCAGTTCCACGGCATGAGCTTGTACAGAGATTGATAATTGTCCTTAAATACTAGTACAAGGAATGTTCATTGACAAACATGAATAAATATGCAGGCCTAGAACAAAAGCTAATAGCTCATATATTTCCAAAATCGATATACTAATTGTCTAATTCATAGGAATGTAGGCTACAGGTTCTGCTTTGTTGTATCCAAAATGCCAATGTTGGACACGGACATTCAGAATAACCAAGCCTTAAACATTTCTTATAATGAAGTGCAATGCGCCCATACAAGATTCGAGGATCAGTAAACATACCATTGAGCATCTTGAGTATGTACTCCCTCCTGTAGATTTCGGGGAGTGCTAAAAACATGCCCATTTGGTCCGGTTCCTTTGCGAAAACACTCGCAGCGCTGACCACTTCGCTTCCGGTAAACCCAAGCTTTTGCATCTCGGCAATGGCTCTTACCCTGGCATCCTGTTGGGGCACCTCAGGCGACAATCTTTCTCGCAGATCAGCATGAGGCTCAATAACTGCTTCAGTTGCGCTGCCATTCTGGGTGATACTTCGAAACTGATCATGTGCATCCTTGAACTGCTCCATGGCTGTTGCGGCGGTGCTCACATTCTGAACAACACTCTGAAACTGATCGTGTGCATCCTTGAACGCCTCCATTGCCGCTGCCATTGCACCGGCATGCTGAACAACACTCTGGAAGTGACGGTGCACATCCTTGAACAGCTCCATCGCTTCTGCCATCGTGTCGACATGCTGGCTGGCGCGTTGATAGTGACCACGCACATCCTTCAACGTGTCTGGAGACAGGCAATTCGATTCAGTCCTCTTCCTTTTACCGCCATTCTTACATCTCTCCTGTTTTTTATAGGTTGATGTAGCATCCAAGGATCGGCCGGACGGTCCATTGGACGTCCGATCTTCCTCCGCTTCACTCGTATTCCCATTCTCCATGTCGGCGGTTACTTCCTCGGACACTTCCACCACTTCCCTAGCGGCTCTATCCTTGCCATACACCGCATCAAATACATCGAAATGCGGAAATGGAACACCGTACATCCCCCTGGCTCTAGGATTATCCTGCAGAGGCGAAACAAGTCAGTGCAAACTACAAAGACACATCACAAAAGAAAGACTCACAATGCCAACAACACCAACTAAAACCGGCTCACTTTGCAGTACTCGTCGTATCGCTGCTTCTCGCACCGGAAGACCTTCCTGGAGCCGTCCCAGGAGAACCCCGGCGACGCGAGCATCTCCTTGATCGCGTGGAACTTGCGCTTGAGCACCTTGAGCCGGGAGTCGATGTGAGGGCTGGCTTTTATGCCGCGGCCGGGCAGCCGCTGCGCGAGCAGGCTCTCTATCCCCTGGGTGTAGCAGTTCTTGAAGCCCCCTCCTTCGGCCCTGAACCTGGGGTCGGTGGACACCTCGCAGAGGGCCCTGACCAGCTCCTCGTCCTCGTCCATTGTCCACTTCCTCTTGTTCCTGCCTCTGCCTCGCACGATCCTAGCGGAGCCCTCGCCCTGATCCATCACTACAACATACATGAAAGACGAGAAACTTAATTTGACTGATTGATGTGCAGCAGAGTGATGAACTTGTGGAAACAAACGTGGATCGCTAGTCACACAGCAGAGCAGAGCAATGTGCAATCACTGAGTGCTGCGAAGTGGATGCAGACCCGTAGGTGGAGGACGGATTGCGCGCCGCAATGAGATGAGATGTGACGGCGAGCTCTAGGGTGCGAGCGGAGACCGGAGAGGTAATCTGAAGCAGGACGCGGAAGAGATCGGTACGAACCCGCGGCGGAAGAAAGTGTTATAGTGTTTCAGACGCCGTCGTCTGTCTGAGGAGTGAGGGAGGGGACGGGGGTGATACCTGACGGGCGGCGGAGCAGGCGGTGGCTCGGAGAGACGGCGGGGGCGGGGGCGGGGCGGCGGGGGCAGATGGGATTGGGATTGGGAATCCAGGGCAGGGGAGGGGGGAGGAGTACCGGACTAGGGTTACACGCGCAGCTGGGACTGGGAGTCTTCACTCTACAGACCGGCTATTCCCGATGTACCTCATGTCCTCATCCACGTCGCCACGCGGTGTGTGAGGGTATGGGCTTTGGATTAGGATTTGCCCGTGAGGTTGTTTGGCAATGGTGGTAATCCCAATCCCTGATGCACCAAAGCCTGTAAGCCTGTAGCCACAGCGAACTCTTTTGAACGCTCAATCTAATTCGATCTTAACCATGGCACAATGTTGAAGGAGAGCTGCTGGAGTTGAAGAAAATTCAAGGGAAAATCCTTTTACAAGCGTCTCCATATGCGATACAGGAGAGATACTCGAGAGGCACCGTTGGATTTGCCCTAATCCTTCTCATCAAAAAAAAGAGTTGTCAAGAATCTTGACCGTTGATAACAGTACCGAGTTTATGCATACAAGAAAGCAAGCTTGAGAAAGCACCGACATTTTTACATATTTTCTTCTTATGTGGCTAGACAAAATCAAACGAGCAGCGAGCACACAAGAACATCAAAACAGACGGTGTCCAATATATATCAGAAGAAATGATTATCCTTTACAATGTCAAACAACATAGCATTTCCGTTGGATAGAATCAATCGATCCACCAGTAAATACTACTACTAAGCATCCATGCTGTCAATCAGAGCGCTGTTAGAAACAAGGCGCTACACAAGAACACTCTGTACACAACTGTAAAGTACAAGGAAGATCAGCAACTGGCACCGCGTCAACCGTGAAGTTTCGACAGTGAAGCAAAACTCCAATTCACAAGCTCCAGCTCAGTTCCGCGTTCCAGATATCGGCACACACTGGCAGCCACGGCAATCAGAACTTGAAGTATCAGGTGGTTTTGAAAGATGTGGTTCACCTGGTGTTATCAGGCGCAGGATCTTGCACCATGTAGTGCCATCAGTGACGGAATGTTCTGACAGCTTGGTCTATTCTTCGTCGGCAGAGTGGACAGTTTGTTACGTGAGAAGAGCAGTTCATACAGCAACACATGTGGCCACACCTGCATAATGGTCGGTTATGACTCACTCATGAACATTTTGGTGGCAACAATATAATACGGGCATAGGTAACAGGGAAAGATGCTTATCAACAAGCATAGGTGGAGATGATTCAGGAGAAAAACATCTTCGTAATGAACAGAGCTAAAAAAAAATGCTAAATGAAGCCTGGAATGTCAAAGGCAAAACAACCCATGGTTTATTAAATTCCAGATAAAATTAAATGCATAACTTAATATCATGTTTACTAACATGCTTAATCATTTAGAGTGGTAGGCAAGTTAAATGCAAGGTATTAAACACTAAAAAAACATTCCACCAAAAAAATAGACCCACATGCAATCCCTGTGGCTTTTTAAATAGGGGGAGACAACCATGAGGCACCCTGTGTGGAGCACAGAAGCTCAAACGAGCAGGCTGCACTCACACCCAGGTGCCTCTAGCCAACTGGTCAAGGTCCAGTTCTTGACCAAAATGAAACAGTAAACAGTACAGATGTTTACTACATATATGCTCAGGATTATCCACAATGAAAATGTCAAACAAGAAACAGCTTCATTATTAACATGTAAAATCATATGATGAAATGTGAGTATAAAATAAGGTACTTACGGCACAAAAACTGCATTATACTCCTGTTCAAGGCATATGACACATATTTCTAATACCAATTGATCCTTCTTAGGCTCTCCGTCTGATGTGCCATTGCCTCCTTCATATAATAATAGTAAAAGATATCATAAGACAGGAACTAGTATTTACAAGAGAGACTAATCAATCTATAAGAAAATCACCTTCAGCGTCCCTAGCCTGCCTTTGTGCTGCAGCAGCACGAGCCCTTTATGTACAAAATGAATACATAAGTTTACATAACACCAATGTTCTGAAATTCCAAATTAAGAAAATGTTTGGTGCTTCCAAAGTATCTTGGTATTCAGTCCCATGCATGATTGCTAATTTGTGGTACTGACTGAAAATAAAAATAGTTCCATGAGTAAAACATTTCACATACAGCGTCTTCAGTCATTTTTTTCAACTGCATGTGATCTTTAGAGAAATATATTAGCTGCAGGTGAACAATGCAGTTTTTGCAAGACATCAAAATACTACTCGGTGATCAAGATAAAAAGGGGCATAATTCTAATGATGTCAAGCACAGATGAATGAACCCCCTGAACAATTGAACAGAAAAAGAACGAGATTGCTTTCCAAGGAACCTCCCCTGTTAATCATTCTAAATAAAAGAAACTGATGTTTGTCCATACTTCTTGTGAAATTCACGCTGGCGCTTTCTTTGTAGAAAATGATCAAGTGCACGCTTAGCAAGAAGAAATACACCAAAAGCTGCAAAGCCCATGGAAGCAAGTTGGTATAACCTGTTGTACAAAGACATGCAATTAGCAGCAAGATCCCTAAACAAAGACACAGAATGTTGTACATAATCTCCCTACTTGGCCCATTTCCCGAGATTCAAGATAAGTTGATCGATGCTTTTTGGAGATGCATAAAATGGTCCTTTGTGTGGCCGCTGAATCCGAATAGTTCCAACATCATCTTTAATGGCCTGGTCATACAGCATAAGAATGCAGAACAAAAGTAAGGGACTAAACATTTAGTTATGTCAACAAAAATTCACAGTACCTTGAAACTCAATGAAATCTACGGTTATTACCTCACCAACAACAGTCAATGAAGTTCCAGTTGGAAGAACCCTTTCAGTTCGCTTTACTCCGAGCATCTACAATGATTAATGCTAAATTATGAATAGCAATCCTATAAGCATTGGTCTTGCTCAAAACGTGATTAGACAAACCTTCAGTCCTTGTAAATAATCCAGAGTTCCACGTACAAGAGTCCGCCCTGACTCCTCAAAAACCTCACTGGCAACAGTTAAAATTAACCCTGCCGCAGAACGAGCGCCAACAATATAGACACGCCCAGTGCCATCATCCTGGCGATGAATTATATGTTAGAGAAGAACTGAACTTGCAAGGTATCACAAAATCACAAGATATTATCAAACTAGAAAAACAAATAGTGAATTTAGAACTACAATTTATCTTTTCTTTTATGAGCAGTCACTTCGTTTACGTTTATATAACAACTTCGTGTGGTTTAAGCTTATGCATATTCTTCTGTTAAACAAGTATAGGCATATCATCAATACATTAACAATGCCTAAGCTAAGGATTTAACGGCTAAAGTGGGTACTGAGTGCATGTTTTTTTTCGAAATAATACTGTTAGCTGCTCTCGCCATGAGCCATCCAAGCACATAGGACCGCATATAGGTGCTAATTGATACCAAATATTTTACAGTTTCGTTTTATCCGTGAAGAATAGATGATTTAACATCAGCAGCCAAGCTTAGTTTTGTGCTATATATACTAGACTTAGCAACCATGCCCACAGTTTTGGCCATTAATTCTAACACATTTTCTCACCTATAGCACTATCTTAGCAGGTAGGGATGCATATGCTCTTCTTTGCTATAAATCTGGTCTACAAACAGAGAAGGTAGTCTAGACTCCAGAGTACAGACAGAGGGAGGTTATAACCCAAGCTTTGCAGAAATAAACTTCTAGATAATTCCAAGTTTGGACACATAATAGGAATAATCAAACTAAGGCTAAATTAAACTGCATGTATTGACAGAGCAACAACAAAAAAACTAGAACACATTACCAGGTACCATGGAACCTCTTTGCTAACAGAAAGCATCACAGCAGAATCTTGAATCCAGGATCCAGCATCATTGTGCTTCAGGAAGTGTTGCTCTGCCTACAAAGAACAAAAAGTTAGCATAGTGCCACAATTACCAACAACAAACCCATCTACTAATAACAGAAACAACAAATCAGTAGCTACCGTTTCCTCGACTATTACACCTCTCATACCACTTTGTTGGCATATAAGTGGTGTATCTGAACTAACTCGCCCAGAAACCGCCACTACAAGTGGCAGGACTTTACTTGCAGTGTCCAAGATAGCAGCTGTTCAAGAGAGAGAAGAAATGTTAAAACATATCCCCTTTTTGCGTATTTAACCAAGTATACCAAATGATAATCTCCGTAGAAAGTATATATCACATGTAAAGCATGCTGATAAGAAAGGTCTAGCTCTTGACCATATCTGAAGTAAATGCTGGACTTTAACCATATTAAAGCCATAGTTAAAAAAGGCAAGCCTAGATGTGCGCTTTTGAATGCCTAGGTGCTGGGCAAAAGCAGTACGCTTAGCGCTTAATCACACTAGGCATGCCTATGCGCTTGTGCGTCAGCAGAACACCTAGCTCGTATTCATGCTAAGCATGCACTTAGGCGATATAGGCACTAGACAGAGGCAAAACTAGGAATTGCGCCAATCGCTTTTTTGAACTTTGTTTAAAGCCAACAAGATAAATCCAGCACTCTTGGATTTTGCAGAAGAACAAATTATGCTGCCGTGGAGACAGTGGTGACAAACATGGGCGGAGCCAGCAGGTATTCATGTTGGTCTCACGAGTCATGACCAGCCAGCTCATTTGCCAAAAACATCCAGAGTAGTTCGGCGGCCCAATGAAAATTAGCAAAAGCCTACATAAAGCAAAACTCGGTCTAAAAACGCAGGCCTGCACCGGCTAGACCCAGGACCTGCTACATGTGTCTATGTCCTGCTTCTTCCGAGCAGCACAGAGGTGATCAAGCCATCAATGGAAAAAACTATTGGGACCTTCCCATGTTTCTCTTGCTCAAACAGCCTCACATTCTCACCTGATGCCTGCTCTGAACCTGAAAACGGAGCCACGGCGGCCAGCGGACATGGCAACGGGCAAAGGGAGGCAGTCACAGCAGGCAAGCAGGAAGCAAGCTGAGCAGGTGACACGGCGGCTGGGCGAGCAATGCGGGGGCGAAGCGCAGTGCACATTCACGGTTTCCAGCGGCTGGTCAGTCGGCCGCACAGCAGCTGGGCAGCAACACTGCAGCAATGGGCAGGGCCATGGTGCCAGCCGCTGAGGGCGACAGGACGGTGGCAGGTAGTAAGCACTAGCAACCAATGCCTACGTTAGTATATCTCAGTGAGTTCATGCAAGGGTAAGGATAAAAAATTTAATTACTAGCTCCCTTGCTAGCTGATACTTGCTAATTTGGGTTGTCTTCACTGTTGTGCACCCCCAACAAATTTAGGCAATCAATTTAATTTTGAAAATTGTCAATTTCAATTTATCTACTGAACTTATGATAACATGAGGCTTTCTTAAGCATATATAGTGCCTCTGGACAAATATTGCCATTGATATTAAAAGAAGAAGTTGTTAAGTGTAAACGCCCAATGAAAATTTCCTGGCTCCACCACTGGCGACAGTGGTCAATTTGAACTGCAAAAACGTCTTACATTTCAGGACAGAGGTAGTACTTATCTACCTACAAACCCAAAGAAACCACCAATTATCCAAACCAGGTACTCCCTCCGATGCAAAAAAAAATAAGTGCCGTGGCTTTAGTTCAGGTTTGAACTAAAGCTGAACTAAAGCCACGGCACTTTTTTGGATCGGAGGAAGTGCCATTTTACCAACAGATGCACAAAATATCACCACGAGCTGCAAACCAAATCACCGACATGGGAGGCTAGGATAAGATTAGCTCAGAGCAGTAGCACCCGCCGAAAACTAGAGCTCAAGTAATTGCTACTCCTGAAGCCAATCAAACAACCTACAACAGAGTGACAGACCAAACCCTAGCTCACCCACCCAAATCCTTCAGGCTGCCGGTCCTCGCCACCGATCGCAGCACCTCCGCGTCCCTGAGTCAGCAGCAAAGCCACCACCAATCAGCACCCCAGAAATCGCCAAGAAGGAAACGACTTCTCTCTATACAAAAAAAAATTCCTCACCTCCCGCTGCTCCTCCCGAGGAGATACAGCGCCGCGGCGCTGAGGCAGCACCCGACCCCTCCCCACGGGACCAACATCTCGCGCGGAGAAATCGTCCGGCGAGCGGCAGATCCGGCGCGCGGGAACGGACGGCGGGCCGGCGGGCGGGATTCCGGCGAAGCTGCAGCTACGGATTTTTATTTTAGGGCAAGGATTACGGCGAGGTGGGCAAGGCACTGGATACCATACCGGAAGCGGAAGCAGACGGCAATGGTCATGGTCATGGTCTGTGGGTCCCACCTGTCATTCACTGCTTTGCTGAGACGTGGGGGCAGACGGTCGGATAAGCGCGCCAGCGTGGAGCCCACGGCGACCGACGCGCCGGATGGCGTCCGTGGTCAGATCTGAGCCGTCTAATTTTTGATCGTGGAAACTGCCCAAGCTCTTTGGCTTACATGTGGGGCCAGGCAAGGAAACCAGGTTCATTTCGCTGCTCGTGGGTCCGTGCTAGGGTTTAACGTTTAAGACGAGGAGGAGGAGGTTTCCCCGGCGGCGGCGGCGGCGGCGAAATCCAAACCCAGCCATGGAGGAGAAGCCGAGCCTCTCGTCGGCGCTGTTCGCCGGCACCCGCTTCGACCGCAAGCGCTTCGCGGGGGACATCGCACGGTTCCGGACGGGCGCGCAGCCTGCTGCCCCCGCTCCCACGACCCCCGACGCGGCGCCGCCGGGCCCGGAGAAGAAGCGGAAGCGCAAGAGCAAGGCCAACGCGAAGAAGAACAGCAAGAAGAAGAAGAAGCGCGCCGACGGGGCCGCCTCCGCGTCCGGTGAGGCTTCGATTCCTGCCTGTTTGGTGCTTGGAGTGGCTGCGCTCGTGGTTTGAGTCCGGTTGGGTTTGTTTCTGCAGATGCTGTGGAGGGGTTCAGCGTGTTCAAAGGGGCGGAGGCGAAGGAGGCTGCGGAGGAGTCTGTGGAGGTTGAGGTTAGGGAGGACGAGGACTCGGCCGTCGTGAGGCGGCGGAAGGAGGCAGAGAGGGAAATCGAGGTAACGGTGTTTTGCAATGCACCAATGTTCGTAATCATGGTTCAGTAGTATATGTTTTTATTTTGGTAAGAAAATTCTGTTGAGCTGAATTAGTAATCATTATAGGTTATTTTGCAACACAAAGCTCTGTATATGTAAATATCTGGTGAGCAAAGTGGTTTTGTTATGATTCCAGCACGGTCTTGATTGAATTGAAAATAGTGGTAGAGTTTGACTTATGATTGGTTTGTTTGCAAACTGTAACCACTGAACTGTTGTATTTTAATATTTTGTGTTTGTTTCTAGAGAGCTGCCATTCTTCGGAAGAGGTATGACATCCACATTTCGGGACATAATGTTCCAGCACCACTGGAGAGCTTTGAAGAACTGGTTTCAAGGTAAGCATTTTTGTCACTGTGGATTATTGACATGCTGCACTGCAGCAACATCAAAATCAGGTCTTTAAGTAATCATTTGAAGCTGTTAAGCTGAGCCTCTTTTACTTGTGCACTAGGTATGACTGTGATTCATATTTGGTTGGGAACTTGTCAAAACTTGGGTTTCAAGAACCTACACCTATCCAGAGGCAGGCCATTTCTATTCTTCTTTCAGTGAGTGATTGTTTGCTCTCTTTTGGACTTAGTCCCCTTGGCATGGAAAAATATACGTAGTTGTTTACACTAATTATTTTGTATTGCTTGCTTCAGGGCAGGGAGTGCTTTGCTTGTGCACCTACAGGCTCTGGCAAGACACTGGCATTCCTGCTCCCGATGCTTATGAAAATCAAGGTATTAATCTTCATGGTATTGTGTAATGTTGTTTAGATTTGTTGGACATGCTTTATGATGAGTATATTGTTCTAATAGCCAGGGTCTAAAGGATGTGTGAAGGCTGTTATTCTTTGCCCGACAAGGGAATTGGCAGCACAGACTACGAGAGAGTGCAAGAAGTTGGCAAAAGGGAGGAAGTTTGGTGTCAAACTAATGACCAAAGATCTGTCACAAGATGGCAATTTCAAGGATATGCACTGCGACATCCTTGTATCCACCCCACTTCGTTTGGACCATGCTATACGAAAGAGAGACCTTGACTTAAGTAGGTCTGTGATCATGTTATGATTTTTTCTGTTTAGCTATTTAGCATATTACAATTATTTTGATATAAATATAATGTTTTAATTGCACTCCAGATATATTGTGATCCTTTTTTTTGTTTGATCATAATTGTTACTTGGGGTTCCAATTAATAACATTTTCATCGACACTAAATGATTGTATGGGTACACAGATAGTACTTACATTACAAATGGTAAATTTTAGCGAAATGAAAAGAAATTAAGTTGATCAGAAAAACTGTGGCTGTTAAGTGTTTTCATTTGTCAAGAAATACTGAATAACCTGCATTACGTTCATTTCTAGTGAATTTGTTTCAGAATCAAAACATAACAAGACCAAATCAGCTACCTTTATTGATTTATTCTCTGTTCCATACCATCTTGGTCATTTGTGTTGTCATGTGATTTACCGAGGAGCCATGAATTTGCATTTTGCTTAAGCATTTTCTTTCAGATCTGCGCAAAGTTCAGCAATAACACATAACTGCCTCATGCAGGGTGGAGTACCTTGTGTTGGATGAATCTGATAAACTTTTTGAGCTTGGATTCGTCGAAGTAATTGATTCAATTGTCAAAGCATGCTCAAACCCTTCAATAATTCGTTCTTTGTTTAGTGCCACATTGCCTGAAACAATAGAGGCTCTTGCACGTACAATAATGCATGATGCTGTTCGGATCATTGTGGGACGAAAGTGAGTATCCTATTCTTGTGAACTAGCAGATCTATTTTGCATGAGATATTTTCATGATGTAATTTTCAACTTGCAGGAATTCAGCTTCCTCAATGATCAAGCAAAGGTTGATTTTTGCTGGAACGGAGAGGGGGAAGTTGATAGCTCTTCGCCAAAGCTTTGCAGAAGTATGTGTGATCTTTCACTCGCAGTTTCTTTCTCCTGGTTTCCATGCATTGTGTTGTTTTAGAACTGGTATGTACTGGCCATGCCAAACCAGCAGACTGCAGCCTAATGCATACCCACATATAAGTAGCAAAACTAAGCCCTATTGTGTTGCTCGTAGCTGTAAACTCACTATGTGCAAAGTACTTAAAATGTCGAACACTTGAACTGCACATTGTCCTTATTAAAAAGGAGTCTGTGTGTGTGTTTTGAAACTTACTGTTGTTGTATTGTCTTCAATTGCAGTCTCTGAATCCTCCGGTATTGGTCTTTGTTCAAAGCAAAGAGAGGGCAAAAGAGCTCTACAGGGAGCTGGTATATGACGACATTAGAGTTGATGTAATTCATGGAGACCTTACTGAAGAGCAGGTATTACTTTTGCATAATTTACCGATACTTATTTTGATTACTGTTCCTGTAGCTTCCTGTTATCACTGGTTTAATACTGTTGACATCAGGCTCGCTGACTGAATTCTGTATTTCCTTGCTTTTAGCGTCAAGATGCTGTTGACAACTTGAGAGCTGGAAAAAGCTGGGTGCTAATAGCAACAGAGGTTCTTGCGCGGGGAATGGATTTCAAAGGTGTCAACTGTGTAATCAACTATGATTTCCCTGAGTCCGCGTCTGCCTACATTCACAGAATAGGTAAGAAAGATATTGTGCTCTCTTCTGCCTGGACACCGTCGTTGCAATAAGTTTCTAAATCCCTTCCATTGTTATATTCTAGGACGGTCTGGAAGAGCAGGCAGATCAGGGGAGGCGATCACGTTCTTCACGGAGGAGGACAAGCCTTTCCTGCGGAACATCGCCAACGTGCTGGTATCTTCGGGCTGCGAGGTCCCTTCGTGGATGGTGGCGTTGCCCAAGCTCAAGAGCAGGAAGCACAGGGTGGACAGGGACCGCATCTCCTTTTTAACCGACGAAGATTGAGAGTGATCTTGTGTAACCGTAACAATTTTGTAGAGATGACACGTTTGGCCTCGGTTTTCCCCGTTTGAATGCCTGGTGCGTGCATCATTCAGCTTTCCTGACTAAAACCTGATATGGGCGTATGCATCCGAGCATATCTTTTGTGATTTGCTACAGTTTTAGTGCACTGGCTGTACGACTGTCATTTCACTCCTAATCACAACTCGTCGGCTGATTTTTCAACATCAGAGGACACCATTGATGCAATAATCCTACATCTATGGGCAGACAAATTTGACCTGTGGATGAAAAGAATTCACAAAATGAACTCCTTGAAAAATTTCGAACAATTAGACGTCATATCATATTATGCAGCGCCTGGTTGACAGGCGCTACACGCCTGGCTACGTCACATTTCAGGCTGCCTAAAAATTACTAAATTGGTGTGCAATGGCTGAGTGTTTAGGCGCTGCACTAATTTTTTGACGAAAAACAGCTGGAGCTGATTTCATTAATTAAGCGAAGAGCCAAAGATGGCTGCACTAATGTCTAGTGCAGTGTGCGACCCGACGCGCTCGTTCTTGTCGTGGTTTGATGGATTCGTTTCCCAACCGACCGTCTCTGGTCTGGTCACGTGTGCGGCGCTGCAAATGCATGTTTTTCTCTTGTACTACAAAATCAAGCACTTCGCTGTGATCCTTTGATTCATGAAGTGATGATAGGATAGGTGAAAAGGCTGGAGCAAAGGAGCAGCCCGTCAGCCACCAGTACAATCAAACGACGATAAGAACGTTGCGGTCACTAGTGTGTCTAGGCGCTACACTGACTTAGCAATGTTTAAGCAGTTCGCGATGCGACGCTGACCAAGCATGTAGCGTGTGGTAGTCATATGCTGCACAGTGTAGTGTGGCGCCTAACTGTCGGACGTTATACTAAAGTGTCAGTTAGATGATTTTTTCGTCAACAACAGTTTACTTTGTGAATTCTTTTCGTCCACAGGTCAAATATATCGTTTTTGCCCCTCTACCCCCCACCGCACACACAACCCACACCACCCACCTGAAC
>NC_041382.1:92316769-92361846 GCF_002162155.2 Triticum dicoccoides | reverse complement strand
CATATGCGTTTGTAGATATATTTTTTTGTAGGGTTGTCGACGGAAACGTCCCCTCCCACTGAATGCGCATTGTCGGAAATTTTGAAATAAATTTATAAATAAATGCGAGCATCAAAACTTAAATCCTGATGGACTGAAGGTAGCACAGTCTCTCTAACCATCCAACCATAGATTGGTTTGCCGGATGATGTATTTTTATTTGGTCCAAATGTTGCAAATTTCCCCGCAAAACCAAAAATCCGCCTCGCTGAAGTTTCCCCGCAACCACACGCTGATTCCGGCTGGATCTCGCTGAAGTTTCCCCGCAACCACACGCTGATTCCGGCTGGATCTCGCAATTGTTTCCCCGCAACCACCCGTCGCTGTTTCCGTACCTAATCGACAGTGAGCTATTCAGACAGGCCGCAAGCGCTAACATACAGTGGCTGAGAGAACTTGTGCACAGTAGCTAGTGACGACGACGAAAACAACCGAGCCTCCTGTCAACAGGTAGAGTCAGTTCTTTGTCTTACACATGCGTACAGACCCCTTCGATCTCTCCTGCCTCACATGCCTAAACTATAAAAACACGCTGGTTCATATTCCCTTGCCTACTTGTTGGCATGTACTAGTATTGAAAGCTTTACTGAACGCCAAAGCCACTTGGTAGCACTAAGTTTTTTTTTTGAGGGGTTTGCCAAATCTTTATTGATCCACACGAATGTTTAGAGGATACAAATTGGGTCATGAGGCGAAGTAAGCCACAAATGGTGAGCTTGATCGAGCGAGAAAGCGATTTTGGTAAGTTTGTGAGCTTCATAATTTTGCCTTCAAAGACAAAGCTACAACATTTTGGTCACAAGAACATGGCGACTGACATGGAAGGACCATCTCAAGCCGATCAAGGGAAAGCCCTCCAAGCACGACTGACGGCTCCCCAGATCTACAACCCGACACACGGGGGAAGCTGATAGCGTCAATGACTACCTACTTGAAGCCACCCTTTCACAAAGGAAGGGGACCGAAGAACAGAATAGCTACCTATTAGCATTTGCATGTGCACCTCTCCTTCCTCTCAAACCCTGGATTCACCCTTATTCTGAGTGGTTCTTGTATCGGATATGTGTTGTCGTCTAGTGTATCGCTGGAGAATTTCAATTGTCTGGCACTTTTCTTATGATTGCATTGGTGGAACCGTCCAACCTAACAACGATGTGTTAGGGCTTTTTGTATCCCTCCTTGGTCTGCCTTCACCGTACCATTTCTTGGTTGCTCAGTTCTCTATTTGCATCATTCAAGCTAGGAAACTGAAGGAAATATGTCCTAGAGGCAATAATAAAGTTATTATTTATTTCCTTATATCATGATAAATGTTTATTATTCATGCTAGAATTGTATTAACCGGAAACATGATACATGTGTGAATACATAGACAAACAGAGTGTCACTAGTATGCCTCTACTTGACTAGCTCGTTGATCAAAGATGGTCATGTTTCCTAGCCATAGACAAAGAGTTGTCATTTGATTAACGGGATCACATCATTAGGAGAATGATGTGATTGACTTGACCCATTCCGTTAGCATAGCACTTGATCGTTTAGTTTATTGCTATTGCTTTCTTCATGACTTATACATGTTCCTATGACTATGAGATTATGCAACTCCTGTTTACCGGAGGAACATTTTGTGTGCTACCAAACGTCACAACGTAACTGGGTGATAATAAAGGTGCTCTACAGGTGTCTCCGAAGGTACTTGTTGGGTTGGCGTATTTCGAGATTAGGATTTGTCACTCCGATTGTCGGAGAGGTGTCTCTGGGCCCACTCGGTAATGCACATCACTATAAGCCTTGCAAGCATTGCAACTAATGAGTTAGTTGCGGGATGATGTATTACAGAATGAGTAAAGAGACTTGCCAGTAACGAGATTGAACTAGGTATTGAGATATCGACGATCGAATCTCGGGCAAGTAACATTACCGATGATAAAGGGAACAACGTATGTTGTTATGCGATTTGATCGATAAAGATCTTCGTAGAATATGTAGGAGCCAATATGAGCATCTAGGTTCCGCTATTGGTTATTGACCGGAGACGTGTCTCGGTCATGTCTACATAGTTCTCGAACCCGTAGGGTCCGCACGCTTAAAGTTCGATGATGGTTATATTATGAGTTTATGTGTTTTGATGTACCGAAGGAGTTCGGAGTCCCGGATGAGATCGAGTACATGACGAGGAGTCTCGAAATGGTCGAGATATAAAGATCGATATATTGGACGACTAAATTCGGACATCGGAAAGGTTCCGAGTGATCCGGGTATTTTCGGGAGTACCGGGGAGTTACGGGAATTCGTATTGGGCCTTAATGGGCCATACGGGAAAGGAGAGAAAGGCCTCAAAGGGTGGCCGCACCCCTTCCCATGGGCTGGTCCGAATTGGAATAGGGAGGGGGGGCGCCCCCTTCCTTCCTTCTCCTTTTCCCTTCCCTTTCCTTCCCTCCTACTCCTACTACTTGGAAGGGCTCCTAGTTCTACTAGGAAAGGGGGAATCCTACTCCGGGTGGGAGTAGGACACCCCTAGGGCGCGCCATAGAGAGGGCCGGCCCTCCCCCTCCTCCACTCCTTTATATACGGGGGCAGGGGGCACCCCAAAGACACACAAGTTGATCTTCGTGATCGTTCCTTAGCCGTGTGCGGTGCCCCCTTCCACCATATTCCACCTCGGTCATATCGTAGCGGTGCTTAGGCGAAGCCCTGCGTCGGTAGAACATCATCACCGTCATCACGCCGTCGTGCTGACGAAACTCTCCCTCAACACTCGGCTGGATCGGAGTTCGAGGGACATCACCAAGTTGAACGTGTGCGGAACTCGGAGGTGCCGTACGTTCGGTACTTGGATCGGTCGGATCGGGAAGACGTACGACTAATTCCTCTACGTTGTGTCAACACTTCTGTTGCCGGTCTACGAGGGTATGTAGACAACACTCTCCCCTCTCGTTGCTATGCATCACCATGATCTTGTGTGTGCGTAGGAATTTTTTTTGAAATTACTATGTTCCCCAACAGTGGCATTTGAGCCAGGTTTTATGCGTTGATGTAATATGCACGAGTAGAACACAAGTGAGTTGTGGGCGATATAAGTCATACTGCTCACCAGCATGTCACACTTTGGTTCAGCGGTATTGTTGGATGAAGCGGTCCGGACCGACATTAAGCGTACGCTTACGTGAGACTGGTTCTACCGACGTGCTTTGCACACAGGTGGCTGGCGGGTGTCAGTTTCTCCAACTTTAGTTGAACCGAGTGTGGCTACGCCCGGTCCTTGCGAAGGTTAAAACAGCACCAACTTAACAAACTATCGTTGTGGTTTTGATGCGTAGGTAAGAACGATTCTTGCTAAGCCCGTAGCAGCCACGTAAAACTTGCAACAACAAAGTAGAGGACGTCTAACTTGTTTTTGCAGGGCATGTTGTGATGTGATATGGTCAAGACATGATGCTAAATTTTATTGTAAGAGATGATCATGTTTTGTAACCGAGTTATCGGCAACTGGCAGGAGCCATATGGTTGTCGCTTTATTGTATGCAATGCAATCACCCTGTAATGCTTTACTTTATCACTAAGCGGTAGCGATAGTCATAGAAGCATAAGATTGGCGAAACGACAATGATGCTACGATGGAGATCAAGGTGTCGCGCCGGTGACGATGGTGATCATGGAGGTGCTTCGGAGATGGAGATCACAAGCACAAGATGATGATGGCCATATCATATCACTTATATTGATTGCATGTGATGTTTATCTTTTATGCATCTTATCTTGCTTTGATTGATGGTAGCATTATAAGATGACCCCTCACTAAATTATCAAAATATAAGTGTTCTCCCTGAGTATGCACCGTTGTGAAAGTTCTTCGTGCTGAGACACCACATGATGATCGGGTGTGATAGGCTCTACGTTCAAATACAACGGATGCAAAATAGTTGCACACGCGGAATACTCAGGTTAAACTTGACGAGCCTAGCATATAACAGATATGGCCTTGGAACACGGAGACCGAAAGGTCGAGCGTGAATCATGTAGTAGATATGATCAACATAGTGATGTTCACCATTGAAACTACTCCATCTCACGTGATGATCGGACATGGTTTAGTTGATTTGGATCACGTGATCACTTAGAGGATTAGAGGGATGTCTATCTAAGTGGGAGTTCTTAAGTAATATGATTAATTGAACTTTAATTTATCATGAACTTAGTCCTGGTAGTATTAGCATATCTATGTTGTAGATCAATTGCTCGCGATATTGCTCCCCGTTTAATTTTTTATATATTCCTAGAGAAAATTATGTTGAAAAATGTTAGTAGCAATGATGCGGATTAGATCCGTGATCTGAGGATTATCCTCATTGCTCCATAGAAGAATTATGTCCTTAATGCACCGCTAGGTGACAGACCTATTGCAGGAGCAGATGCAGACGTTATGAACGTTTGGCTAGCTCAATATGATGACTACTTGATAGTTTAGTGCACCATGCTTAAACGGCTTAGAATCGGGACTTCAAAGACATTTGAACATCATGGACCATATGAGATGTTCCAGCAGTTGAAGTTAATATTTCAAGAAAATACCCGAGTTGAGAGATATGAAGTCTCCAACAAGTTCTATAGCTAAAAGATGGAGGAGAATAGCTCAAGCAGTGAGCATGTGCTCAGATCGTCTGGGTAATACAATCGCTTGAATCAAGTGAGAGTTAATCTTCCAGATAAGATAGTGATTGACAGAATTCTCTAGTCACCATCACCAAGTTAGTAGAACTTCGTGATGAACTATGATATGCAAGGAATAACGGAACTGATTCCCAAGCTCTTCGTAATGCTGAAATTAATGAAGGTAGAAATCAAGAAAAATATCAAGTGTTGATGATTGACAAGAACACTAGTTTCAAGAAAAGGGCAAAGGAAAGAAGGGAAACTTCAAGAAGAACGGCAAGCAAGTTGCTGCTCAAGTGAAGAAGCCCAAGTCTGGTCCTAAGCCTGAGACTAAGTGCTTTTACTGCAAAGGGACTGGTCACTGGAAGCGGAACTGCCCCAAGTATTTGGTGGATAAGAAGGATGACAAAGTGAACAAAGGTATATTTGATATACGGATTATTGATGTGTATTTTACTAGTGTTCGTAGCAACCCCCCGGTATTTGATACTGATTCAGTTGCTAAGAGTAGTAACTCGAAACGGGAGTTGCAGAATGAACAGAGACTATTTAAGGGTGAAGTGACGATGTGTGTTGGAAGTGGTTCCAAGATTGATATGATCATCATCGCACACTCCCTATACTTTTGGGATTAGTGTTGAACCTAAATAAGTGTTATTTGGTGTTTGCATTGAGCATGAATATGATTTGATCATGTTTATTGCAATACGGTTATTCATTTAAGTAAGAGAATAAATTGTTGTTCTGTTTACATATATGGTTACACACCCAATGAAAATGGTTCATTGGATCTCGATCGTAGTGATACACATATTCATAATATTGAAACCAAAAGATGCAAAGTTAATAATGATAGTGCAACTTATTTGTGGCACTGCCGTTTAGTTCATATTGGTGTAAAGCGCATGAAGAAAATCCATGCTGATGGACTTTTGGAATCACTTGATTATGAATCAGTTGATGCTTGCGAACCATGCCTCATGGGCAAGATGACTAAGACTCCGTTCTCCGGAACAATGCAGCAAGCAACAAATTTGTTGGAAATCATGCATATTGATGTATGTGGTCCGATGAATATTGAAGCTCGCGGCAGGTATCATTATTTTCTGATCTTTACAGATGATTTGAGCAGATATGAGTATATCTACTTGATGAAACACAAGTTTGAAACATTTGAAAAGTTTAAAGAATTTCAGAGTGAAGTGGAGAATCATCGTAACAAAATATAAGTTTCTACGATATGACCGCAGAAGTAAAATATTTGAGTTACGAGTTTGGCCTTCAGTTAAAACAATGTGAAATAGTTTCACTACTCACGCCACCTGGAACACCACAGTGTAACAGTGTGTCCGAACATCGTAACCATGCTTTATTAGATATGGTGCGATCTATGACGTCTCTTACTGATTTACCGCTATCGTTTAGGGGTTATGCATTAGAGACAGCTACATTCACGTTAAATAGTGCACCACTAAATCCGTCGAGACGACACCGTATGAACTATGGTTTGGCAAGAAACCTAAGTTGTCGTTTCTTAAAGTTTGAGGTTGCAATGCTTATGTGAAAAAGTTTCAACCTGATAAGCTCAAACCCAAATCGAAGAAGTGCGTCTTCATAGGATACCCAAAAGAAAATGTTGGGTACACCTTCTATCACAGATCCGAAGGCAAGATATTCGTTGCTGAGAATGGATCCTTTCTAGAGAAGGAGTTTCTCTCGGAAGAAGTGAGTGGGAGGAAAGTAGAACTTGATGAGGTAACTATACCTGCTCCCTTATTGGAAAGTAGTTCATCACAGAAATATGTTCCTGTGACTACTACACCAATTAGTGAGGAAGCTAATGATGATGATCATGTAACTTCAGATCAAGTTGCTACTGAACCTCGTAGGTAAACCAGAGTGAGATCCGCACCAGAGTGGTACGGTAATCCTGTTCTGGAGGTCATGTTACTTGACCATGACGAGCCTATGAACTATGAGGAAGCGATGATGAGCCCAGATTCCGCGAAATGGCTTGAGGCCATGAAATCAGAGATGAGATCCATGTATGAGAACAAAGTATGGACTTTAATTGACTTGCCCATTGATCGGCAAGCCGTTGAGATTAAATGGATCTTCAAGAGGAAGACGGACGCTGATAGTAGTGTTACTATCTACAAAGCTAGAATTGTCGCAAAAAGGTTTTCGACAAGTTCAAGGTGTTGACTACGATGAGAGTTTCTCACTCGTATCTATGCTTAAGTCTGTCCGAATCATGTTAGCAATTGCCGCATTTTATGAAATCTGGCAAATGCATAAACAAAACTGCATTCCTTAATGGATTTATTAAAGAAGAGTTGTATATGATGCAACCATAAGGTTTTGTCAATCCTAAAGGTACTAACAAAATATGCAAGCTCCAGCGATCCATCTATGGACTGGTGCAAGCATCTCGGAGTTGGAATATATGCTTTGATAAGTTGATCAAAGCATATAGTTTTATACAGACTTGCGGTGAAGCCTGCATTTATAAGAACGTGAGTGGGAGTACTACAACATTTCTGATAAGTATACGTGAATGACATATTGTTGATCGGAGATAATGTAGAATTATTCTGCAAAGCATAAAGGAATGTTTGAAAGGAGTTTTTCAAAGAAAGACCTCGGTGAAGCTGCTTACATATTGAGCATCAAGATCTATAGAGATAGATCATGATGCTTGATAAGTTTTTCAATGAGTACATACCTTGACAAGATTTTGAAGTAGTTCAAAATGGAATAGACAAAGAAGTTCTTGCCTGTGTTACAAGGTGTGAAGTTGAGTAAGACTCAAAACCCGACCATGGCAGAAGATAGAGAGAGAATGAAAGTCATTCCCTATGCCTTAGCCATAGGTTCTATAAAGTATGCCATGTTGTGTACTAGACCTATTGTATACCCTGCCCTGAGTTTGGCAAGGGAGTACAATATTGATCTAGGAGTAGATCACTGTACATTGGTCAAAATTATCCTTAGTGGAATAAGGATATGTTTCTCGATTATGGAGGTGACAAAAAGGTTCGTCGTAAAGGGTTACGTCGATGCAAATTTTGACACTGGTCCAGATGACTCTAAATCTCAATCTGGATACATATTGAAAGTGTGAGCAATTAGCTAGAATAGCTCCGTGCAGAGCATTGACATAGAAATTTGCAAAATACTTACGGATCTGAATGTGGCAGACCCGTTGACTAAACTTCTCTCACAAGCAAAACATGATCACACCTTAGTACTCTTTGGTTGTTAATCACATAGAGATGTGAACTAGATTATTGACTATAGTAAACCCTTTGGGTGTTGGTCACATGACGACGTGAACTATGGGTGTTAATGAAAGAAATATGCCCTAGAGGCAATAATAAAGTTATTATTTATTTCCTTATATCATGATAAAGGTTTATTATTCATGCTAGAATTGTATTAACCGGAAACATAATACATGTGTGAATATATAGACAAACAGAGTGTCACTAGTATGCCTCTACTTGACTAGCTCGTTAATCAAAGATGGTTATGTTTCCTAACCATGGACAAAGAGTTGTCATTTGATTAACGGGATCACATCATTAGTTGAATAATCTGATTGACATGACCCATTCCATTAGCTTAGCACCCGATCGTTTAGTATGTTGCTATTGCTTTCTTCATGACTTATACATGTTCCTATGACTATGAGATTATGTAACTCCCGTGTGCCAGAGGAACACTTTGTGTGCTACCAAACTTCACAACCTAACTGGGTGATTATAAAGGTGCTCTACAGGTGTCTCCAAAGGTACATGTTGGGTTGACGTATTTCGAGATTAGGATTTGTCACTCCGATCGTCGGAGAGGTATCTCTGGGCCCTCTCAGTAATACACATCACTTAAGCCTTGCAAGCATTGCAGCTAATGAGTTAGTTGCGAGATGATGTATTACGAAACGAGTAAAGAGACTTGCCGGTAACGAGATTGAACTAGGTATTGGATACCGACGATCAAATCTCGGGCAAGTAACATACCGATGACAAAGGGAACAACGTATGTAGTTATGCGGTCTGACCGATAAAGATCTTCGTAGAATATGTAGGAGCCAATATGGGCATCCAGGTCCCGCTATTGGTTATTGACCGGAGACGTGTCTCGGTCATGTCTACATTGTTCTCGAACCGTAGGGTCCGCACGCTTAAAGTTACGATGACAGTTTCATTATGAGTTTATATATTTTGATGTACCGAAGGTTGTTCAGAGTCCCGGATGTGATCACGGACATGACGAGGAGTCTCGAAATGGTCGAGACATAAAGATCGATATATTGGAAGCCTATATTTGGACATCGAAATCGTTCCGGGTGAAATCGGCATTTTACCGGAGTACTGGGGGTTACCGGAACCCCCCCGGGGGGTTATTGGGCCTACATGGGCCTTGAGGGAGAAGAGAGAAGGAGGCAGGAGGTGGCCGCGCGCCCCTCCCCTTCCTAGTCCAAATAGGACAAGGGAAGGGGGGCGGCGCCCCCCCTTTCCTTCCCCTCTTCCTCCTCTTTCCCCCCTTCTCCTTCTTCAACTAGGAAAGAAGGGAGTCCTACTCCCGGTAGGAGTAGGACTCCCCCCTGGCGTGCCTCTCTTTGGCCAGCCGCCCCTCCCCTTGGCTCCTTTATATACGGGGGCAGGGGGCACCCTAGGACACACAAGTTGATCTTCGTGATCGTTCCTTAGCCGTGTGCGGTGCCCCCCTCCACGATATCACACCTCGATCATATTGTAGCGGTGCTTAGGCGAAGCCCTGCGACGGTTAAACATCAAGATCGTCACCACGCCGTCGTGCTGACGAAACTCCTCCCCGAAGCTTTGCTGGATCGGAGCCCGGGGTGCGTCATCGAGTTGTATGTGTGTCAAGAACTCGGAGGTGCCGGAGTAACGGTGCTTGGATCGGTTGGACCGGGAAGACGTACGACTACTTCCTCTATGTTGCGTCAACGCTTCCGCTTCAGTTTACGAGGGTACGTAGACAACACTCTCCCCTCTCGTTGCTATGCATCACCATGATCTTGCGTATGCGTAGGAATTTTTTTGAAATTACTACGTTCTCCAACAGTGGTATCCGAGCCTAGGTTTTATGGTTTGATGTTATATGCACGAGTAGAACACAAGTGAGTTGTGGGCGATATAAGTCATACTGCCTACCAGCATGTCATACTTTGGTTCGGCGGTATTGTTGGATGAAGCGGCCCGGACCGACATTACGCGTACGCTTACGCGAGACTGGTTCTACCGTCGTGCTTTGCACACAGGTGGCTGGCGGGTGTCAGTGTCTCCAACTTTAGTTGAACCGAGTGTGGCTACGCCCGGTCCTTGCGAAGGTTAAAACGGCATCAACTTGACAAACTATCGTTGTGGTTTTGATGCGTAGGTAAGATTGGTTCTTGCTTAAGCCCGTAGCAGCCACGTAAAACTTGCAACAAACAAAGTAGAGGACGTCTAACTTGTTTTTGCAGGGCATGTTGTGATGTGATATGGTCAAGACATGATGCTAAATTTTATTGTATGAGATGATCATGTTTTGTAACTGAGTTATCGGCAACTGGCAGGAGCCATATGGTTGTCGCTTTATTGTATGCAATGCAATCGCCCTGTAATGCTTTACTTTATCACTAAGCGGTAGCGATAGTCGTAGAAGCATAAGATTGGCGAGACGACAACGATGCTACGATGGAGATCAAGGTGTCGCGCCGGTGACGATGGTGATCATGACGGTGCTTCGGAGATGGAGATCACAAGCACAAGATGATGATGGCCATATCATATCACTTATATTGATTGCATGTGATGTTTATCTTTTATGCATCTTATCTTGCTTTGATTGACGGTAGCATTATAAGATGATCTCTCACTAAATTATCAAGAAGTGTTCTCCCTGAGTATGCACCATTACCAAAGTTCGTCGTGCCCAGACACCACGTGATGATCGGGTGTGATAAGCTCTACGTCCATCTACAACGGGTGCAAGCCAGTTTTGCACACGTAGAATACTCAGGTTAAACTTGACGAGCCTAGCATATGCAGATATGGCCTCGGAACACGGAGACCGAAAGGTCGAGCGTGAATCATATAGTAGATATGATCAACATAATGATGTTCACCATTGAAAACTAATCCATTTCACGTGATGATCGGTTATGGTTTAGTTGATTTGGATCACGTGATCACTTAGAGGATTAGAGGGATGTCTATCTAAGTGGGAGTTCTTAAGTAATATGATTAATTGAACTTAAATTTATCATGAACTTAGTACCTGATAGTATCTTGCTTATGTATGTTTGATTGTAGATAGATGGCCCGTGCTGTTGTTCCGTTAAATTTTAATGCGTTCCTTGAGAAAGCAAAGTTGAAAGATAATGGTAGCAATTACACGGACTGGGTCCGTAACTTGAGGATTATCCTCATTGCTGCACAAAAGAATTACGTCCTGGAAGCACCGCTGGGTGCCAGGCCTGCTGCTGGAGCAACACCAGATGTTATGAACGTTTGGCAGAGCAAAGCTGATGACTACTCGATAGTTCAGTGTGCCATGCTTTACGGCTTAGAATCGGGACTTCAACGACGTTTTGAACGTCATGGAGCATATGAGATGTTCCAGGAGTTGAAGTTAATATTTCAAGCAAATGCCCGGATTGAGAGATATGAAGTCTCCAATAAGTTCTATAGCTGCAAGATGGAGGAGAACAGTTCGGTCAGTGAGCATATACTCAAAATGTCTGGGTATAATAATCACTTGATTTAGATGGGAGTTAATCTTCCAGATGATTGCGTCATTGATAGAATTCTCAAATCACTGCCACCAAGCTACAAGAGCTTCATGATGAACTATAATATGCAAGGGATGAATAAGACTATTCCCGAGCTCTTCGCAATGCTGAAAGCTGCGGAGGTAGAAATCAAAAAGTGTTGGGGAACGTTGCAGAAAACAAAAATTTTCCTACTCGTTTCACCAAGATCATCTAGGAGTTCATCTAGCAACGAGTGATTAGATGCATCTACATACCTTTGTAGATCGCAAGCGGAAGCGTTCAAAAGAACGGTGATGATGTAGTCGTACTCGACGTGATCCAAATCACCGATGACCAGCGCCGAACGGACGGCACCTCCGCGTTCAACACACGTACGGAACAGCCACGTCTCCTCCTTCTTGATCCAGCAAGGGAGGGAGGAGAGGTTGAGGGAGATGGCACCAGCAGCAGCACGACGGCGTGGTGTTGATGGAGCTGCAGTACTCCGGCAGAGCTTCGCTAAGCACTATGGAGGTGGAGGAGGTGTTGGGGAGGGAGAAGGAGGCAACCAAAGGCCAAGGCGTTCAGGTATGAAGTCCCTCCTCTCCCCCACTATATATAGGAGGGCCAAGGGGGGGTGGCCGGCCCTAGGAGATCCAATCTCCTAGGGGGTGCGACGGCCAAGGGGGGTTTCCCTCCCCCCCAAGGCACCTAGGAGGTGCCTTCCCCTCCTAGGACTCTTTTCCCCTTAAACCCTAGGCGCATGGGCCTATGTGGGGCTGGTGCCCTTGGCCCATTAGGCCAAGGCGCACCCCCTACAGCCCATGTGGCCCCCCGGGACAGGTGGACCCACCCGGTGGACCCCCGGGACCCTTCCGGTGGTCCCGGTACAATACCGATAACCCCGAAACTTGTCCCGATGCCCGAAACAGGACTTCCCATATATAAATCTTTACCTCCGGACCATTCCGGAACTCCTCGTGACGTCCGGGATCTCATCCGGGACTCCGAACAACATTCGGGTTACTGCATATACATATCCCTACAACCCTAGCGTAACTGAACCTTAAGTGTGTAGACCCTACGGGTTCGGGAGACAAGCAGACATGACCGAGACGACTCTCCGGTCAATAACCAACAGCGGGATCTGGATACTCATGTTGGCTCCCACATGCTCCACGATGATCTCATCGGATGAACCACGATGTCGAGGATTCTATCAACCCCGTACGCTATTCCCTTTGTCTATCGATATGTTACTTGCCCGAGATTCGATCGTCGGTATCCCAATACCTCGTTCAATCTCGTTACCGGCAAGTCACTTTACTCGTACCGTAATGCATGATCCCGTGACCAGACACTTGGTCACTCTGAGCTCATTATGATGATGCATTACCGAGTGGGCCCAGTGATACCTCTCCGTCATACGGAGTGACAAATCCCAGTCTTGATCCATGTCACCCAACAGACACTTTCGGAGATGCCCGTAGTCTACCTTTATAGTCACCCAGTTACGTTGTGACGTTTGGCATACCCAAAGCACTCCTACGGTATCCAGGAGTTACACGATCTCATGGTCTAAGGAAAAGATACTTGACATTGGAAAACTCTAGCAAACGAACTATACGATCTTGTGCTATGTTTAGGATTGGGTCTTGTCCATCACATCATTCTCCTAATGATGTGATCTCGTTATCAATGACATCCAGTGTCCATAGTCAGGAAACCATGACTATCTGTTGATCAACGAGCTAGTCAACTAGAGGCTCACTAGGGACATGTTGATGTCTGTTATTCACACATGTATTACGATTTCCGGATAACACAATTATAGCATGAATAAAGACAATTATCATGAACAAGGAAATATAATAATAATGCTTTTATTATTGCCTCTAGGGCATATTTCCAACAGTCTCCCACTTGCACTAGAGTCAATAATCTAGTTACATTGTGATGAATCGAACACCCATGGAATTCTGGTGTTGATCATGTTTTGCTCTAGGGAGAGGTTTAGTCAACGGATCTGCTACATTCAGGTCTGTATGTACTTTACAAATCTCTATGTCTCCATCTTGAACATTTTCACGAATGGAGTTGAAGCGATGCTTGATGTGCCTTGTCTTCTTGTGAAACCTGGGCTCCTTGGCAAGTGCAATAGCTCCAGTGTTGTCACAGAAGAGCTTGATCGGCCCCGACGCATTGGGTATGACTCCTAGGTCGGTGATGAACTCCTTCACCCATATTGCTTCATGTGCTGCCTCCGAGGCTGCCATGTACTCCGCTTCACATGTAGATCCCGCCACGACGCTTTGCTTGCAACTGCACCAGCTTACTGCCCCACCATTCAAAATATACACGTATCCGGTTTGTGACTTAGAGTCATCCAGATCTGTGTCGAAGCTAGCGTCGACGTAACCCTTTACGACGAGCTCTTCGTCACCTCCATAAACGAGAAACATTTCCTTAGTCCTTTTCAGGTACTTCAGGATATTCTTGACCGCTGTCCAGTGTTCCTTGCCGGGATTACTTTGGTACCTTCCTACCAAACTTACGGCAAGGTTTACATCAGGTCTGGTACACAGCATGGCATACATAATAGAACCTATGGCTGAGGCATAGGGGATGACGCTCATCTCTTCTATATCTTCTGCCGTGGTCGGACATTGAGCTGAGCTCAGTTTCATACCTTGCAACACAGGCAAGAACCCCTTCTTGGATTGATCCATATTGAACTTCTTCAATATCTTATCAAGGTATGTGCTTTGTGAAAGACCTATGAGGCGTCTCGATCTATCTCTATAGATTTTGATGCCTAATATATAAGCAGCTTCTCCAAGGTCCTTCATTGAAAAACTTTTATTCAAGTAGGCCTTGATGCTGTCCAAGAGTTCTATATCATTTCCCATCAAAAGTATGTCATCTACATATAATATGAGAAATGCTACAGAGCTCCCACTCACTTTCTTGTAAACGCAGGCTTCTCCATAAGTCTGTGTAAACCCAAACGCTTTGATCATCTCATCAAAGCGAATGTTCCAACTCCGAGATGCTTGCACCAGCCCATAAATCGAGCGTTGGAGCTTGCATACTTTGTCAGCATTCTTAGGATCGACAAAACCTTCCGGCTGCATCATATACAATTCTTCCTTAAGGAAACCATTAAGGAATGCCGTTTTGACGTCCATTTGCCATATTTCGTAATCATAGAATGCGGCAATTGCTAACATGATTCGGACGGACTTCAGCTTCGCTACCAGTGAGAAAGTCTCATCGTAGTCAACCCCTTGAACTTGTCGATAACCCTTAGCGACAAGCCGAGCTTTATAGATGGTCACATTACCATCCGCGTCTGTCTTCCTCTTAAAGATCCATTTATTTTCTATGGCTCGCCGCTCAACGGGAAGTCAGTCAAAGTCCATACTTTGTTTTCATACATGGATCCTATCTCGGATTTCATGGCTTCCAGCCATTTGTCGGAATCCGGGCTCGCCATCGCTTCTTCATAGTTCGAAGGTTCACCGTTGTCTAACAGCATGATTTCCAAGACAGGGTTGCCGTACCACTCTGGTGCGGAACGTGTCCTTGTGGACCTTCGAATTTCAGTAGGGGCTTGATCAGAAGTATCTCGATCATTGTCATTAATTTCCTCTCCAGTCGGTGTAGGCACCTCAGGAACATTTTCTTGAGTTGCGCCATTTTCCGGCTCAAGAGGTAATACTTCATCAAGCTCTACTTTCCTCCCACTTACTTCTTTCGAGAGAAACTCTTTCTCCAGAAAGGACCCATTCTTGGCAACAAAGATTTTGCCTTCGGATCTGAGGTAGAAGGTGTACCCAATAGTTTCTTTTGGGTATCCTATGAAGACGCATTTTTCCGACTTGGGTTCGAGCTTTTCAGGTTGAAGTTTCTTGACATAAGCATCGCATCCCCAAACTTTTAGAAACGACAGCTTAGGTTTCTTCCCAAACCATAATTCATACGGTGTCGTCTCAACGGATTTCGACGGAGCCCTATTTAAAGTGAATGCGGCAGTCTCTAAAGCATAGCCCCAAAAAGAAAGCGGTAAATCGGTAAGAGACATCATAGATCGCACCATATCCAACAGAGTGCGATTACGACGTTCGGACACACCATTACGCTGAGGTGTTCCAGGCGGCGTGAGTTGTGAAACTATTCCACATTTTCTTAAGTGTGCCCCAAACTCGTGACTCAAGTATTCTCCTCCACGATCTGATCGTAGAAACTTGATTTTCCTGTCACGTTGATTTTCAACCTCACTCTGAAATTCCTTGAACTTTTCAAAGGTTTCAGACTTGTGTTTCATTAAGTAGATATACCCATATCTACTTAAATCATCAGTGAGAGTGAGAACATAACGATAGCCACCGCGAGCCTCAACACTCATCGGACCGCACACATCAGTATGTATGATTTCCAATAAGTCGGTTGCTCGCTCCATTGTTCCTGAGAACGGAGTCTTGGTCATTTTACCCATAAGGCATGGTTCGCACGTGTCAAATGATTCATAATCAAGAGACTCTAAAAGTCCATCAGCATGGAGCTTCTTCATGCGTTTGACACCTATGTGACCAAGGCGGCAGTGCCACAAGTATGTGGGACTATCATTATCAACCTTACTTCTTTTGGTACTCACATTATGAACATGTGTAGCATCACGTTCGAGATTCATAAATAATAAACCATTCACCATAGGAGCATGACCATAAAACATATCTCTCATAAAAATGGAACAACCATTATTCTCAGATTTAAAAGAGTAGCCATCTCGAATTAAACGAGATCCCGATACAATGTTCATGCTCAAAGCTGGCACTAAATAACAATTATTAAGGTTTAAAACTAATCCCGAAGGGAGATGCAGAGGTAGCGTGCCGACGGCGATCACATTGACCTTGGAACCATTCCCGACGCGCATCGTCACCTCGTCCTTTGCCAGTTTCCGCTTATTCCGCAGCCCCTGCTTTGAGTTACAAATGTGAGCAACTGCACCGGTATCAAATACCCAGGAGCCACTACGGGCACTAGTAAGGTACACATCAATTACATGTATATCACATATACCTTTTGTTTTGCCGGCCTTCTTATCCGCTAAGTACTTAGGGCAGTTCCTCTTCCAGTGACCGCTTCCCTTGCAATAAAAGCACTCAGTCTCGGGCTTGGGTCCATTCTTTGGCTTCTTCCCGGCAGCTTGCTTGCCGGGCGCGGCAACCTCCTTGCCGTCCTTCTTGAAGTTCTTTTTACCCTTGCCTTTCTTGAACTTAGTGGTTTTATTGACCATCAACACTTGATGTTCCTTCCTGACTTCTACCTCCGCTGATTTCAGCATAGCAGATACTTCAGGAATGGTCTTTTCCATCCCCTGCATATTGAAGTTCATCACAAAGCTCTTGTAGCTTGGTGGAAGCGACTGGAGGATTCTGTCAATGACCGCATCATCCGGGAGATTAACTCCCAGCTGAGTCAAGCGGTTATGCAACCCAGACATAGTGAGTATGTGCTCACTGACAGAACTGTTTTCCTCCATCTTATAGCTGAAGAATTTGTCGGAGACTTCATATCTCTCGACCCGGGCATGAGCTTGGAAAACCATTTTCAGCTCTTCGAACATCTCATATGCTCCATGTCTCTCAAAACGCTTTTGGAGCCCCGGCTCTAGGCTGTAAAGCATGCCGCACTGAACGAGGGAGTAGTCATCGAAACGTGCCTGCCAAGCGTTCATAACATCTTGTTCTGCAGGGAGAACGGGTGCGTCACCAAGCGGTGCTTGTAGGACATAATCTTTCTTGGCAGCTATGAGGATGATCCTCAGGTTCCGGACCCAGTCTGTATAGTTGCTGCCATCGTCTTTCAGCTTAGTTTTCTCTAGGAACGCGTTGAAGTTGAGGACTACGTTGGCCATTTGATCTACAAGACATATTGCAAAGATTTTAGACTAAGTTCATGATAATTAAGTTCAACTAATCAAATTATTAGTGAACTCCCACTTAGATTAGACATCCCTCTAGTCATCTAAGTATTACATGATCCGAGTTAAACTAGACCGTGTCCGATCATCACGTGAGACGGACTAGTCAACATCGGTGAACATCTTCATGTTGATCGTATCTTCTATACGACTCATGCTCGACCTTTCGGTCTTCTGTATTCCGAGGCCATGTCTGTACATGCTAGGCTCGTCAAGTCAACCTAAGTGTTTGCATGTGTAAATCTGTCTTACACCCGTTGTATGTGAACGTCTGAATAAAACACCCGATCATCACGTGGTGTTTTGAAACAGCGAACTGTCGCAACGGTGCACAGTTAGGGGGAACACTTCTTGAATTTATTGTGAGGGATCATCTTATTTACTACCGTCGTTCTAAGTAAACAAGATGCAAAACATGATAAACATCACATGCAATCAAATAATAAACGTGACATGGTATGGCCAATATCACATAGCTCCTTTGATCTCCATCTTGGGGCTCCATGATCATCTTGTCACCGGCTTGATACCATGATCTCCATCATCATGATCTCCATCATCGTGTCTCCATGAAGTTGCTCGCCAACTATTACTTCTACTACTATGGCTAACGCGTTTAGCAATAAAGTAAAGTAATTTACATGGCGTTTCTTGATGACACGCAGGTCATATAAAAGAATAAAGACAACTCCTATGGCTCCTGCCGGTTGTCATACTCATCGACATGCAAGTCGTGAATCCTATTACAATAGCATGAACATCTCATACATCACATATAGATCATTCATCATTCATCACAACTTTGGCCATATCATATCACAAACCACTTGCTGCAAAAACAAGTTAGACGTCCTCTAATTGTTGTTGCAAGTTTTACGTGGCTGAATTAGGGTTCTAGCAAGAACGTTTTCTTACCTACGTTAAAGCCACAACGTGATTTGTCAACTTATATTTACCCTTCATAAGGACCCTGTTCATCGATTCCGCTCCAACAAAAGTAGGAGAGACAGACACCCGCCAGCCACCTTATGCATCTAGTGCATGTTAGTCGGTGGAACCGGTCTCACGTAAGCGTACGTGTAAGGTTGGTCCGGGCCGCTTCATCCCACAATACCGCTGAAGCAAGAAAGGACTAGTAACGGCAAGAGAGTTGACAAATCTACGCCCACAACAAATTGTGTTCTACTCGCGCAAGAAGAACTACGCATAGACCTAGCTCATGATGCCACTGTTGGGGAACGTTGCAGAAAACAAAAATTTTCCTACTCGTTTCACCAAGATCATCTAGGAGTTCATCTAGCAACGAGTGATTAGATGCATTTACATACCTTTGTAGATCGCAAGAGGAAGCGTTCAAAAGAACGGTGATGATGTAGTCGTACTCGACGTGATCCAAATCACCGATGACCAGCGCCGAACGGACGGCACCTCCGCGTTCAACACACGTACGGAACAGCCACGTCTCCTCCTTCTTGATCCAGCAAGGGAGGGAGGAGAGGTTGAGGGAGATGGCACCAGCAGCAGCACGACGGCGTGGTGTTGATGGAGCTGCAGTACTCCGGCAGAGCTTCGCTAAGCACTATGGAGGTGGAGGAGGTGTTGGGGAGGGAGAAGGAGGCAACCAAAGGCCAAGGCGTTCAGGTATGAAGTCCCTCCTCTCCCCCACTATATATAGGAGGGCCAAGGGGGGTGGCCGGCCCTAGGAGATCCAATCTCCTAGGGGGTGCGACGGCCAAGGGGGGTTTCCCTCCCCCCCAAGGCACCTAGGAGGTGCCTTCCCCTCCTAGGACTCTTTTCCCCTTAAACCCTAGGCGCATGGGCCTATGTGGGGCTGGTGCCCTTGGCCCATTAGGACAAGGCGCACCCCCTACAGCCCATGTGGCCCCCCGGGACAGGTGGACCCACCCGGTGGACCCCCGGGACCCTTCCGGTGGTCCCGGTACAATACCGATAACCCCGAAACTTGTCCCGATGCCCGAAACAGGACTTCCCATATATAAATCTTTACCTCCGGACCATTCCGGAACTCCTCGTGACGTCCGGGATCTCATCCGGGACTCCGAACAACATTCGGGTTACTGCATATACATATCCCTACAACCCTAGCGTAACTGAACCTTAAGTGTGTAGACCCTACGGGTTCGGGAGACAAGCAGACATGACCGAGACGACTCTCCGGTCAATAACCAACAGCGGGATCTGGATACCCATGTTGGCTCCCACATGCTCCACGATGATCTCATCGGATGAACCACGATGTCGAGGATTCTATCAACCCCGTACGCTATTCCCTTTGTCTATCGATATGTTACTTGCCCGAGATTCGATCGTCGGTATCCCAATACCTCGTTCAATCTCGTTACTGGCAAGTCACTTTACTCGTACCGTAATGCATGATCCCGTGACCAGACACTTGGTCACTTTGAGCTCATTATGATGATGCATTACCGAGTGGGCCCAGTGATACCTCTCCGTCATACGGAGTGACAAATCCCAGTCTTGATCCATGTCACCCAACAGACACTTTCGGAGATACCCGTAGTCTACCTTTATAGTCACCCAGTTACGTTGTGACGTTTGGCATACCCAAAGCACTCCTACGGTATCCGGGAGTTACACGATCTCATGGTCTAAGGAAAAGATACTTTGACATTGCAAAACTCTAGCAAACGAACTATACGATCTTGTGCTATGTTTAGGATTGGGTCTTGTCCATCACATCATTCTCCTAATGATGTGATCTCATTATCAATGACATCCAGTGTCCATAGTCAGGAAACCATGACTATCTGTTGATCAACGAGCTAGTCAACTAGAGGCTCACTAGGGACACGTTGGTGTCTGTTATTCACACATGTATTACGATTTCCGGATAACACAATTATAGCATGAATAAAGACAATTATCATGAACAAGGAAATATAATAATAATGCTTTTATTATTGCCTCTAGGGCATATTTCCAACAGTCTCCCACTTGCACTAGAGTCAATAATCTAGTTACATTGTGATGAATCGAACACCCATGGAATTCTGGTGTTGATCATGTTTTTCTCTAGGGAGAGGTTTAGTCAACGGATCTGCTACATTCAGGTCCGTATGTACTTTACAAATCTCTATGTCTCCATCTTGAACATTTTCACGAATGGAGTTGAAGCGACGCTTGATGTGCCTTGTCTTCTTGTGAAACCTGGGCTCCTTGGCAAGTGCAATAGCTCCAGTGTTGTCACAGAAGAGCTTGATCGGCACCGACGCATTGGGTATGACTCCTAGGTCGGTGATGAACTCCTTCACCCATATTGCTTCATGTGCTGCCTCCGAGGCTGCCATGTACTCCGCTTCACATGTAGATCCCGCCACGACGCTTTGCTTGCAACTGCACCAGCTCACTGCCCCACCATTCAAAATATACACGTATCCGGTTTGTGACTTAGAGTCATCCAGATCTGTGTCGAAGCTAGCATCGACGTAACCCTTTACGACGACCTCTTCGTCACCTCCATAAACGAGAAACATTTCCTTAGTCCTTTTCAGGTACTTCAGGATATTCTTGACCGCTGTCCAGTGTTCCTTGCCGGGATTACTTTGGTACCTTCCTACCAAACTTACGGCAAGGTTTACATCAGGTCTGGTACACAGCATGGCATACATAATAGAACCTATGGCTGAGGCATAGGGGATGACGCTCATCTCTTCTATATCTTCTGCCGTGGTCGGACATTGAGCTGAGCTCAATTTCATACCTTGCAACACAGGCAAGAACCCCTTCTTGGATTGATCCATATTGAACTTCTTCAATATCTTATCAAGGTATGTGCTTTGTGAAAGACCTATGAGGCGTCTTGATCTATCTCTATAGATTTTGATGCCTAATATATAAGCAGCTTCTCCAAGGTCCTTCATTGAAAAACTTTTATTCAAGTAGGCCTTGATGCTGTCCAAGAGTTCTATATCATTTCCCATCAAAAGTATGTCATCTACATATAATATGAGAAATGCTACAGAGCTCCCACTCACTTTCTTGTAAACGCATGCTTCTCCATAAGTCTGTGTAAACCCAAACGCTTTGATCATCTCATCAAAGCGAATGTTCCAACTCCGAGATGCTTGCACCAGCCCATAAATCGAGCGTTGGAGCTTGCACACTTTGTCAGCATTCTTAGGATCGACAAAACCTTCCGGCTGTATCATATACAATTCTTCCTTAAGGAAACCATTAAGGAATGCCGTTTTGACGTCCATTTGCCATATTTCGTAATCATAGAATGCGGCAATTGCTAACATGATTCGGACGGACTTCAGCTTCGCTACCGGTGAGAAAGTCTCATCGTAGTCAACCCCTTGAACTTGTCGATAACCCTTAGCGACAAGCCGAGCTTTATAGATGGTCACATTACCATCCGCGTCTGTCTTCTTCTTAAAGATCCATTTATTTTCTATGGCTCGCCGTTCAACGGGCAAGTCAGTCAAAGTCCATACTTCGTTTTCATACATGGATCCTATCTCGGATTTCATGGCTTCTAGCCATTTGTCGGAATCCGGGCCCGCCATCGCTTCTTCATAGTTCGAAGGTTCACCGTTGTCTAACAACATGATTTCCAAGACAGGGTTGCCGTACCACTCTGGTGCGGAACGTGTCCTTGTGTCCACTAGTAGGACTCCTCCCCCTTGGAAACCCTAGGCGCATGGGCCTTGTGGGGCTGGTGCCCTTGGCCCAAGCAGGCCAAGGCGCACCCCCTACAGCCCATGTGGCCCCCGGGGATGGGTGGCCCCACCCGGTGGGCCCCCGGGACCCCTCCGGTGGTCCCGGTACAATACCGATAACCCCGAAACTTGTCCCGATGCCCGAAACAGGACTTCCCATATATAAATCTTTACCTCCGGACCATTCCGGAACTCCTCGTGACGTCCGGGATCTCATACGGGACTCCGAACAACATTCGGGTTACTGCATATACATATCCCTACAACCCTAGCGTAACCGAACCTTAAGTGTGTAGACCCTACGGGTTCGGGAGACAAGCAGACATGACCGAGACGACTCTCTGGTCAATAACCAACAGCGGGATCTGGATACCCATGTTGGCTCCCACATGCTCCACGATGATCTCATCGGATGAACCATGATGTCGAGGATTCTATCAACCCCGTACGCTATTCCCTTTGTCTATCGATATGTTACTTGCCCGAGATTCGATCGTCGGTATCCCAATACCTCGTTCAATCTCGTTACCGGCAAGTCACTTTACTCGTACCGTAATGCATGATCCCGTGACCAGACACTTGGTCACTCTGAGCTCATTATGATGATGCATTACCGAGTGGGCCCAGTGATACCTCTCCGTCATACGGAGTGACAAATCCCAGTCTTGATCCATGTCACCCAACAGACACTTTCGGAGATATCCGTAGTCTACCTTTATAGTCACCCAGTTACGTTGTGACGTTTGGCATACCCAAAGCACTCCTACGGTATCCGGGAGTTACACGATCTCATGGTCTAAGGAAAAGATACTTGACATTGGAAAACTCTAGCAAACGAACTATACGATCTTGTGCTATGTTTAGGATTGGGTCTTGTCCATCACATCATTCTCCTAATGATGTGATCTCGTTATCAATGACATCCAGTGTCCATAGTCAGGAAACCATGACTATCTGTTGATCAACGAGCTAGTCAACTAGAGGCTCACTAGGGACATGTTGATGTCTGTTATTCACACATGTATTACGATTTCCGGATAACACAATTATAGCATGAATAAAGACAATTATCATGAACAAGGAAATATAATAATAATGCTTTTATTATTGCCTCTAGGGCATATTTCCAACAAAAAGGAGCATCAAGTGTTGATGGTCAACAAGACCACTAGTTTCAAGAAAAAGGGCAAAGGGAAGAAGAAAGGGAACTTCAAGAAGAACAACAAGCAAGTTGCTGCTCAAGATAAGAAACCCAAGTCTGGACCTAAGCCTGAAACTGAGTGCTTCTACTGCAAGCAGACTGGTCACTAGAAGCGGAACTGCCCCAAGTATTTGGCGGATAAGAAGGATGGCAAGGTGAACAAAGGTATATGTGATATACATGTTATTGATGTGTACCTTACTAGAGCTCGCAGTAGCACCTGGGTATTTGATATTGGTTCTGTTGCTAATATTTGCAACTCGAAACAGGGACTACGGATTAAGAGAACACTGGCAAAGGATGAGGTGACGATGTGCGTGGGAAATGGTTCCAAAGTCGATGTGATCGCGGTCGGCACGCTACCTCTACATCTACCTTCGGGATTAGTATTAGACCTAAATAATTGTTATTTGGTGCCAGCGTTGAGCATGAACATTATATCTGGATCTTGTTTGATGCGAGACAGTTATTCATTTAAATCAGAGAATAATGGTTGTTCTATTTATATGAGTAATATCTTTTATGGTCATGCACCCTTGAAGAGTGGTCTATTTTTGATGAATCTCGATAGTAGTGATACACATATTCATAATGTTGAAGCCAAAAGATGCAGAGTTGATAATGATAGTGCAACTTATTTGTGGCACTGCCGTTTAGGTCATATCGGTGTAAAGCGCATGAAGAAACTCCATACTGATGGACTTTTGGAATCACTTGATTATGAATCACTTGGTACTTGCGAACTGTGCCTCATGGGCAAGATGACTAAAACACCGTTCTTCGGTACTATGGAGAGAGCAACAGATTTGTTGGAAATCATACATACAGATGTATGTGGTCCGATGAATATTGAGGCTCGTGGCGGATATCGTTATTTTCTCACCTTCACAGATGACTTAAGCAGATATGGGTATATCTACTTAATGAAACATAAGTCCGAAACATTTGAAAAGTTCAAAGAATTTCAGAGTGAAGTTGAAAATCATCGTAACAAGAAAATAAAGTTTCTACGATCTGATCGTGGAGGAGAATATTTGAGTTACGAGTTTGGTGTACATTTGAAGCAATGCGGAATAGTTTCGCAACTCACGCCACCCGGAACACCACAGCGTAATGGTGTGTCCGAACGTCATAATCGTACTTTACTAGATATGGTGCGATCCATGATGTCTTTTACTGATTTACCGCTATCGTTTTGGGGTTATGCTTTAGAGACGGCCGCATTCACGTTAAATAGGGCACCATCAAAATCCGTTGAGATGACACCTTATGAACTATGGTTTGGCAAGAAACCAAAGTTGTCGTTTCTTAAAGTTTTGGGCTGCGATGCTTATGTGAAAAAGCTTCAACCTGATAAGCTCGAACCAAAATCGAAGAAATGTGTCTTCATAGGATACCCAAAGGAGACTGTTGGGTACACCTTCTATCACAGATCCGAAGGCAAGATATTCGTTGCTAAGAATGGATCCTTTCTAGAGAAGGAGTTTCTCTCGAAAGAAGTGAGTGGGAGGAAAGTAGAACTTGATGAAGTAACTGTACCTGCTCCCTTATTGGAAAGTAGTTCATCACAGAAACCGGTTTCTGCGACACCTACACCAATTAGTGAGGAATTTAATGATGATGATCATGAAATTTCAGATCAAGTTACTACTGAGCCTCGTAGATCAACCAGAGTAAGATCCGCACCAGAGTGGTACGGTAATCCTGTTCTGGAAATCATGCTACTAGATCATGATGAACCTACAAACTATGAAGAAGCGATGGTGAGCCCAGATTCCGCAAAGTGGCTTGAAGCCATGAAATCTGAGATGAGATCCATGTATGAGAACAAAGTATGGACTTTGGTTGACTTTCCCGATGATCGGCAAGCAATTGAGAATAAATGGATCTTCAAGAAGAAGACTGACGCCGACGGTAATATTACTGTCTACAAAGCTCGACTTGTCGCAAAAGGTTTTCGACAAGTTCAAGGGGTTGACTACGATGAGACCTTCTCACCCGTAGCGATGCTTAAGTCTGTCCGAATCATGTTAGCAATTGCCGCATTTTATGATTATGAAATTTGGCAGATGGATGTCAAAACTGCATTCCTGAATGGATTTCTGGAAGAAGAGTTGTATATGATGCAACCGGAAGGTTTTGTCGATCCAAAGGGAGCTAACAAAGTGTGCAAACTCCAGCGATCCATTTATGGACTGGTGCAAGCCTCTCGGAGTTGGAATAAACGCTTTGATAGTGTGATCAAAGCATTTGGTTTTATACAGACTTTCGGAGAAGTCTGTATTTACAAGAAAGTGAGTGGGAGCTCTGTAGCATTTCTGATATTATATGTGGATGACATATTACTGATTGGAAATGATATAGAATTTGTGGATGGCATAAAGGGATACTTGAATAAGAGTTTTTCAATGAAAGACCTCGGTGAAGCTACTTACATATTAGGAATAAAGATCTATAGAGATAGATCAAGACGCTTAATTGGACTTTCACAAAGCACATACCTTGAAAAGATTTTGAAGAAGTTCAAAATGGATCAAGCAAAGAAAGGGTTCTTGCCTGTGTTACAAGGTGTGAAGTTGAGTCAGACTCAATGCCCGACCACTGCAGAAGATAGAGAGAAAATGAAAGATGTTCCCTATGCTTCAGCCATAGGCTCTATCATGTATGCAATGCTGTGTACCAGACCTGATGTGTGCCTTGCTATAAGTTTAGCAGGGAGGTACCAAAGTAATCCAGGAGTGGATCACTGGACAACGGTCAAGAACATCCTGAAATACCTGAAAAGGACTGAGGATATGTTTCTCATATATGGAGGTGACAAAGAGCTCATCGTAAACGGTTACGTTGATGCAAGCTTTGACACTGATCCGGACGATTCTAAATCGCAAACCGGAGACGTGTTTACATTAAACGGTGGAGCTGTCAGTTGGTGCAGTTCTAAACAAAGCGTCATGGCGGGATCTACATGTGAAGCGGAGTACATAGCTACTTTGGAAGCAGCAAACGAAGGAGTCTGGATGAAGGAGTTCATATCCGATCTAGGTGTCATACCTAGTGCATCGGGTCCAATGAAAATCTTTTGTGACAATACTAGTGCAATTGCCTTGGCAAAGGAATCCAGATTTCACAAGAGAACCAAACACATCAAAAGACGCTTCAATTCTATCCGGGATCTAGTCCAGGTGGGAGACATAGAGATTTGCAAGATACATACGGAGCTGAATGTAGCAGACCCATTGACTAAGCCTCTTCCACGAGCAAAACATGATCAGCACCAAAGCTCCATGGGTGTTAGAATCATTACTGTGTAATCTAGATTATTGACTCTAGTGCAAGTGGGAGACTGAAGGAAATATGCCCTAGAGGCAATAATAAAGTTATTATTTATTTCCTTATATCATGATAAAGGTTTATTATTCATGCTAGAATTGTATTAACCGGAAACATAATGCATGTGTGAATATATAGACAAATAGAGTGTCACTAGTATGCCTCTACATGACTAGCTCGTTAATCAAAGATGGTTATGTTTCCTAACCATGGACAAAGAGTTGTCATTTGATTAACGGGATCACATCATTAGTTGAATAATCTGATTGACATGACCCATTCCATTAGCTTAGCACCCGATCGTTTAGTATGTTGCTTTTGCTTTCTTCATGACTTATACATGTTCCTATGACTATGAGATTATGTAACTCCCGTGTGCCGGAGGAACACTTTGTGTGCTACCAAACGTCACAACCTAACTGGGTGATTATAAAGGTGCTCTACAGGTGTCTCCAAAGGTACATGTTGGGTTGACGTATTTCGAGATTAGGATTTGTCACTCCGATCGTCGGAGAGGTATCTCTGGGCCCTCTCGGTAATACACATCACTTAAGCCTTGCAAGCATTGCAGCTAATGAGTTAGTTGCGAGATGATGTATTACAGAACGAGTAAAGAGACTTGCCGGTAACGAGATTGAACTAGGTATTGGATACCGACGATCGAATCTCGGGCAAGTAACATACCGATGACAAAGGGAACAACGTATGTAGTTATGCGGTCTGACCGATAAAGATCTTCGTAGAATATGTAGGAGCCAATATGGGCATCCAGGTCCCGCTATTGGTTATTGACCGGAGATGTGTCTCAGTCATGTCTACATTGTTCTCGAACCGTAGGGTCCGCACGCTTAAAGTTACGATGACAGTTTCATTATGAGTTTATGTATTTTGATGTACCGAAGGTTGTTCGGAGTCCCGGATGTGATCACGGACATGACGAGGAGTCTCGAAATGGTCGAGACATAAAGATCGATATATTGGAAGCCTATATTTGGACATCGAAATCGTTCCGGGTGAAATCGGCATTTTACCGGAGTACCGGGGGTTACCGGAACCCCCCTGAGGGTTATTGGGCCTACATGGGCCTTGAGGGAGAAGAGAGAAGGAGGCAGGAGGTGGCCGCGCGCCCCTCCCCTTCCTAGTCCGAATAGGACAAGGGAAGGGGGGCGGCGCCCCCCCTTTCCTTCCCCTCTTCCTCCTCTTTCCCCCCTTCTCCTTCTCCAACTAGGAAAGAAGGGAGTCCTACTCCCGGTAGGAGTAGGACTCCCCCCTGGCGCGCCTCTCCTTGGCCGGCCGCCCCCTCCCCTTGGCTCCTTTATATACGGGGGTAGGGGGCACCCTAGGACACACAAGTTGATCTTCGTGATCGTTCCTTAGCCGTGTGCGGTGCCCCCCTCCACAATATTACACCTCGATCATATTATAGCGGTGCTTAGGCGAAGCCCTGCGATGGTTAAACATCAAGATCGTCACCACGACGTCGTGCTGATGAAACTCCTCCCCAAAGCTTTGCTGGATCGGAGCCCGGGGTACGTCATCGAGCTATACGTGTGTCAAGAACTCGGAGGTGCCAGAGTAACGGTGCTTGGATCGGTTGGACCGGGAAGACGTACGACTACTTCCTCTACGTAGCGTCAACGCTTCCGCTTCAGTCTATGAGGGTACGTAGACAACACTCTCCCCTCTCATTGCTATGCATCACCATGATCTTGCGTGTGCGTAGGAATTTTTTTTAAATTACTATGTTCTCCAACAGTTAATCATATGGTGATGTGAACTATTGGTGTTAAATCACATGGCGATGTGAACTAGATTATTGACTCTAGTGCAAGTGGGAGACTGAAGGAAATATGCTGTAGAGGCAATAATAAAGTTATTATTTATTTCCTTATATCATGATAAATGTTTATTATTCATGCTAGAATTGTATTAACCGGAAACATGATACATGTGTGAATACATAGACAAACAGAGTGTCACTAGTATGCCTCTACTTGACTAGCTCGTTGATCAAAGATGGTCATGTTTCCTAGCCATAGACAAAGAGTTGTCATTTGATTAACGGGATCACATCATTAGGAGAATGATGTGATTGACTTGACCCATTCCGTTAGCATAGCACTTGATCGTTTAGTTTATTGCTATTGCTTTCTTCATGACTTATACATGTTCCTATGACTATGAGATTATGCAACTCCTGTTTACCGGAGAAACACTTTGTGTGCTACCAAACGTCACAATGTAACTGGGTGATTATAAAGGTGCTCTACAGGTGTCTCCGAAGGTACTTATTGGGTTGGCGTATTTCGAGATTAGGATTTGTCACTCCGGTTGTCGGAGAGATATCTCTGGGCCCACTCGGTAATGCACATCACTATAAGCCTTGCAAGCATTGCAACTAATGAGTTAGTTGCGGGATGATGTATTACGGAATGAGTAAAGGGACTTGCTGGTAACGATATTGAACTAGGTATTGAGATATCGACGATCGAATCTCGGGCAAGTAACATACCGATGACAAAGGGAACAATGTATGTTGTTATGCGGTTTGACCGATAAAGATCTTCGTAGAATATGTAGGAGCCAATATGAGCATCCAGGTTCCGCTATCGGTTATTGACCGGAGACGTGTCTCGGTCATGTCTACATAGTTCTCGAACCCGTAGGGTCCGCACGCTTAAAGTTTGATGACGGTTATATTATGAGTTTATGTGTTTTGATGTACCGAAGGAGTTCGGAGTCCCGGATGAGATCGGGGACATGACGAGGAGTCTCGAAATGGTCGAGACGTAAAGATCGATATATTGGACGACTATATTCGGACATCGGAAAGGTTCCGAGTGATTCGGGTATTTTCGGGAGTACCGTGGAGTTACAGGAATTCGTATTGGGCCTTAATGGGCCATACGGGAAAGGAGAGAAAGGCCTCAAAGGGTGGCCGCACCCCTCCCCATGGGCTGGTCCGAATTGGACTAGGGAGGGGGGCGCCCCCTTCCTTCCTTCTCCTTTTCCCTTCCCTTTCCTTCCCTCCTACTCCTACTACTTGGAAGGGCTCCTAGCTCTACTAGGAAAGGGGGAATCCTACTCCCGGTGGGAGTAGGACTCCCCTAGGGCGCGCCATAGAGAGGGCCGGACCTCCCCCTCCTCCACTCCTTTATATACGGGGCAGGGGGCACCCCAAAGACACACAAGTTGATCTTCGTGATCGTTCCTTAGCCGTGTGCGGTGCCCCCTTCCACCATATTCCACCTCGGTCATATCGTAGCGGTGCTTAGGCGAAGTCCTGCGTCGGTAGAACATCATCACCGTCATCACGCCGTCGTGCTGACGAAACTCTCCCTTAACACTCGGCTGGATCGGGGTTCGAGGGACGTCACCGAGTTGAACGTGTGCAGAACTCGGAGGTGCCGTATGTTCGGTACTTGGATCGGTCGGATCGGGAAGACGTACGACTACTTCCTCTACGTTGTGTCAACACTTCCGTTGCCGGTCTACGAGGGTACGTAGACAACACTCTCCCCTCTCGTTGCTATGCATCATCATGATCTTGCGTGTGCGTAGGATTTTTTTTTTGAAATTACTACGTTCCCTAACAGAAATGTCATGTAATGTGATGCAAACAATGTTGCCGAGCAAGATAAAAGGGTATTCTCACCTTTCTGAGAAATAATAATGTAAATTGGCACACTTAAAATCTATGATCTTTAAGGACTTATGCCCCGGAAAGAAAAAGTACTCCATTGCGGCAAATGGAGTTCTTTTTGTACAATGATAATTAATAAGATAAGTATAAAACATAGAGACACACAATTATATCTGATATCATCCAAAAATTATGAATGCAATAACTTATTTATCATATTTATTTATAGGGATAAAGACAATGCACAAGCTCCAATTAACACGTCATGGTGCACAGTGGCATCTTTACTGAAGATAAACTGCCACACAACCTATTAGAGCCTACATGGGAATGGTTTCAACAAAAAGGCTCTCAACGGTATCCTTAAGATGGATATTGAAGGTATATGCATCTTTCTCAGCATAGAATAATGGCATGCTATTAGCAAAGTTAATAATCCTCCGCACCATCGGGAGTTGTGCGTGATGTTGAAAGAGAGCTTGATTTAGAGTTTTCCAGTCATCTTCTAGCAGTGAAAGGATCTTGGAAATGGCAACCGCACTTGTGACCCTATGCTCAACCATGTAACACTCTATAGAGGTTGTTATATCTCCCTTGGCCTTCCCGCCCTGCATATTTATATTATAATAGTAATTAGATACATTATCTTGATTCCCGGTGGTGGTTGATGCTTATAGTTTGGCCTAAATAAGAAGATGAAAGAGTATACTTTAAATGCAGCAATGTCATCCATTAGACATGCTATCTTCCCGCATGATATGGTGACATTAGGGTAACCAGCTGCCCACTCAAATGATTCCCTCGTCACTAGATCACCCATGCCAACCATCAAACCTATACATAATGTTGGTGATCCTATGGACATGGCAGATAAACTCATTTGATCTTTGAAGCTTGGCTTGTGATTCTGGTGTAACCATTCAGCTTCTTGGAGATAATAAGCTGATAGATCTTGAAACTACATAGAAGAAAATAAATTAGATAGAAAGCCATCAGTATATAGAATGATAGTAATGATATAAGGCACATGGTGGTGTACCACTTTCCGGGCATAGGCAACATGGTAGGTGTCACGAATGGCCACTTCACGCTTATGTTCATTAAATATCCTCAACAATTCAATATAGAATCTTTGAAGGTAGTTGGGTAGAAGAGAAGTGGCACTCTCATCCCATCTACATGTCGTCAATGAAAAATTAAATAGAAACTGATTGTATGTTAGTTCTTGACACATGGATGTAAATCAAATCCAAATTTAACAAACCTTTGTATGGCCGCATTTAGCAATCGACATTCCTCTATGGTGGCATGGGAATCATACGTGTCATCCATCAGGGAAATAAGCATCAACTGCTTCGTAAGAAATATTCTGGACAACGCAAAATCTTTCTCATGGTATATCGCATAGCACCAAATGTAACCCTCGACCAGGCGGTCCCGAGCATAGTTTAGCCCGACATGTCTGTAAAGATCACGCCACCACCTACAATACTTTGGTTAGTCCAGGTAAAATAGATTTTTTCCCTAATAATCCACATGATGGACAATGTCCAAACTATATATGTGTAGGATACAACATGTGAAGGGCACATTTTATATTGATTCCATCTTCATTGTGTAATTGAGTATGACGAAGACATACTTAGTGAGATATTTCAGTTCCTTCAAGTGGACATGCTATAGAAGGTTAAAATCCAGCTTTGCTAGCTCCAATAGAGTTGGGTTATGTCCTTCCTCATGCTTATACTCAGAGATATAACGCAATGTTTCCATCCTCTTAAACGTCCTTGAGAATGGCATGTGAAGGGCACGTTTGACTTGCTCAACTAAAGGGGACTTGAGAGTGTCCCTCATCAATTGAAGATGGTGCCTTGAAAAAGAGATAGCTTGTTCCAGTGATGGCTCGGCATGAATGAGAAGATGAGCTGCGTTGTATAGACATAAAAGTCCCTTAGGGTCACTAGTAATATCTTCCCTAAAGCTCCCATCTTCATTTTTAAATTTGTCGAAAACATCTGCAAGACAAATGTTGGCGAGACATTGTTCAAATAACTCATGCCATTTTATAGTTAGTAATGAAAGCTCAGTGTTACCCTAGTGGAGAATAATATTGTTCTATGATTTGTGAATATTCGTGCAAAAATCCATCTCTGCACCCGAGCTCATCTGCACCCGCGCTGACGAAAAAAATCAAAACAAATACTAGAAAAAATCTAATTTTTTTGTGTGGTAGACAATTTGATGCGTCAGGTCCGCTCCAATTTTAAATCATTTGGACATCTGAGGAGCTCTCAGCAAAAAAGACAAATTAGGGGTCTGTAATTTTTTTATTGTTCATGTACTGTTTTGGCCTGATTTATCTTTTTTGCTGAGAGCTGCTCAGATGTCCGAATGACTTAAAATTTGGAGTGGGCCCTCATGCATCAAATTGTCTACCGCACAAAAAATGATTTTTTTGAATTTATTTTGAATTTTTATGAATTATTTTCTAACCGGGTGTAGATGAGCCTGGGCACTGAATCGCCCTACTCATATTCGTTCCTTGTATTTATTTATTTATAAATAGATACTCCATACACACCTGAAGACACCCAAAGACCATGCTCTCTAAGCAAGCGAAACCGAAGGGCAACCTGATGGAGGCTAGAGATATTGAATTCACCCTCAAAAATTTGACTTAACGTGGTATCAACATGTTTCTTAAAGTGATGATCTATTCCAAGATGTTGGACAGTGTCCAATAAGGTTATTCTTTCCACCATGCAGTTGCAACTCTTAAACAACATGTCAACGTCCTCCTTTAATTTGTCAGCCCTTGCACTCATCCATTTCTCCGACCTCTGCACACATGCACGAATGCATTGATTAGCTAGGTCAAACCAAAAGGGACAATACATACCTGAAAGTAATAGGTATGCCATTTGTGATGACTAATATTTTTATACTCCCTTCAATCCATATTAATTGTCGCTGATTTAGTACAAAGTTCTAAATTAGTGACAATTAATATGGATCTCAGAGAATATTATATTTTTAGGACTTTATGTCTATTAATATACCATATATGCATATAAAAATTAATGCCAAAAAAATTCTAAGTTGAGAGAATAGCTTGTAATATTGCAATGAAACAAATATCTTGATTGGTGATGTTCGTCCCAAACCATAATGATGAGGAAGAAAGCAAATTATATGTATACGTGGGGGTAGTGTATGCCTGCAGTGGTTTTGGCTCGTAGTTGAGGAAGTAGTCACCCCACAAAGAGGGCCCATAGCTGGACAACATCTTGGGAGCAACGTCATCATAATCCACATCTGTTGTTTCTTGTTCAATACTAGAGGATGGTGTAGCTTTCGCTGCCACAGGTGATGCTTGGACATGGGGGAAGCAGGGGCGAGGAGATGCTTGGAGAGGAAGACGAGAGGAGTAGTTGCCACGGGTTGCGATGGCAGATGAGAAGAAGGGGTTGCTAAAGAGGATTGGCGGTGTTGGCGTCAAACTCACTGCCATCGTGTAATGAGTTTAGTGTAGTTGTGACTTGTGACCTAGGAAGCAGCGTGGTACCCAGGTTTTATAAGAGCATCCACATCCATGGAGCTTTTATATAGGAAAGATGTTGTGTACGTCTAACCTCCACCACTCAGTGAACTGTCGGCCTCCTGAATCCTCATCCACACCAGGCTCTTGCGTTCATGTAGTAGGTCGTTGTCGACTTGTCGTGTAACCTGCCCTTGCCGAGCGCGCTAATAGTTTGTAAACGGAAGGTAGTGTGGGAATTAAAGTTAATGATGACATACCATTACTTCCAGACACATAAAGGCCTAAGACAAGGAGATCCGATGTCCCCTATCCTGTTTAACATTGTGGTGGATATGTTAGCAATTTTGATAGGAAGGGCTAAGGAAAATGGTCACGTAGGTGGATTGGTACCTCATCTCGTTGATGGAGGTGTATCCATCCTTCAGTACGCTGATGATACAATTATCTTTATGGAGTATGACTTGGCCAAGGCGAGAAATATGAAGCTTGTGTTATGCCTATTTGAACAATTGACCGGATTAAAAATTAACTTTCATAAGAGCGAGCTGTTCTGTTTTGGTAGAGCCAAAGACGAACAGGAGGCTTATAGGCAATTGTTTGGGTGCGAGTTAGGAGAGTTACCCTTCTCTTACCTGGGTATTCCAATCCACCATCGTAGGCTGACAAATAAAGAGTGGAAGTGCATCGAGGACCGATTTGAGAAGAAATTGAGTTGTTGGAAGGGTAAGCTCATGTCATACGAAGGCCGATTAATCCTGATTAATTCGGTGCTCACGAGTATGCCTATGTTTCTCCTATCGTTCTTTGAGGTTCCAGTTGGTGTTAGGAAGAGACTGGACTTCTATCGATCGCGTTTCTTTTGGCAGGGTGATGAGCTTAAACGAAAATAACGGCTTGCTAAATGGGATATCATTTGTAGACCGAAAGACCAAGGGGGTCTCGGTATTGAGAATCTAGAAGTTAAGAATAGATGCCTTCTTAGCAAGTGGCTGTGGAAGCTCTCAACGGAGAATGATGCCATGTGGGCTCAAATTCTTCGTTCCAAGTACCTCCAGACAAAAACTTTGTCCCAGGTTACAGTCAGGTCGACTAATTCACCTTTTTGGAAAGGTCTGATGAAAGTCAAATAATCTTTCTTTAATAGGATGAAGTTTGTTATTGGAAACGGCTCTAGTACACGTTTCTGGGAGGATACTTGGCTCAGCGAGACACCTTTGGCCATCCAATATCCGTCTTTGTACCGTATTGTTCAACGACGTGAAGTGTTCGTCGCCTCAGTATTTCAATCTATGCCCCTTAATATTCAGTTCCGACGGACGCTAGCGGGCAATCGTTGGGAAGAATGGCTCCGTTTAGTTAGGAGACTAATGGAGGTCCAACTATCTCAACAACCCGATGAATTACGCTGGAAATTGACTAGGTCTGGAGTATTCACTGTTAAATCAATGTATATTGATGTTATTAATTCGAACTCCATTCCTACCTTTAAGCATGTTTGGGTTGTCAAAATTCCTTTGAAAATAAAAGTGTTTATGTGGTTTGTCCATAAACAAGTTATTTTAACCAAGGACAACTTGATAAAGCGTAGTTGGACAGGACCTACTAGGTGTAGTTTCTGTGATCGGGATGAGACAATCAAACATCTCTTTTTTGATTGCCCGTTGGCCAAAGTACTTTGGCAGACGGTCCACATTGCTTTTAATATAAATCCACCGAATTCTGTTAACACGTTATTTGGGACATGGCTTAACGGGATTGAGCCTGACTTAGCGAGACACATTCGGGTTGGAGTTTGTGCTTTGCTGTGGACTATCTGGACCTGCAGAAATGATTTGGTTTTTAACAAAATATCATGTATTCATTTTTTGCAGGTTTTATTCCGAACTACGGCTCTGATCCGTTCCTGGTCGCTACTCACCCAGATGGAGGCCAGGGAGCACTTGGTTACTGGGTCTTTCCGATGGAAGATGGTAGCTCGGGATATCTTCAACCGGTTTGGATGGCGGTCATGTAATAGGATAAGCATGTAGTTTACCTATCTAGTTTTAGCCAGCCGGTTGTGGCGTCTTTACATGGCTAGTGGGTGTTTCTAGCCCTTTTTGGCTCTGTGTGAACTTTCTTTTGCTTTTTATTACTTTTTGAAGACCTTGGAACCATGTTTGCACTGCTTTATTTGTTTAATAAGATGGCCGTATGCATCTTTTTAATACAGAGGCCGGGGATTTCCCCCTTTTCTAAAAAAGAGGCAGTCAATCTTTTAAACATGGAGACATGCGTATCACCGCCAGACATAGAACTTGTCACCGAACGAACTTCTGCTGGAGATGAAGGGGCATCACGCTTGTAAAAAAACTGAATAGGATACAATGTATCCATAATTCATAGACGATCTTGAGCTCATATGCTCCCACATAAACAATATATAAGAAAATATAACTGAATATTTGTGGCATCAAAGATGTTCAAGTGTTCTAGGTGCGCAAAAAATTACGTCAAGAAATGACACCTGAGGAGCTGTAGACAGAAAAAAAAGGGCTTTCCAGAAGGCCATTTGTCCATCAAATTTTGCATTCACCTAGCACACTCAAGCATCCTTGGTACCAAAAACGTTTAGATTTTTTTTGAATTTACTGTTCATCTAGGTAGAGAGAAACACACACCATTTGAGCCAATATTGTTGGGAAATACTCCTGCATGGGTAAGTATGCGTGGGGCGTGTGTATGAACGCCTGTAACAGACGCTTCTAACTACCGAATAGGTGGTATAATCTAACCAAATGAACAAAAAAAACTAGATCACGGTCTACCGAACGAATGACGGAATGATCTCTCCTACTCAAGAATAAAATCTTAGCGTAGTATTTTTATTGAGGAGTCAGTCTAACCAAATATAATCTTATTAAGAGGAATTGGCATGGAAGCGTGCAATGTGTTTTTTGTCACTATGATGAGACTATAAAACACTTGTTCTTTCAATGCAAATTGACTTGTCTTATATGGTTAGTCATCAGTAGTTTCTGACTTGTATCCTTCATGTAGTATTGCTAATATTTCTGGTAACTGGTTACATGGGATCAATAACAAGTTTAAAACTCTTCTTGGGGTGGGGGCGCTTGCCGTGATTTGGTCGCATTGGCTATGAAGAAATGATAAGGTTTTAACGATAAAAGTTCTTCTGTTCTGCAGGTTATCTACAGATGTATTGGTACGCTCTGTTTATAGTCGTCTCTACATCATGTGGAGAATCAAGACCTGTTTACGGAGGTGTGCACATGCTTGGAGGCCACGGCGAGGGATATTTTACCCGACATGGATGGCAGCATGATGTTTCGATTGGCCCTCCTATGTCTTAGGCGTTATACAGTCTCCACATGATTACTTGTATTCCGCTTTTTCTGTTTTTCTGAAACTTGGACTTGGTTATGCTTGTATGCATCTCAGTTATGCGGAGGCCGGATGTAATGCTTAAACCTTTTAAGCAATAAAGCACCCTTTATTAAAAAATATCATAGTTCTTGCTAAATTTCGTACTAGTTATCATGATTTGCGCGACACATCAAACTACCTTTAGATCATATGCAACCAAAAGTACCAAATCCCGGTACCCAAGCGATAGGCGCGTTTGTGGACAGTGACGGGACAACAAACAAAATTTATCCCCCACAATCAGATACATCAAATCGAATTCTCAAATCCATATTCTTCTCATGCTACATACGTACATAGCTAAACTCGTGTCATCGGTCTACCAAAAATTAACATGCTCTACTAACTACGAAGGAAGCGGCAGTGGGGAAAGTTCATCCACGGCCGCCCTTGCCCTTTCCATCATCCGTGCGGCTCTAGCGGTCGAAGATGCAAAACGGATCGAGGTGGATCTGCTCACTGCCGGAGTTGTCCGATCCATCATCGTCCTTGGCCTTCTTCTCCTTAGGAGGCCAACCCGACCGTGGCACAGACCACCCGACTTTACTCTTTTATCATCTCCTTCACTACACTCCTTTTCGCCGCCTCTTGGCTATGCAGGCACTGGGGCCTCCTCCGATGCTACTTCGCAGGCTGCCAAAGCCTCCCTCGCTTGAAGCGAGCCCGCAGCCTAGCGCATCGGGCTTGCCATGCCTCCTTTTTGGATTGACAACAACTCATGGAGGCGCGGATGGCCTCTTTTTTGGTGTCTGGCGCCACAGAGACGAGGCGCCACCAAAATGGTTCCGACGGCACAACGGGGTTTCTCCATGTGGTGGCCACCGCTTCCGGCGAGACCGTGGTCACACGCTAAGATTCATCGGCCCTAGATCAAAGCGTCATTTGGGTAACGGATGCCCGACGGCTCACGGAAGATCGGGGGAGGATGCACTCCTCATGGGAACGTCGGAGAGCAGCGCGGTCGGGCATCTGCTCCTCCAGAGCTACAAGGGATTCGCTCCTAGTCCTCAGATCCAGACATCTCTGAGTCGAATCCAGTGGCCTCCATGGAGGAGAATGCCAGAGCTTGACGGAGAGGAGCTTGATAGTGTGGGAGGGAAGTGGGGAGTGGAATGCGGCTAGGGTTTTGTCAGGAGTGCGTATAGGGTCCAATTTATGTGGGGCCGAGTGGGCCAGAGTCGGTCGGATCCGACATGACGGGCTCGTCCAGGCATCCCCATGTCCACCCTACATATGGGCTGAATATGGGGAGTATCACTCAGTCCGGGCTTTTGGGCCGATTAGAGCAAGGACTTGGCAAATCCAGGACCTAAAATGGCCGCGCCATGGATGCGCACGTGCACGTCCGCGGGCAGTGACTGGCTCAAATTTACTCCTCTGCATTCGGATACCTCATATTTGAAACCTTAAATCAATACAAAGCATGCAAACGAGGAAATCCTACGTAGATCAACCTATACTACCTTAATCCTCGTCGGAGATGTCCACTATCTCCGTGCCCGGCTCCAGGTACATGGGTGGCATCCGCAACTCCGGCTCTTGTGGCTCCTCTGGCTGCTCCACCTTGTCCTCCGTGCCCGCCACCGTGTCAAGTTCGGCGAAAAGTGTGTTGGCCGCCGCCCGTTCCCGCCGGATGAACTGCTGGTTGGTCTCGACATATGCCTCATCCTGGATGGACTCCAGGATGGCATGCTGCTCCTCCATCTTCGCCACTTGGGCGACCGCGAACTCTGCCATGGCGTCCTCCATGTCGAAGACCGCAACCGGCACTGGCTCGTCATCCGGCTCCTCCTCCTCCGGATCCGCCACCTCCATCAGAACCAGCTGCTGCTCTGGCTCCTCCTCCTCCTCCGGCCCAGGGAGTCCAGAGATAGGCCGTCTGCGATGCTGGCGGCGCGCCTCGCCCGGATCTCCTCCTCAATCCGAAATCGGCGCTCCGGTGTGGGAATAGCATACGCCATCTTATTTTTCTGGGCCATGACGAAGCCGGGTGACGTGGGAAGAGAAGCGAAGCAGGAGAGAGGTGGATGGGCTCGGGCTGGTGGCGCGGAGAGGGAGGATGTAGGCCGGCTTAAATAGCCGATTTTGGCATCCGACGGCAAACCGGGGTGGCACCATGTGGCGTTCACACCCCCACCGAAGGAGACGCCCGTCAGACTGTTGAGTTTCCGGGAGATTCCGTGTGGGGCTCCATCGTCAGTCCGACATGGCGGACATGTCCGGTCGTGACCCGGCCTCCCCAGATTCGCCCCATATTTGGCTGAATATGAGGGGTGCCGGTCAGGCCGGGCGTTTAAAGCTCGTTTCAGCGCCTGTTTGGGTCGCCTTTTTTTGACTGGTCACTGGCCGGGCCGTCCGTCCGAACGTCGGGGGAGGGGGGGTGTCGTGGTTCTAAGCCTGACAGTAGAGTGGGGGGTAGGTATGGAGAGGCAAGGTCCTAGCTATGGAGAGGTTGTAAACACAAGGGATGTACGAGTTCAGGCCCTTCTCGGAAGAAGTAAAAGCCCTACGTCTCGGAGCCCAGAGGCGGTCGAGTGGATTATGTGTATATGAGTTACAAGGTGCCGAACCCCTCTACCTGTGGAGGGGGGTGGCTTATATAGAGTGCACCAGCACCCCTGCCAGCCCACGTAGGAGAGGGTTTAAGGTGAGTTAAGTCTGGGGCGTTACTGGTAACGCTCCACATAAAGTGTCTTTACTATCATAAAGTCTACTTAATTACAGGCCGTTGCAGTGCAGAGTGCCTCTTGACCTTCTGGTGGTCGAGTGAGTCTTCGTGGTCGAGTCCTTCAAGTCAGTCGAGTGAGTCCCTCGTTGGTCGACTGGAAGGTGACCTCTTCTAAGGGTGTCTTTGGGCAGGGTACTTAGATCAGGTCTGTGACCCTACCCTAGGTACATGACCCCATCATTAGCCCCCGAATGGATTGAGGCTTCGAGTGAGGAAGGAGTTGATGTTGTTTCCGATTAACTTTTGCACACTGGTCGTGCGTTGTTCTGGACCAAAGAATCTCTTCGTTGATAGTGACCAACTTGTCTTCAGTCGACTCGATCCATTCTCTTCTTTCGTCGAGTGATCTTTCGGGCTTTGACGATTTCCAAGCGACGGATCGCAGGAAATCCCGCGTCTGACAGACCGGTTTGCCGTTCGCGGATTCCGTGGGATGCGAAATTTGGGGAAGCGCGTGAAGCGGAGCGGACCGCGGCGTTCGGATGGGACGGGACATAGACGCCTCGATCCCCGCGCCGCTTTCTTCGCCACGTATCCCGCCTGCATAACTGTTCCTGGATATGATTAGATCAACCGGGCCCACCTGTCATCCACTCGGAAGGGACCTTATAAATGCGCCCGGCGAGGGTTTTTTGTACAGTGCCTCAGCATTCTCTTTCTCTGCTTCCTTCGTCTCCGCCCAACGCGCTCGCTCTCGCCTCCGCCCAACCTCTCCTCGCGCGTCTCACCGGCAACCATGGCCAAGGAGAAGACGGCGGCGCTGGAACGCGCGAAGAAGGCGTCGGCGACGGAGAAGGCGAAGGGGAGATCCACCAGCCGCGGCGGGTCTTCGTCTAGATCCCGCCTGCCGAAGGGCTGGGTCCAAGGAGATTGGATCCAGTCGACCATCACGGAGAAAGATCTCCTCGACATGGCCAACGAGGGCCTGATCCCCCATGGAGCTGCGAGGCTTCCGGGGAAGGAGTGGCAGCCCCAGCCAGAAGAGGATGAGTGCGTGCTCCTGGCTACCCATGTCGATCGTGGATTTTCTTTGCCGCCGAGTATTTTCTTCCGTGGTTTCTTGAACTTCTTTGGAGCGCAGCTCCACCACTTTACCCCAAATTCTATCGCCTATCTTGCCGCGTTCGTGTCCATGTGTGAGGGTTTTCTGGGCTGTCGACCGCACTGGGGCTTGTTCAAGCACATATTCACGTGTCGCTCTCAGACCGTGAAGAAGGCGAGCCCAGGCGACGAAAGAACCCGAGTCGTCCAAATGTGTGGGGGCCTGGGGATCCAGGTGAGGAATAAGAGCACCTTCCCAGCAATGACTTTTCCCGAGTCAGTCAGAGGCTGGCAGTCGACCTGGTTCTACTGCCAGGATCAGTCGACGCTGGGGCAGTCGAGTGGACTCCCTCAGTTTACCATGGATCGAGTGAACAAGCCCTCTTCTCTGAAGTTGATTCCGGAGGAGAAAGCTGACGTGAAGATGTTGATGGAGCGCGTAGTACAGTTGGTTCGGGAGGGAGTGACAGGCATGGATCTCCTGGAGGTTTTCCTTAGGCGTCGTATCCAGCCCCTTCAGTTCCGGAGCCACTGCATGTGGTTGTACTGTGGGACTGAGGACGAGACTCGGGTCCATCCAGAAGCAGTCGACGATGTCACTCTGGAAAGATGGATGGCCGCCGTTACCGGAAACAAGGATAACCCACGCGGAGCCAGAAGGATTCCTCCACTCGACCACCACAGTGATCCAAACAAGGTATGCCTGCTCTGCTCTCCACTGTGTTCTTGTCATATTCATTTCTGTTTATTCTGCCAATTGGTCGATTGATCCTTGTCTTGATGTCTACCAGGCCCTCACCGAGCTGTACTCGATGCCCAATGGAGCACAGGCTCCGACTGAGGAGGGTGAGGCGAGTGGGGGCGAGAGCCAGGAGGAGGAGGAGTGGGACTCGGACGTTGTTGAGGATGATGATGACGATGACGACGATGACGGTGATGAAGATGACGCTGAAGACGAGGAAGAAGAGGAGGAGGAGGTCGTACCACCGCGCTCAGAAAGGCGGTCGAAGCTTGTCCACGACCCTTTGACTGAACGTGGCAAGGGGGTTGCGACCGTTGCACAGTCGACCAAGCGCCCTCGGACCACCTCTCCGGCGCCGACTGAAAAGGCGCCGAAGCAGCCCAGGGCGGCTCCGTCAAAGCCGACCAAGCTCCTGCCGAAGATGAAGGTGTCCATCCCCACCATATCAGGGTAATCATGCTGCTTAAGTCTTCTTATGTTGTGTGAACTTTGTCTCTGGTTGACGCTGAAGTTAGTCGACTGATTCTTTGGAGTTGCAGTGCTGCTACTTCTGAGACCTCAACCCGGGCTGATGACCATGAGATGGAGGACGCAACAACCTCAAAACCAGGTACTATATTCTTAACGCCGTTTTTAGTCGACTGACTCATGATCTCTAATCCTGATTCTTCTCTGTAGCTCCACCCAATGTTGTTATCACTCTCCCTGATGATGATGAGGATGAGGAACCGCTGAAGCGCAGAAGGAGTAGGAAAGCGTCCGCCAGCAGGGTGCCCCAGGATGTGACGGCGCCTGAGACTCTGATTGCGGAGGAAGATAACACCACTCGACACACTGTGTCCTTCGCAGATCCACTGACGAGTGCTCAGCAGCCCTCCCTCTTCACGACGCACCACGTCCCAGAGGACCAAGCTGGCGCCGCGAAGGAGGCGATACGCCAGGCAGGGATCATGATGGAGCAGTTAAGGACCATCCGGGATGCGAGCCAGGCAGCTTACGACGCCAGTTCCGCCCTTCAAAGCAATGTTCAGGTCAGTCGACCACCGCCTGTTCTGTTAGGATATGCTATCAAAAACTTTTCTTTCTAGAATTTATAGTAGTCACCCACTGGGTGTGTCGATTCAGACTCCGTGTTAGCGGGGGCACGCTGAGTGCACCCGCTGGGTGTAGTCCCCAAGGCTAAGGTCGACTGCTGGCAGTCGGCCTTAGGCTTTATAATTTCAGTCTTTGCGTCATTCGACTATGGCGACTGGATATCGCAAAACGGGTCGACTGGTCGACTCTGTCTTCAATAGGATTAGTGGGGGCACGCTAAGTGCACCCACTGGGTGTAGTCCCCAAGGCTAAGGTCGACTGCTGGCAGTCGACCTTAGGTTTTATAATTTCAGGCTTTCCGTCATTCGATTATGCCGAATGGATTTCGCAAACCGGTGGGGGCACGCTGAGTGCACCCACTGGGTGTAGTCCCCGAGACTGTGGTCGACTGCTTGCAGTCAATTACAGTCTTAAAGAATACATTTCTCTTCTTCTTCTTTTTTTGAGGTCGACTGGTCGACTCTATCTTCAATAGGATTAGTGGGGGCACGCTGAGTGCACCCACTGGGTGTAGTCCCCGAGACAACGGTCGAATGCTTGTATTCGGCTGTAGTCTTAGAAACGTGTGATTTTTCCTTTTTCACTCGGAAGTGAATTATATTTGACATTTAGTCGATTGGTTCTTCGTAGAACTCCTGTGATCTTGTGGCTCGCTACTCTGAGCTGGAAAACAAGCACACTCAGCTCGAGCTGAACTTGAAGCTGGTTCAGGAGAAACTGACGAAGGCAAAGGAGGAGACCGAAGGTATGTTTGGTGAGACCTTGACGACTGCTTTTCCCTTTGTTTGTTTCAAAATCTGATCTTGCTGTAACTTGCAAGTAAGGTAAGGGAGGCCCAACAGAAGAAAGACCTTGAACTAGCTGAGAAGATCAAGCTTGCTGACGAGAAGTTAGCTTCAGTCACCAAGCTTGAACAAGACAATACCAATCTGAAATCTGCTCTTGGGATCGCCAACAAGGAGGTCAGTCGACTGAAAACTGATAAAGCTGCCCTGACCGACCAAGTCAGTAAGTTGACTGGGAAGAAAAATGATCTGGAGGCCTTCCTGAGTGGTCTTGCCAAGAAGCTGTTTTTTATGCTTGAAGGTAAACCTCTATGCTCGGCAATTATTTCCAATCGTGGTTTTTCCATTCGACCATCACCTTGACTCGGTGATCGTCCTTGCAGAATTTTGTCAAAACTTTGAAGACGAAACTAGCCGGCTGGAACCAAACCTCGACCCCGTCAATTCTCCGGTGAACGACGAAGTTGCCATGAATGTTTTCCGACTGGAGTCCCGTGTTGCAGCTGCCGTGGACTATCTTGCAAGGCTGAAGGTCGCCACATCTCGCATCGACTCGACGCTCTGGCCCGGGGAGACACTTCAGAATGACCTTGAGTCGCTGATGGCTCGCTTGAACACGATCCCTGGTCGAGTGCAGGAGTGGAAGAAGTCCTCGGCTCGGTGCGGTGCAGATGTTGCTCTGTGTCTGGCCCGAGTCCACTGCAAAGATGCGCGAGAAGAGAAGCTGGCGGCCCTCCGGGTGGCCAACACCAAGAAACACGACTTCAGGTCCTTTATGGAAACTTTCCTTGCGGCTGCCACTCGGATCGCAGATGGAATTGATCTTGATGAGTTTGTTGCACCTTCCAGCCCTCCTCAGGAGGGGTAAAAAACCTCTTCTAAGCTCGACGCTTTAAATTTTCCTCGGTATGCCGAGTGGAGTTGTAACCGATAAACCTTAACGGGCTTAGCGCCCGAGCACTTTCGGTCCCTTTAGGTATCTATCCGAACTTGAATTTGTCGTTTGAATGTGATTGCTTTTGGCTCGAAATGTCTTTTGCAGGTTCAAAGCAGGGCACTTACTGCAATCGACTTATTCCTTAGTCCACTTGGGTGAGCGCTGGGCTACAGCTAAGCCCCCGAGTGAGAGGTTTACTTTTCACTCGGTAGGATTTCTGATAACTTAGGCGAGCACTGGGCTGCAGCTAAGCCTCCGAGTGAGAGGTTTGCTCTTCACTCGGTAGGGTTTTATATCTTAGGCGAGCACTGGGCTGCAGCTAAGCCCCGAGTGAGAGGTTTGCTCTTCACTCGGTAGGATTTCGATAACTTAGGCGAGTACTTGGACTGCAGCTAAGCCTCCGAGTGGAAGTCCGGCTTACCACTCGGTAGGATTTTTATATCTTAGGCGAGCACTGGGCT
>NC_041382.1:92315992-92316287 GCF_002162155.2 Triticum dicoccoides | reverse complement strand
AGGCGAGTACTTGGACTGCAGCTAAGCCTCCGAGTGAGAGGTTTGCTCTTCACTCGGTAGGATTTTTGATAACTTAGGCGAGTTCTTGGACTGCAGCTAAGCCCCCGAGTGAGAGGTTTGCTCTTCACTCGGTAGGATTTTTGATAACTTAGGCGAGTTCTTGGACTGCAGCTAAGCCCCCGAGTGAGAGGTTTGCTCTTCACTCGGTAGGATTTTTGATAACTTAGGCGAGTACTTGGACTGCAGCTAAGCCCCCGAGTGGAAGTCCGGCTTACCACTCGGTAGGATTTTAGAT
>NC_041382.1:92271537-92315495 GCF_002162155.2 Triticum dicoccoides | reverse complement strand
AGCTAAGCCCCCGAGTGAGAGGTTTGCTCTTCACTCGGTAGGATTTTTGATAACTTAGGCGAGTACCTGGACTGCAGCTAAGCCTCCGAGTGAGAGGTTTACTCTTCACTCGGTAGGATTTTTGATAACTTAGGCGAGTTCTTGGACTGCAGCTAAGCCCCCGATTGAGAGGTTTGCTCTTCACTCGGTAGGATTTTTGATAACTTAGGCGAGTACTTGGACTGCAGCTAAGCCTCCGAGTGGAAGTCCGGCTTACCACTCGGTAGGATTTTAGATAACTTAGGCGAAACGGATTCGCAGCTAAGCCTCCGAGTGGGAGTCTGGCTCACCACTCGGTAGGATTTTTTACAAACTTAGGCGGAACGGATTCGCGGCTAAGTCACCCACCGAGGGGGAATTTTATTGGACAAAAATAAAAAGTGACAAAAATTATGGAGGAACTATGACACTATTATTTTGAGATCCACGAACTACAGAAGTACTTTATTGCAACTCATCCGAGTGATAAACCTTAAGTGTAAAATGGGCGGAGTAGTTCCGCGTTCCAACCTCGGGGCTCGTCGATATTATGCTCGACGTTGTAAAGACGGTACGCCCCGTTGTGGAGAACCTTGGTGACGATGAAGGGACCTTCCCAAGAAGGAGCAAGCTTGTGTGGTTTGTGCTGATCCACTCGGAGAACCAAATCTCCTTCCTGGAAGGCTCGACCTCTCACATTTCCGACGTGGAAACGACGCAAATCTTGTTGGTAGATGGTCGACCGGATCAGAGCCATCTCCCTTTCTTCCTCTAAAAGGTCGACTGCGTCCTGCCGCGCTTGTTCAGCTTCTGCTTTGTTGTAGATTTCAACTCGAGGAGCATTGTGGAGAAGATCACTCGGCAACACTGCTTCAGCTCCGTAGACCAAGAAGAATGGAGTTCTTCCGGTCGACCGATTAGGTGTGGTCCGCAGTCCCCAAAGCACTGAGGGAAGTTCATCGACCCAAGCTCCAGCTGCATGCTTGAGATCACGCATCAGTCGGGGTTTCAATCCCTTGAGAATCAGGCCATTGGCTCGCTCCGCTTGTCCATTCGACTGCGGATGGGCGACTGAAGCGTAGTCGACCCGTGTGCCTTGAGAATTACAGAAATCTCCGAATTCCTCCGAGTCAAAGTTCGACCCATTATCCATAATGATGCTGTGCGGGACTCCATATCTGAATATTAGTTCCCTGATGAAGCTAACAGCAGTACCGGCGTCAAGGTTCTTGATTGGTTTAGCCTCAATCCACTTGGTGAACTTGTCGACTGCCACCAGTACATGCGTGAAGCCACTTCGCCCTGTTCTCAAAGGACCGACCATGTCCAACCCCCATACGGCGAAAGGCCAGACGAGTGGAATGGTCTTCAGGGCTGATGCAGTCTTGTGCGACATATTCGAGTAAAACTGACATCCCTCACACTTATCCACTATCTCCTTTGCCATCTCATTCGCCTTTGGCCAGTAAAATCCGGCTCGGTATGCTTTGGCCACGATAGTCCGAGAGGACGCATGATGACCGCAGGTCCCCGAGTGAATATCATTAAGGATGATCCGACCTTCTTCCGGCGTTATGCACTTCTGACCAACTCCAGTCGCGCTTTCTCTGTATAACTGTCCTTTGATTACGGTAAAGGCCTTAGATCGACGGACGATCTGTCGAGCCTCTTCCTCATCCTCCGGGAGCTCTTTTCTCAGGATATACGCGATATATGGAACTGTCCAATCGGGAATGACCAACAAGATCTCCATGACCAAGTCGACCACTGCTGGTACTTCAACCTCAGTCGGATCCGTGGCACTCTTGGGCTGTGGAGCTTCTTCGGTGAAAGGATCTTCTTTGACTGACGGAGTGTGTATATGCTCCAAGAACACACCACTCGGAATGGCTTCTCTCTTGGAACCTATCTTTGCTAGATCATCAGCTGCTTGATTTTTCAGTCGGGGTACATGATGGAGCTCCAACCCCTCGAACTTCTTTTCCAGCTTCCTCACTGCACTACAGTATCCAGTCATGGCTCGACTTCTCACGTCCCACTCCTTCATCACTTGGTTGACCACTAAATCCGAGTCGCCATAGACCATCAGGCGACGGACGCCGAGTGAAATGGCCATGCGCAACCCATATAAAAGGGCCTCATATTCTGCCTCATTGTTGGAGGAATCAAAGTGAATCTGGAGCACATATCTGAGCTTATCTCCTCTAGGGGAAACCAGAACAACCCCAGCACCGGAACCATTCAACATCTTAGAGCCATCAAAGAACATGGTCCAATGCTCCAAGTGAACTTCAGTCGGCTGCTGCTGTTCAATCCACTCGGCGAGAAAATCTGCTATTGCCTGGGACTTAATGGCTTTCTTTGCCTCGAACTTGATATCAAGGGGAAGAAGTTCAATCGCCCATTTGGCCACTCGACCAGTTGCATCTCTGTTGTGCAAAATTTCTGATAGTGGAGCGTCGCTGACGACTGTGATGGAATGATCAGAGAAATAATGAGCAACCTTCTTTGTGGTCATGTATATTCCATACACAAGCTTCTGATAATGAGGATATCTCTGCTTGGATGGAGTCAAGACTTCAGACAAATAATACACTGGGCGCTGAACTTTGAGAGCTTTTCCTTCTTCTTCCCGCTCGACCGTAAGCACAGTACTGACGACTTGTCCTGTGGCTGCGATATAGAGCAACAGAGGCTCTTTGCTGATTGGAGCAGCAAGCACCGGCTGGGTGGAGAGCAGAGCTTTTAGCTCGGCAAACGCTGCATCAGCTTCTGGAGTCCACTCGAACTTGTCTGCCTTCTTCATCAGTCGGTAAAGAGGCAATGCCTTTTCACCGAGTCGTGAGATGAATCGACTTAATGCGGCCAAGCATCCAGTAAGCTTCTGGACATCGTGCACTCGCACAGGGCGTTTCATTCAGAGAATAGTGCCAATCTTCTCTGGATTAGCGTCGATTCCTCGTTCGGAAATGAGAAAACTGAGTAACTTGCCACCAGGAACTCCAAATGTGCACTTTGATGGATTGAGCCTGATATCATACCTTCGGAGGTTGGCAAATGTTTCGGCGAGGTCAGCGAGCAGGTCGGAACCTTTTCGTGACTTGACGACGATGTCATCCATATACGCTTCCACATTCCGACTGATTTGAGTGAGTAGACACTTCTGAATCATTCGCATAAATGTGGCTCCGGCATTCTTGAGGCCGAATGGCATGGTGATATAGCAGAAGCACCCAAATGGAGTGATGAAAGCTGTTTTTACCTCGTCGGGTCCGTACAGACAGATCTGGTGGTACCCGGAGTAGGCGTCTAGAAAAGACAGTCTCTCGCATCCCGCGGTCGAGTCAACAATTTGATCTATGCGAGGGAGAGGAAAATGATCTTTCGGGCAGGCCCGGTTGATGTGCTTGAAATCAATGCACATTCGGAGTGATTTGTCCTTCTTAGGAACCATGACGACATTAGCGAGCCACTCGGAGTGGTATATCTCTCGGATAAATCCTGCCGCCAACAGTCGAGCCACTTCCTCACCAATGGCTTTTCTCTTCTGGACGGCGGACCGCCGAAGATGCTCTTTGACTGGTTTTGCAGATGAGTCGACTCTTAGGCGATGCTCAGCCAGTCCCCTGGGAACACCTGGCATGTCAGCGGGCTTCCATGCAAAAATGTCCCAGTTCTCACGGAGGAACTGGATGAGCGCTTCTTCCTATTTCGGGTCGAGTGTTGTGGAGATGTGGGTCGGAGCTGCATCGGGGTCGGTCGGGTGAATGTGAACAGGCTTCGTCTCACCGGACGACTGAAATGCAGACTCTGTGGCGGGTTTCTTGGATCGCAGCAAGTCACTCGGATCTGCGTTTTGCTTGTATTCTTCGAACTCGACCGCTGTCACCTGGGAATCAGCAATCTTTGAGCCTTTTTGGAAGCACTCTTCTGCCTTTTTCCGATCACCGGTGACAGTGATTACTCCTTTGGGGCCGGGCATCTTCAGTTTGAGGTACACGTAACATGGTCGAGCCATGAATCGTGCATAAGCTGGTCTCCCCAAAATGGCATGATATGCACTCTGAAAATCCACGACCTCGAACGTCAACTTCTCTTTGCGAAAATGTTTCGAATCGCCAAACACCACGTCCAGAGCTATTTGGCCGAGTGACTCGGCTTTCTTTCCTGGTATAACTCCATGAAAGCTCATGTTACTGGTGCTCAGCCGGGACATCGGAATGCCCATTCCTTTCAGTGTGTCTGCATACAGCAAATTCAGCCCACTACCACCGTCCATAAGCACTTTTGTCAGTCGAGTGCCTTCAACAACTGGATTGACCACCAAAGCTTGCCTCCCAGGGGTGGCAATATGAGTCGGGTGATCAGATTGATCGAAGGTGATGGGTGTTTGGGACCATTTCAGATAATTTGCTTTTGCTGGGGCAACCATGTTCACCTCACGGTTAATTACTTTCAATCGACTCTTGCTCTCCACATCTGCAAAGATCATTAGAGTAGAGTTGATATGCAGATATCCTTCCTCACTATCCTCCTTGTCTTCGGCCTTGTCCGACTCCTTCTCCTTGTTATTAGACTGTTTTCCCTGAAACTGCTGGATCAGGAGTCGACATTGGCGAGTGGTGTGCTTCGGGTAGATGATATTCCCCTCTTCGTCTTTCTTCGTGTGGATGTGACATGGCATATCCATTACGTCGTTCCCTTATTTATCCTTTACCTTCTTAGGGTTCCAGGATCCTTTTGGTTTCCCTTTAAACTTTCCCTGAGTCACAGCCAGAGCCTCTCCAGGAGCTGCCGGTTCAGCCTTCCGCTTCTGTTTCCGACTGGTGTTTCCTTTTTCTGACTGACTCGGCTTGTGCTTGCCGCTTCGGAGTCGGTCTTCTTCTTTGCCGTTGGCGTACTTGGTAGCAATCTCCATCATTCGACTCAAGGTCATGTCACCGGTTCGACCAAACTTCAAACTCAATTCTCTGTTCTTGACGCCATCTTTAAAGGCGCAGACTGCCTGATGATCAGACACATTCTCCACAGTATGGTGCAAAGTGATCCATCTCTGAATATACTCTCTGAGAGTCTCATTGGTCTTCTGCACGCAGACTTGCAACTCTGTCAGTCCAGCTGGTCGCTTGCAAGTTCCTTCAAACGTTCTGATGAATACTCGGGACAGATCTTCCCAAGTGTAAATGCTGCTAGGAGGTAATTGAGTCAACCATGCCCTGGCAGAACCTTCCAGCATGAGGGGCAAATGCTTCATGGCCACCTCGTCGTTCCCACCACCAATCTGAACTGCCACTCGGTAGTCCTCAAGCCAAGTTTCAGGCTTAGACTCACCAGTGAACTTGCTGACTCCTGTTGCCAACCTGAAATTGGGAGGGATAACTGCGGCTCTGATAGCTCTGCTGAAACATTCAGGACCAGAAACATGCACTCGACTGCTTGTGGGCGCATCTCTGTCGAGTCCACCTCGATGGGCTCTGTTCCGGTCGACCAAACCTTGCACGATAATGGATCGCGCGTCGAAGCCTGGTTCTCTGGGGTCGACTGGAACTCTTCGCCCCGCACTGAGCTAACGTCTGTCATCTTGCTGCCGAGGAGCGTAAGACCCATCTCTCGGAAGGGAATTGGGTACTCGACGCCTATCATCTCGGTCGAGTCGGTCACCATGTTGGTCTCGTCGATTCTCGTGCCCTTCACGCCGCGGAGGCGATCTGGGGCTGTGAGCCGACTGAACCGTATTCGCAGCGACGGATCGACTGTGAATTCTGTTGCGCGACTGCGACACGACCGAATTCTGATCTCCTGCTGCCCGGAGCAGATCCCTGATCTGCATCAAGCCTCTGCCAGCTTCCGACTGAGAGGGCTGGATGGACTCTGCTATACGGGTCGCAGCTGCTAAATTCTGGATTGGGGTTCGATATACCTGAGTCGGCGGGAAGAGTTGACGTCGACTGGCGTCGGGAACTCGTTGCCGCGCACGCTCGTCGAGTGCTCGCTGAAGATTCTCCAGTCGAGTGCGTTCGGCCAAATTGGCCAAACGTGCCTCCTCCAAGGCGCGAGCCTCGGGGGTTTCTCCTGCGATGGGAGTACGCAGGACATCCACGTTCCTGCGGCGAAGTTCTTCTCTTTGCAGAGAGTCGAGTGGCTCGGGCTGGTACTCTTCGTGATCTCGTGCGGGGTCGCCTCCGTCGCCCGCTCCACCATCACGGGCGAAGCCAGGGGGACTGCGGGGCCCGTCGACCATCAGGATTTCCGCCGCTGGATCACTGCTATCGCACTCGGATGCGGTCTCTACGGAGCCAGTCGACAGATCGAACAGGCCGTAGAGAGATTCGTCGGGCTCGATTGCTGCAACTTGGGTGGTGGTCATCTGGCGAGCCACCGCGTGCCTCACCCACCGCTGAATCCTCGACCGGCCCGAGCGCTTGCGCTGGCGGGAGACCGGGAAGGTGGTCGATGGAGATGTCGACCGATACGGGGTCGACGGTTGCCGCAGCAGAACGCCGCGGACACATGCGCGAAAATGCGTCGCACCGTGGACGGGAAGCGCATCAACGTCGAGTGGAGCCTCCTGGAGCCAGGCGGAGTCGTCGGCGATGAAGATGAGAGCGCCGAGACGGATCTCTCGACCCTCGACCAAAACTCCAGCAGCCACCATGATGAAAGTACTCGGAAGAATCGCAACTTCCACACAAAATCGCTAAAACACCTGCCCCACGGTGGACGCCAACTGTCGTGGTTCTAAGCCTGACAGTAGAGTGGGGGGTAGGTATGGAGAGGCAAGGTCCTAGCTATGGAGAGGTTGTAAACACAAGGGATGTACGAGTTCAGGCCCTTCTCGGAAGAAGTAAAAGCCCTACGTCTCGGAGCCCAGAGGCGGTCGAGTGGATTATGTGTATATGAGTTACAAGGTGCCGAACCCCTCTATCTGTGGAGGGGGGGTGGCTTATATAGAGTGCGCCAGCACCCCTGCCAGCCCACGTAGGAGAGGGTTTAAGGTGAGTTAAGTCTGGGGCGTTACTGGTAACGCTCCACATAAAGTGTCTTTACTATCATAAAGTCTACTTAATTACAGGCCGTTGCAGTGCAGAGTGCCTCTTGACCTTCTGGTGGTCGAGTGAGTCTTCATGGTCGAGTCCTTCAAGTCAGTCGAGTGAGTCCCTCGTTGGTCGACTGGAAGGTGACCTCTTCTAAGGGTGTCTTTGGGCAGGGTACTTAGATCAGGTCTGTGACCCTACCCTAGGTACATGACCCCATCAGGGGGGGGGTGCCCGGCTGTAGATGCTTTTATTGGAAGCCCGGTTGGATGATTTTCTTTTTTGTCCGGACTCTTACCAGACAGTCCGTCCGGATATTCGGGGCGAGGATGGGTTCAGTTGTAGACGCTCTTAAGAGACACTATTGTAAAATTGCCCTCTAGGTAAAAATGAACCAGGTACACATCATTGTTGCATTAACGACGATCGACGTACAAAGAACCTTTAAGGTAGAAAGTGACAAACATGCGTTTGGCATTTACCGCCGCCCAATCGACTAGTCACTTGACAGTGAGCTCGATCGGCCGCCCAATCGACTGGTCACTCGACGTAAGGGACATCTCTAGCTTAGAAATCTCGTGGAGTTGTCATGTATCACGGCTCGATCTGCCGCCTAATCGACTGGTCACTCGACAGTGAGATCTTCCGGACAATCGCCAAGACACGGACAGGGTCGCTAAGCGCTAAACGTACAGTAGCTAGAACTTGCGCGCGATAGTGACGATGAAGACAGCCGATCCTCCGGTTAACACATGGAGTCCATGGCTCGGGCATGCATGTGCGGTGGTGTTGTTGCCGCCAAAATTCTCTATTCCCAGCACCAGCACGTGTCTATGCACAGTAAGAAAGGGCATCCAATGAATCATTGAGCTCATAGTCTGACAAAACCAGCTCTTGTATCACGTACGATTTTTTATTGGAATCGGATGCAAAACATTTCAAATTCAGTAGTGAATATGGAGAATGTTTGTGCCCTCCGTAGTAGGCTCCTACTTCCTCTGTTCCTAAATATATGACGTTTTGTTAGTTTAAAGTTTCTTTTTTCTTTTTGCAATGTTCAAGTTCTCTCCATATATGGAAACCCTTCCGGTTCTTCTGCCTCACATGCCTAGAAAAACAAGTTGTTTATTACTCACTTGTTGGCAGGTACTCCCATACTGAAAGCTTTACTAAACACCAAGAGGAGAATGTTTGTGCCCTCCGTAGTAAAGCAGCTGAGAGGCAAGAGGATCACGTGCTCATGTGTGGTTGGTCCCAGAACGGACAACGGGGAGACGCGGCAACTACGAATGGATCAAGTTTTGAGAAATGGCGACAACAGAATGCATATGCAATGCGAATGATGCGCTGATGAATGCAACAAACATATAATTAACGCGACGAACACGAAATATGTAAGGCATCTAGAGCGTCGGTCTCGGGCTGTTACACTCTCTCCCCCCCCCCCTCGGGGTCGTCCCTGCCTGTTTTGGGTCTGTGTGTGTGTGTGTTGTGATGGCGTGCATTTGTACCAGGTGTTGTTCTTCGTTGCTTTATATACAAAACTGGGAGAAAGACTTTTTTCAGTAAATGCAGTTTGTTAATATAAAAGACAACAGTGTTTCGGGACTGGTTCCAGATGTCAGATACCAACATGCATGCTGCTGGAGGGTTCATTCAGGTTATGACATACTAGACGGATATGCACGCTTCGCCGTGCCGTTTCACACTTATTGGGCTAGATTTTTATTTTTATTCAGTCGATGGGTTGTTATGATTGACTAACTTGTTTTGATTTTGCTTGTTTGGGCTAAGCCTTAACCATGTTGGAGTTGGTACCACACCCGCCGCTGAAGCGCTAGTGTTAAACCCTCCCCCGCCCTCTCGATAAAGGCAATGACCTTGGGTTGGTGCCCACGCTCACTCTCGATAGATGCGGGGCCGGATCGGAGAGCAGCATTGTTGGCTTCCTTCGTGACCTTTGTCTTTTACTCCCTCCGTTACAGAATATAAGGTGTATTGATTTCCATGCAAGTCAACCATTTAAAAGTTTGACCAAGATTATAAAATAAAATAACAACATCTACAATACATCAAAGATAAAATATGAAACTACTTTTCATGATGTATCGAATAATATAAATGACGTATTGTGGATATTGATATATTTTTCTAAAAATTATGTCAAACATGCACTCGTTTGACTTTTGAAAAAGCAAATACACCTTATATAAAAGAACGGACGGAGTGTTTTAGTGAGTCCTCGTCATGCAATTTCTCGTTCGGTCTATTTCTCACATAAATCATAATTTTATTATTAAAAACATGACCATGTTAGCATTTCTTACCTTAGAGTTTATGCTTTTACCTTGATTAGTAGGAAAAGGAAATTTTAATCTTTATGTACTTCACCTCGATCATGAACAAAATAAATCAAGAAAACAATATGACCACTTTTTTCTGCCTCATATGCCTAGTACAGAAAAACACGTTGTTTATTGCTCACTTGTTGGCAAGTAATCCCATACCAAAAGCTTTACTAAACGCCAAGAGGCCACATGGCAGTTGACTGTGAGCAATTCTACGTACAAAATTAGAAATGCAAAAACTTCCTTTGATTGGATTGGTGAAACAATCCTACCTAATAGCAACGTGTTTGGTTACTTGTATCCATCCACCATACTGTTTCTAGGTTGTTTCGCTGTTTACTTGCATCATTTGCCAGACTAGCGTCACAATAATTGTATATGATATCAATCAATAATTATGATTACAATTGCTTATTTTACGGTTTTATTATATTTATTTAGAGGGATATAGACAGCAGGGGCGGAGCCCAATGGGCTAACCCTGTGGCACAGGCTACAGGGTCCAAAACAACTTTTAGTGATAATAATAAGGCTCGAGGCAACAGGGTGGGCCAACAGATGCTACATGGCCCATCTAACTAACCTGCACGCTCCGTGGCTTCCAGCAGCCGATGATCTCGCTGATAGCCCTAAAAAAACGTACACTCGCTGATTGCCTATAAAATTGTACATTCGTTGACCATCTGACGTCACGCACGATTGATGGCCCCTAGATATATATCGATCCTCCAAAAGTCCTATTCTGTCCCGAGCTCAAATGCTCTCTTATGAGCAGTAAAATCAAAAAATAGTAATAAGCTAAAAAAAATCTACAAATGATGCAAGTTTTGAAAAATGACGACAACAGAGTGCATATGCAAGTTGGGTATGAGTGCTGAGAGGCAAGAGGATCACGTGCTCATGTGTGGTTGTTATCAGAACGGTCAACGCAGAGACGCGGCAACTACGAATGGGAGCAAATTTTGAAAAAATGACGACAACAGAGTGCATATGCAATGTGAATGATGTGATGATGAATGCAACAAACATATAATTAACGCGACGAACATGAAAACGTGGAAGGCATCTGGAGCATCCGGCTCGGGATGTTACACTCCTGCCCTCCCTCAGGGCCGGCCCCTCCTGTTTTGGGTGTGTGCGTGTGTTGTGATAGCGTGCATTTGTACCGGGTGTTGTTGTTCGTTGCTTTATATATAAAACAGGGCGAAAGCCTTTTTCGGTAAATGCAGTTTGTTGATATAAAATGCGACTATGTTTCGGGACTGGTTCTAGATGTCAGATACCAACGTGCAGGCTGCTGGACGGTTCATTCAGGTTATGACATACTAGAGGGACACGCGTGCTTCGCCGCGCCATTTTTTCACTTATTGGGCTACATTTTTATTTTTATTCGATTGATGAGCCGTTATGGTTGACTAACTTGTTTTGATTTTGCTTGTTTGGGCTAAGCCTTAACCATGTTGGAGTTGGTCCCACACCCGCGGCTGAAGCGCTCGTGTTAAACCCTCCCCCGCCCTCTCGATAAGGGTAATGACCTTGGCTTGGTGCCCACGCTTACCCTTGATAGACATGGAGCAGGATCGGAGAGCAGCATTGTTGGCTTCCCTCGCGACCTTAGTCTTCTACTCCCTCCATTACAAAATATATATAAGGTGTATTGATTTCGTGCAAGTCAACCATTTGAAAGTTTGACCAAGATTATAGAATAAAATAACAACATCTACAATACATAATAGATAAAGTATGAGACTAATTTTCATGATGTATGGAATGATATAAATTATGTATTGTGTATATTGTTATATTTTTCTAAAAACAAATACACCTTATATAAAGGAACGAATGGGGTATTTTAGTGAGTCCTCATTATGCAATTTTTCGTTGGGTCTTCTTGTTTCTCACATAAATCATAATTTTATTATTAAAAACATGACCATGTTAGCATTTCTTATCTCAGAGTTTATGCTTTTACCTTGATCATTAAGAAAAGGAATTTTTAATCTTTATGTGTTTCACTTCGATCATGAATAAAATAAATCAAGAAAACAATATGACCACTTTTTTCTGCCTCACATGGCTAGTACAGAAAAACATGTTGTGTATTGCTCACTTGTTGGCATGTACTACCATACCGAAAGCTTTACTAAACGCCAAGAGGCCACATGGCAGCTGCCTGTAAGCAGTTCTACGTACAAAATTAGAAATGCAAAAACTTCCTCTGATTTGATTGGTCAAACAGTCCTACCTAATAGCAACGTGTTTGGTTAATTGTTTTTTTAGAATCACCGGGGGAGGAGTCCCTTTACCTGAATATATTACTTAATTGTTTGGTTAATTGTATCCATCCACCATACTGTTTCTAGGTTGTTTCGCTGTTTACTTGCATCATTTGCCAGACTAGCGTCATAATAATTGTATCTGATATCAACCAATAATTAGGATTACAATTGCTTATTTTACAGTTTTATTATATTTATTTAGAGGGATATAGACACTAAAGGAGAGAGAGGAGCGAAACCACACCCGGTGTGGGAAGAACAGAGCAAAGAATACAACACAGCGCTAAGCTCACATAGCTCGAACTCCAGCCAAGGAAGGTGAGGTGATTGTTAAGGATTAATTTAATCCAAATAATCAATGCTTAAGTCAGTTGTTTAAGTCGGTTGTAATTACCGGCACTGTAACTCTAACTGCCTTGTAATCAGGGTATAAATACCCAGTCATCAATCAATGAGAAAAACTGTTCATTCCATCATTTGGTCTCTCTCGCATCTTTCTCTTTACAGAGATGAGACACATGACACCTAGACAGCTGAATCCACGATTTTGTTGCCTGTTGAGCTTCAGGTTAAATCCGAGGCGGAGAAGAGGTTGAAAGAACTCCTCCGCGAAGAAGAACTGAAGTGGGCGTTGCAGGCTAAGGTCCGCCAGGTTGAATCATTCACGCAAAAAGATAGTGTGGGAGTTAAAGTGAATGACGATATTGGTCGTTACTTCCAGACACATAAAGGCCTAAGACAAGGAGACCCGATGTCCCCTATATTGTTTAACATTGTGGTTGATATGTTAGCAATTTTGATAGGAAGGGCTAAGGAGAATGGTCAAGTAGGTGGCTTGGTACCCCATCTTGTTGATGGAGGTGTATCCATCCTGCAGTACGCTGATGATACAGTCATCTTCATGGAGCATGATTTGGCCAAGGCGAGACATATGAAGCTGGTGTTATGCCTTTTCGAACAATTGATCGGGGTAAAGATTAACTTTCATAAGAGTGAGTTGTTCTGCTTTGGTAGAGCAAAGGAGGAACATGACGCTTATAGGCAATTGTTGTTGGAAATATGCCCTAGAGGCAATAATAAAAGTATTATTATTATATTTCCTTGTTCATGATAATTGTCTTTTATTCATGCTATAACTGTATTATCCGGAAATCGTAATACACGTGTGAATACATAGACCACAATATGTCCCTAGTGAGCCTCTAGTTGACTAGCTCGTTGTGATCAACAGATAGTCATGGTTTCCTGGCTATGGACATTGGATGTCGTTGATAACGGGATCACATCATTAGGAGAATGATGTGATGGACAAGACCCAATCCTAAGACTAGCACAAAAGATCGTGTAGTTCATTTGCTAGAGCTTTGCCAATGTCAAGTATCTCTTCCTTCGACCATGAGAGCGTGTAACTCCTGGATACCGTAGGAGTTCTTTGGGTGTATCAAACGTCACAACGTAACTGGGTGACTATAAAGGTGCACTACAGGTATCTCCGAAAGTATCTATTGTTTTATGCGGACCGAGACTGGGATTTGTCACTCCGTGTAAAAGAGAGGTATCTCTGGGCCCACTCGGTAGGACATCATCATATGCGCAATGTGACCAAGGAGTTGATCACGGGATGATGTGTTACGGAACGAGTAAAGTGACTTGCTGGTAACGAGATTGAACAAGGTATTGGATACCGACGATCGAATCTCGGGCAAGTAACATACCGATAGACAAAGGGAATTGAATACGGGATTGATTAAGTCCTTGACATCGTGGTTCATCCGATGAGATCATCGTGGAACATGTGGGAGCCATCATGGGTATCCAGATCCCGCTGTTGGTTATTGACCGGAGAACGTCTCGGTCATGTCTACATGTCTCCCGAACCCGTAGGGTCTACACACTTAGGTTCGATGACGCTAGGGTTATAAAGGAAGTTTGTATGTGGTTACCGAATGTTGTTTGGAGTCCCGGATGAGATCCTGGACGTCACGAGGAGTTCCGGAATGGTCCGAGGTAAAGATTTATATATGGGAAGTCCTATTTTGGCCACCGGAAAATGTTCGGGATTTTTCGGTATTGTACCGGGAAGGTTCTAGAAGGTTCCGGAGTGGGGCCCACCTGCATGGGGGACCCACATGGACGTGGGTAGTGGGGGCAAGGCCCCACACCCCTGGTCAAGGCGCACCAAGATCCCCCTTAGAAGGAATAAGATCATATCCCGAAGGGATAAGATCAAGATCCCTAAAAAGGGGGGATAACAATCGGTGGGGAAGGAAATAATGAGATTTCTTTCCTCCCACCTTGGCCAACGCCCCAATGGACTTGGAGGGCAAGAAACCAGCCCCTCCACCCTTATATATAGTGGGGAGGCGCATGGGAGCTATACACGAAGTTCTGGCGCAGCCCTTCCCCTCTCCCAAGTCTTCCTCCTCTCCCGCGGTGCTTGGCGAACCCCTGCAGGATTGCCACGCTCCTCCACCACCACCACGCCGTTGTGCTGCTGTTGGATGGAGTCTTCCTCAACCTCTCCCTCTCTCCTTGCTGGATCAAGGCGTGGGAGACGTCACCGGGCTGTACGTGTGTTGAACGCGGAGGTGCCGTGCGTTCGGCACTTGATCATCGGTAATTTGAATCACGACGAGAACGACTCCTTCAACCCCGTTCACTTGAACGCTTCCGCTTAGCGATCTACAAGGGTATGTAGATGCACTCTCCTTCTACTCGTAGCTGGTTTCTCCATAGATAGATCTTGGTGACGCGTAGGAAAATTTTGAATTTCTGCTACGTTCCGCAACAGTGGCATCATGAGCTAGGTCTATTGCGTAGATTCTTTGCACGAGTAGAACACAAAGTAGTTGTGGGCGTTGATGTTGTTCAATATGCTTACCGTTACTAGTCCAATCTTATTTCGACAGTATTGTGGGATGAAGCGGCCCGGACCGACCTTACACGTACTCTTACGTGAGACAGGTTCCACCGATTGACATGCACTTGGTGCATAAGGTGGCTAGCGGGTGCCAGTCTCTCCCACTTTAGTCGGAACGGATTTGATGGAAAGGGTCCTTATGAAGGGTAAATAGCAATTGGCATATCACGTTGTGGTTTTGCGTAGGTAAGAAACGTTCTTGCTAGAAACCCATAGCAGCCACGTAAAACATGCAAACAACAATTAGAGGACGTCTAACTTGTTTTTGCAGGGTATGCTATGTGATGTGATATGGCCAAAAGGATGTGATGAATGATATATGTGATGTATGAGATTGATCATGTTCTTGTAATAGGATTCACGACTTGCATGTCGATGAGTATGACAACCGGCAGGAGCCATAGGAGTTGTCTTTATTTATTGTATGACCTGCGTGTCATTGAAGAACGCCATGTAAACTACTTTACTTTATTGCTAAACGCGTTAGTCATAGAAGTAGAAGTAGTCGTTGGCGTGACAACTTCATGAAGACACGATGATGGAGATCATGATGATGGAGATCATGGTGTCATGCCGGTGACAAGATGATCATGGAGCCCCGAAGATGAAGATCAAAGGAGCTATATGATATTGACCATATCATGTCACTATTTGATTGCATGTGATGTTTATCATGTTTATGCATCTTGTTTACTTAGGACGACGGTAGTAAATAAGATGATCCCTTACAAAATTTCAAGAAGTGTTCTCCCCTAACTGTGCACCGTTGCTACAGTTCGTCGCTTCTAAGCACCACGTGATGATCGGGTGTGATGGATTCTTACGTTCACATACAACGGGTGTAAGACAGTTTTACACAGCGAAAACACTTAGGGTTAACTTGACGAGCCTAGCATGTGCAGACATGGCCTCGGAACACGGAGACCGAAAGGTCGAGCATGAGTCGTATAGTAGATACGATCAACATGAAGATGTTCACCGACGTTAACTAGTCCGTCTCACGTGATGATCGGACACGGCCTAGTTGACTCGGATCATGTGATCACTTAGATGACCAGAGGGATGTCTATCTAAGTGGGAGTTCATAAGATGAACTTAATTATCCTGAACATAGTCAAAAGACCTTTTGCAAATTATGTCGTAAGCTCGCGCTTTAGTTCCACTGTTTAGATATGTTCCTAGAGAAAATATAGTTGAAAGTTGATAGTAGCGATTATGCGAACAGTAGAAAGCTTATGTCCTTAATGCACTGCTCAGTGTGCTGAACCCCAAACGTCGTTTGTGGATGTTTCGAACATCGAACATACACGTTTTGATAACTACGTGATAGTTCAGTTAAATGGTTTAAGTAGAGGCACCAAAGACGTTTTCGAAACATCGCGGAACATATGAGATGTTTCGAGGGCTGAAATTGGGATTTCAGGCTCGTGCTCACGTCAAGAGGTATAAGACCTCTGACGATTCTCTTAGCCTGCAAACTAAGGGAGAAAATCTCAATCGTTGAGCTTGTGCTCAGATTGTCTGAGTGCAACAATCACTTGAATTGAGTGGGAGTTGATCTTCCAAATGAGATAGTGATGTTTCTCCAAAGTCATTGCCACCGAGCTGCTAGAGCTTCGTGATGAACTATAACATATCAGGGATAAATAAGATGATCCTTGAGGTATTCACGATGTTTGACACCGCGAAAGTAGAAATCAAGAAGGAGCATCAATTGTTGATGGTTGGTGAAACCACTAGTTTCAAGAAGGGCAAGGGCAAGAAGGGATACTTCATGAAACGGCAAATCAGCTGCTGCTCCAGTGAAGAAACCCAAGGTTGAACCCAAACCCAAGACTAAGTGCTTCTGTAATAAGGGGAACAGTCACTAGAGCAGAATTACCCTACATACTTGGTAGATGAGAAGGCTGGCAAGGTCGATAGAAGTATATTGGATATACATTATGTTAATGTGTACTTTACTAGTACTCCTAGTAGCACCAGGGTATAAGATACCGGTTCGGTTGCTAAGTGTTAGTAACTCGAAATAAAAGCTACGGCATAAACGGAGACTAGCTAAAGGTGAGCTGACAATATGTGTTGGAAGTGTTTCCAATGTTGATATGATCAAGCATCGCACGCTCCCTCTACCATCGAGATTTGGTGTTTGCGTTGAGCATAGACATAATTGGATTATGTCTATAGCAATACGGTTATTCATTTAAAGAGAATAATGGTTACTCTATTTATTTGAATAATACCTTCAATGGTCTTGCACCTAAAATGAATGGTTCATTGAAATCTCGATCGTAGTGATACACATGTTCATGCCAAAAGATAGTAATGATAGTACCACCTATTTGTGGCACTGCCACGTAAGTCATATCGGTATAAAATGCATGAAGAAGCTCCATGTTGATGGATCTTTGGACTCACTCATTTTTGAAAAGTTTGAGACATGCGAACCATGTCTATTGGTATATATGCATGAAGAAACTCCATGCAAATGGACCGTTTGAACTCACTTGATTTTGAATCACTTGAGATATGCAAATCATACCACATGGGCAAGATGACTGAAAAGCCTCGGTTTCAGTAAGATGGAACAAGATAGCAACTTGTTGGAAGTAACACATTTTGATGTGTGTAGTCCAATGAGTGCTGAGGCATGCAGTGAATATCATTATGTTCTTACTTCACAGATGATTCGAGTAGATGTTGAATATATTTACTTGATGAAACACAAGTCTGAATTATTGAATGGTTCAAGTAATTTCAGAGTAAAGTTGAAGATCATCATGACAAGAGGATAAAATGTCTATGATAAGATCATAGAGATGAGTATCTGAGTTACGAGTTTTGGCACACAATTAAGACATTGTGGAAATTGTTTCGCAATTAATACCGCCTGGAACACCATAGTGTGATGGTGTGTCCGAACATCATAACTGCACCCTATTGGATATGATGCATACCATGATGTCTCTTATCGAATTACCACTATCGTTCATGGGTTAGGCATTAGAGACAACCACATTCACTTTAAATAGGGCACCACGTAATTCCGTTGAGATGACACCGTATGAATTATGGTTTAGAGAAACCTAAGTTGTCGTTTCTTAAAAGTTTGGGGCTACGACGCTTATGTGAAAAAGTTTCAGGCTGATAAGCTAGAACCCAAGCCGGATAAATGCATCTTCATAGGACACCCAAAACAGTTGGGTATAACTCCTGTCTCAGATCCAAAAGCAATAAAGGATTGTTTCTTGAATCAGGTCCTTTCTCGAGGAAAGGTTTCTCTCGAAAGAGTTGAGTGGGAGGATGGTCGAGACTTGATGAGGTTATTGAATCATCTCTTCAACTAGTGTGTGGCAGGGCACAGGAAGTTGTTCCTGTGGCACCTACACCAATTGAAGTGGAAGCTTATGATATTGATCATGAAACTTCGGATCAAGTCACTACCAAACCTTGTGGGATGACAAGGATGCGTACTACTTCAGAGTGGTACGTAATCCTGTCTTGGAAGTCATGTTGCTGGACAACAATGAACCTACGAGCTATGGAGAAGCGATGGTGGGCCCGGATTCCGATAAATGGCTCGAGGCCATAAAATCCGAGAACGGATCCATGGACTTTGGTGGACTTGCCCGATGATCGGCAAGCCATTAAGATAAATGGATCTTTAAGAAGAAGACGGACGTGGATGGTAATGTCACCGTCCATGAAGCTCGACTTGTGGCGAAAAGTTTTTCACAAGTTCAAGGAGTTGACTACGATGAGATTTTCTCATCCGTAGCGATGCTTAAAGTCCGTCGGATTCATGTTAGCATTAGCTGTATTTATGAAATCTGGCAGATGGATATCAAAACGAGTTTCCTTACCAGTTTTCGTGAGGAAAGGTTGTATATAATACAATCAGAAAGTTTTTGTCGATCCTAAGGATGCTAAAAGGTATGCTAGCTCCAGCGATCCTTCTAAGGACTGGAGTGAGCATCTCGGAGTTGGAATGTATGCTTTGATGATGATCAAAGATTTTGGGTTTGTACAAAGTTTATGAGAAACTTGTATTTCCAAAGAAGTAAGTGGGAGCACTATAGAATTTCTGATGAGTATATGTTGTTGACATATTGATGATCAGAAATGATGTAGAATTTCTAGAAAGCATATAGGGTTATTTGAAAGGTGTTTTTCAATAGAAAACCTGGATTAAGCTACTTGAGCATTAAGCATCAAGATCTATAAGGATAGATCAAAACGCTTAATGGTACTTTCAAATGAGCACATACCTTGACATGATCTTGAAGGTGTTCAAGATGAACCAGTCATAGAAGGAGTTCTTGCCTGAGTTGTAAGGTACGAAGTTAAGACTTAAAGCTCGACCACGGCAGAATAGAGAGAAAGGACGAAGGTCGTCCCCTATGCTTTAGACGTAGGCTCTACAGTATGCTATGCTGTGTACCGCACCGAAAGTGTGCCTTGCCATGAGTCAGTCAAGGGGTACAAGAGTGATCCATGAATGGATCATAGGACAGCGGTCAAAGTTATCCTTAGTAACTAGTGGACTAAGGAATTTTCTCGATTATGGAGGTGGTAAAAGAGTTCGTCGTAAAGGGTTACGTCGATGCAAGCTTAACACCTATCCGGATAGCTCTGAGTAGAGATACCGGATACGTATAATGGAGCAACAATTTAGAATAGCTCCAAGTAGAACAGTTATTTGGAATAGCTCCAAATAGAGCGTGGTAGCTACATCTAGGAGATGACATAGAGATTTGTAAAGCACACACGGATCTGAAAGGTTCAGACCCGTTGACTAAAACCTCTCTCACAAGCAACATGATCAAACATAAAACTCATTGAGTGTTAATCACATAGTGATGTGAACTAGACTACTGACTCTAGTAAACTCTTGGGTATTAGTCACATGGCGATGTGACCTGTGAGTGTTAATCACATGACGATGTGAACTAGATTATTGACTCTAGTGCAAGTGGGAGACTGTTGGAAATATGCCCTAGAGGCAATAATAAAAGTATTATTATTATATTTCCTTGTTCATGATAATTGTCTTTTATTCATGCTATAACTGTATTATCCGGAAATCGTAATACACGTGTGAATACATAGACCACAATATGTCCCTAGTGAGCCTCTAGTTGACTAGCTCGTTGTGATCAATAGATAGTCATGGTTTCCTGGCTATGGACATTGGATGTCGTTGATAACGGGATCACATCATTAGGAGAATGATGTGATGGACAAGACCCAATCCTAAGACTAGCACAAAAGATCGTGTAGTTCATTTGCTAGAGCTTTGCCAATGTCAAGTATCTCTTCCTTCGACCATGAGAGCGTGTAACTCCTGGATACCGTAGGAGTTCTTTGGGTGTATCAAACGTCACAACGTAACTGGGTGACTATAAAGGTGCACTACAGGTATCTCCGAAAGTATCTATTGTTTTATGCGGATCGAGACTGGGATTTGTCACTACGTGTAAACGGAGAGGTATCTCTGGGCCCACTCGGTAGGACATCATCATATGCGCAATGTGACCAAGGAGTTGATCAGGGGATGATGTGTTACGGAACGAGTAAAGTGACTTGCTGGTAACGAGATTGAACAAGGTATTGGATACCGACGATCGAATCTCGGGCAAGTAACATACCGATAGACAAAGGGAATTGAATACGGGATTGATTAAGTCCTTGACATCGTGGTTCATCCGATGAGATCATCGTGGAACATGTGGGAGCCATCATGGATATCCAGATCCCGCTGTTGGTTATTAACCGGAGAACGTCTCGGTCATGTCTACATGTCTCCCGAACCCGTAGGGTCTACACACTTAAGGTTCGATGACGCTAGGGTTATAAAGGAAGTTTGTATGTGGTTACCGAATGTTGTTCGGAGTCCCGGATGAGATCCCGGACGTCACGAGGAGTTCCGGAATGGTCCGGAGGTAAAGATTTATATATGGGAAGTCCTATTTTGGCCACCGGAAAATGTTCGGGATTTTTCGGTATTGTACCGGGAAGGTTCTAGAAGGTTCCGGAGTGGGGCCCACCTGCATGGGGGACCCACATGGACGTGGGTAGTAGGGGCAAGGCCCCACACCCCTGGTCAAGGCGCACCAAGATCCCCCTTAGAAGGAATAAGATCATATCCCGAAGGGATAAGATCAAGATCCCTAAAAAGGGGGGATAACAATCGGTGGGGAAGGAAATAATGAGATTTCTTTCCTCCCACCTTGGCCAACGCCCCAATGGACTTGGAGGGCAAGAAACCAGCCCCTCCACCCCTATATATAGTGGGGAGGCGCATGGGAGCTATACACGAAGTTCTGGCGCAGCCCTTCCCCTCTCCCAAGTCTTCCTCCTCTCCCGCGGTGCTTGGCGAAGCCCTGCAGGATTGCCACGCTCCTCCACCACCACCACGCCGTTGTGCTGCTGTTGGATGGAGTCTTCCTCAACCTCTCCCTCTCTCCTTGCTGGATCAAGGCGTGGGAGACGTCACCGGGCTGTACGTGTGTTGAACGCGGAGGTGCCGTGCGTTCGGCACTTGATCATCGGTGATTTGAATCACGACGAGAATGACTCCTTCAACCCCGTTCACTTGAACGCTTCCGCTTAGCGATCTACAAGGGTATGTAGATGCACTCTCCTTCTACTCGTAGCTGGTTTCTCCATAGATAGATCTTGGTGACGCGTAGGAAAATTTTGAATTTCTGCTACGTTCCCCAACAATTGTTTGGGTGCGAGTTGGGGGAGTTACCTTTCTCTTACTTAGGTATCACGATCCACCATCATAGGCTGACGAACCAAGAACGGAAGTGCGTCGAAGACCGTTTTGAGAAGAAGCTGAGTTGCTGGAAGGGCAAGCTCATGTCATACGGTGGCCGATTAATTTTGATTAACTCGGTACTCACGAGTATGCCTATATTTCTCTTATCGTTCTTTGAAGTCCCTGTTAGTGTCAAGAAACGACTGGACTTTTATCGATCGCGTTTCTTTTGGCAGGGTGATGATTTAAAAAGAAAATACCGGCTAGCTAAATGGGATATCATCTGTAGGCCGAAAGATCAAGGGGGTCTCGGGATAGAGAATCTTGAAGTTAAGAACAGATGTCTCCTTAGTAAGTGGCTCTGGAAACTGTCTTCTGAGACTGATGCCACGTGGGCGCAAATCCTTCGTAGCAAGTACCTCCACATAAAAACTTTGTCCCAGGTTACAGTCAGGCCGACCGACTCGCCTTTTTGGAGAGGACTGATGAAAGTCAAACAGTCCTTTTTTAATAGGACAAAGTTTATTATTGGCAATGGTGCTAGTACGCGATTCTGGGAGGATACTTGGCTCGTAGAGACACCCTTGGCCATTCAATATCCGTCTTTATATCGTATTGTTCAACGACGTGAGGTGTTCGTTGCAACAGGATTTCAATCTATCCCCCTTAATATTCAGTTCAGACGGTCGCTAGCGGGCAATCGTTGGGAATCATGGCTCCATCTAGTTAGGAGACTGATGGAGGTTCAGCTTTCCCAACAACCCAATAAATTACGCTGGAAGTTGGCTAGGTCTGGAGTTTTCACAGTTAAATCAATGTATATTGATGTTATTAATTCGTCCTCCATTCCTACCTCTAAGCATGTTTGGGATGTTAAAGTGCCTTTGAAAATAAAAAGTGTTTATGTGGTTTGTCCATAAACAAGTTATTTTAACCAAGGACAACCTGATAAAGCGTAATTGGACAGGACCTACTAGGTGTAGTTTCTGTGATCGGGATGAGACGATTCAACACCTCTTTTTTGATTGCCCGTTAGCCAAAGTTCTTTGGCGGACAGTCCACATTGCTTTTAAGATTACTCCACCGAACTCGGTCAATGCGTTATTTGGGATATGGCTTAATGGGATTGAGCCAGAACTAGCGCGACATATTCGTGTTGGAGTTTGCGCCTTGCTGTGGTCTATCTGGAATTGCAGAAATGATTTGGTGTTTAACATAATATCACGTATTCACTTTTTGCAGGTTATTTTCTGAGCCACCACACTGATCCGTTCGTGGTCGCTACTCACTCTGACGGAGGACAGGGAGCATTTGGTTACTGGATCTGTCCGCTGGGAGATGGTAGCTCGGAATATCTTCAGCCGGTTTGGATGGCGGTCATGTAATAGGATAGGCAATTAGTTTACCTATCTTTCTTTAGCCAGACGGTCGTGGTTTTTCTTTTTTGGCTAGTGGGTGTTTCTAGCCTTTTTAGCTCTGTGTGAGCTTTCTCTTTTTTGTTTTGTCAGTTGAAGACTTTGGAACCTTGTTCGAATTTTTGTTTGGTTAATAAGATGGCCGCATGCATCTCTCTGATGCAGAGGCCGGGGAACCCTTTTTTTGAAAAAAAAATGACACCTAGACAGCTAAGGATGAGCAACTCTACGTACAAAATTGGAATATCAAACAAAGCACGATTTAATAAAGAAGGAAGTGAAAACCACACACATCAGATCAATAACAATCGAGGCACATCGTTCAAACGAGATACACAACGGTAAAAACGAGATAGACAACAGTAAAAAGGAGTTCTGCCGAACGTGAAGCGTGCAGCGGCGTTGTGGTAGCCCGCCACGCGGAGCACGTCGCCGACGCGGTACCGGTTGAGCCCCGCGTAGGTGGTGATCACCAGCTAGTACTCCCGCCCAGCCTCCACGCGGGCGAGGTCCACCAGCCGGGCCGCGTCACCTTCAGCCTCCACGGCCTCTCCTGTGGTCGCGTCGTCCACGCGGAGGAACTCGAGGTAGGCCTAGTTGGGCATGATGGTGTAGCCGTGTAGGACACGTCGGTCGGGTTGCACAGCGGCTGAAGATTGATGCCGAAGTAGCACTCGGAGGACGCGTAGGAGATGGACACCAACGGCAGGCCGCCGGCGTAGTATTCCAAGGCCGGAACGTACTGCGCCATGGCGCCGGTGACGATGGCCTCGAGGTACCTCGCGTTGGGCCAGATGCGCGGGACGATGCCGGCCCATTCGCCCGTGCGGCACTCATCCCGGACGAGCTGGGCGAGCTCGGGGTCCGGGCGGCGGAGCATGCCGGCAACCGCCTCGCGCACCGACGCGTCGCTCACGCACGGGGCGAGCGTGCCGGCCTCGATGTCGGTGGCGAGCTGCTCCCAGTTGAGCTGGAGGAAGCGAATGACGCGCAGCAGGGGTGCCAGCCAGGGCCCTGGCCCTCCTGACATCAGAGATTTAGGCCTAATATGAACAGTAACAATGATTTTTTTTACTAAAATGGGGTTTTTTAATGGATTGGCCCGCCTCAACAAGCTTCAACAATACTCGGCCCCCCTTGTCCGATTTTTTCTGGCTCCGCCACTGGGCAGGTAGGCCGGAGGCGAACGCGGCGCCGACGCGGAGGACGTCGCGGCGCTGGCACAGGCCGCACACCATCTGCGCGTACATGCTCTGGGACGTGTCCGCGCAGAGCAAGGCCGCCCTCGGGCTCGTGTGGTCGCGCAAGGGGTCCTTGAACTGCTCGCTCTTGCAAATGCTTGTCAGCATCGGCCACGCCGTCAGCCCGCCCGGCGTCTTGGTCTCCGACTTGACGAAGAGAAAGTACAGCCCCTTCCCCTTGTCAAGCCCAGGGAAGTGCCTGCACATTCAGGACGATACATTCAGCACCACCATCACTCGGTCTGTGCTTTGCATGGAGTATATATCAGTGGACTCACAAGTTCATGACTGCCTTAAGGAGACCGAAGGGAAGCTGCCGTCGGCGGCCCTCCTCCGCGATGCTGGGAATCAGCTTGCGCTCGCTGCCGGAGGTGCCCATTAGTGCAGAACCGGGCTTTAGCGTAAGGGCCTTTAGTGCCGGTTCCGCAACCGGCATTAAAGAGTGGAGACTAAAGCCCCCCACTACCGGTTCGTCATGAACCGATGCTAAACTGTCACCACGTGGCATGAGCCAGGCCCGGGTGCGGGTAGACCATTAGTACCGATTGGTAATATCAACCAGTACTAAATGTTTGGGAGATTTTGGTTTTATCTTTTGTGTTTTCTTTAATTTTATGTTTTCCATTTAATTCTTTTTCGTTTGTTGATATTTTATAATACTACATATTGTGCGTGTTATGCATATATATATATAAATAGAATTTCTCGTAGAATCGATCATATATATATATACATATCATCGAATGTCTCGCACCACCATATTCACACATACACATGCATGTACGTGTATATATATACAATTTAGTATATACAATTTCTCCTACATGGAGGCATTAGTGCGGTAGCTGGTAATGGAATTCTTCTCTAGAATCTATGACTTGGTTGAGAAAAAATCCCGCTATTTCCTCTGCAATTGCTCGTACGTGATTCATTGGTAGGAGCTTCTGCCGCACCTTATTGAACTGTTAAGAAGGAGATCAATATGCATGTATTAGTTGTGTGACTAGATATCGATAATGATGTAAAAATTGTATATAGTGTGTTCTGGCAAACGTACACATATCTGTCTATCAGATGTGCTCCTTTGGGATCTCATCATGCGAATGTTCTTGCAAACGTAGTATGCATATAAATCATTCCCCGACTCCTGCTTCATGGCCTGTACGAGAATAGAGTTCAATCAGATAATAATTAATCAAGCCTGATAATTAACGTTATTGAAACTATAGAATTAAAGAGAATGCATGGTAGCTAGCTATAGTACTACTTAATTAATTACCATGGATCGATACCAATACAGTTTATCTCTGAACGGGCCTGGAACGTCTTCGATGAACTTTTGCCAAGCCCTGCCGGCCCGCCGGCAAAGAAAATGAATAAATGAGTTATTAATTAGTTGATATCAGGACATATATATAATGAGATTGAAATTACCTGTTGACTATCCCCTTCATGATTGAGTACTCTTTAGCTTCTTTAAGCAGTGAGTCCAGTACTTCAACTTTTCCTTCTTTAACTTTAATGTCTATCAAGATCCAGTGAAACCTGCATTCGCACTTTAATGTCTAGCAAGATCCAGTGGTATCTAGCTAGTAACAAAAACAGAATTTGTAGTATAAGACAGTGTGGACTCACTGAAAGTTGTAACGAAGTAGTATATCTGCATTGCTATTGAGGCGCTTCAAGAACTCTAGCATGTTATTCTCTACTTCTTGTTTATAACGTTCATATGACCATGTCTCTTCATTAATGGTATTTGGGTCAATGAACCCAATGCCATGATGTCCAGCTTTTCTCATTTCGAACATCTTCATCCTGCATAATATCACAGAAAAAATATAGTCAGGTTAATTACAGGTAATGATCGACGAGAGCACTACAACTAGCTTGAGACTTAAATTACAGAAAGAAATCACTTACAGACAATAGCAACTGACGATAGATTTGTCGAGTGCGTCATAATTGAATAACTGAAACAGTTCTGTATACTCAATAGACAGAGCTAGCTTATGGAAGTAATCCTCTTCCTTGACTTTCACCATGAGGGATTGTAGATTGTGGGTCTTGCAAATTTTCATGTACCATTGATGCAATTCATACATTCTTGTTGGGAGGTTCTTGACCTCCTCGGGCTTGACCAAAGGTTCACCGCGGACATATTTCCGTTTTATTTCCTCCTCTCTAAGCGGAGACATGGGCTCGATCTCGAGGAATTGTCCAACAGTCATACCGAGCATTTCAGCCTGCATTATATACTCCTCGGTTATTACCAGATTGCCCAGCTAGGGAACATTAATGGTTTGCCCACATATATATAGGGTGTCCGTACTCTTATGTGTTGTTGGCACAACAAGCGGGGGGATCAATTGTGTCGCCTGTTCTCCAGATGGGGAACGGTTTTCCCGCATTTTTTGCCAGCTGCTTGGCTCGAGCTCGAGCTCGACTCCTTCTGTACTCGTGCTCGATGTGCCTTCCTGATTTGGTGCTCATAGTCTGAGCAGGGCCGGTTGATGGGGTCATGTACCTAGGGTAGGGTCATGAACCTTATCTAAGTACCTTACCCAAGGACACCCTTAGAAGAGGTCGCCTTCCAGTCGACCAACGAGGGACTCACTCGACTGACTTGAAGGACTCGACCATGAAGACTCACTCGACCACCAGAAGGTCAAGAGGCACTCTGCACTGCAACGGCCTGTAATTAAGTAGAATTTATGGTAGTAAAGACACTTTATGTGAGGCGTTATCAGTAACGCCCCGGACTTAACTCACCTTAAACCCTCTCCTACGTGGGCTGACTGGGGTCCCGGCGCACTCTATATAAGCCACCCCCCTCCACAGGTAGAGGGGTTCGGCACCTTGTAACTCATATACTCATAATCCACTCGACCGCCTCCGGGCTCCGAGACGTAGGGCTATTACTTCCTCTGAGAAGGGCATGAACTCGTACATCCCTTGTGTTTACAACCTCTCCATAGCTAGGACCTTGCCTCTCCATACCTACCCCCCACTCTACTGTCAGGCTTAGAACCACGACAGTTGGCGCCCACCTTGGGGCAGGTGTTTTAGCGATTTTGTGGAGAAGTTGCGATTCTTCCGAGTACTTTCATCATGGTGGCTGCTGGAGTTTTGGTCGAGGGTCGAGAGGTCTGTCTCGGCACTCTCACCTTCATCGCCGACGATTCCGCCTGGCTCCAGGAGGCTCCACTCGACGTTGATGCGCTCCCCGTCCGCGATGCGACGCATTTTCGCGCATGTGTCCGCGGCGTTCTGCTGCGGCAACCGTCGACCCCGTATCGGATGACTCCTCCATCGTCCACCCTCCCAGTCTCCCGCCAGCGCAAGCGCTCGGGCCGGTCGAGGCTTCAGCGATGGGTGAGGCACGCGGTGGCTCGCCAGTCGGCCACCATCCAAGTTGCGGCAATCGAGCCCGACGAATCTCTCTACGGCTTGTTCGATCTGTCGACTGGCTCCGTAGGGACTGCATCCGAGTGCGATAGCAGTGATCCAGCGGCGGAAATCTTGATGGTCGACGGGCCCCGCAGTCCCCCTGGCTTCGCCCGTGATGATGGAGCAGGTGACGGAGGCGACCCCGCACGAGGCCACGAAGAGTACCAGCTCGAGCCACTCGACTCTCTGCAAAGAGAGGAACTTCGCCGCAGGAACGTGGATGCCCTGCGTACTCCCATCGCAGGAGAAACCCCCGAGGCTCGTGCCTTGGAGGAGGCACGTCTGGCCAATTTGGCCGAACGCACTCGACTGGAGAATCTTCAGCGAGCACTCGACGAGCGCGCGCGGCAACGAGTTCCCGACACCAGGCGACGTCAACTCTTCCCGCCGACTCAGGTATATCGAACCCCAATCCAGAATTTAGCAGCTGCGACCCGTATAGCAGAGTCCATCCAGCCTTCTCAGTCGGAAGCTGGCAGAGGTTTGATGCAGATCAGGGATCTGCTCCGGGCAGCAGGAGATCAGAATTCAGCCGTGTCTCAGTCGCGCAACAGAATTCACAGTCGATCCATCACTGCGAATACGGTTCAGTCGGCTCACAGTCCCAGATCGCCTCCGTGGCGTGAGGGGCACGAGAATCGGCGAGGCCAATATGGTGACCGACTCGACCGAGATGATAGGCGTCGAGTGCCCCATTCCCCTCCGAGGGGTGGGTCTTACGCTCCTCGGCAGCAAGATGACAGGCGTCAGTTCAGTACAGGGCGAAGGGTTCCAGTCGACCCCAGAGAACCAGGCTTCGACGCGCGATCCATTATCGTGCAAGGTTTGGTCGACCGGAACAGAGCCCATCGAGGCGGACTCGACAGAGATGCACCCACAAGCAGTCGAGTGCATGTTTCTGGTCCTGAATGTTTCAGCAGAGCTATCAGAGCCGCAGTTATCCCTCCCAATTTCAGGTTGGCAACAGGAGTCAGCAAGTTCACTGGTGAGTCTAAGCCTGAAACTTGGCTTGAAGACTACCGAGTGGCAGTTCGGATTGGTGGTGGGAACGACGAGGTGGCCATGAAGCATTTGCCCCTCATGCTGGAAGGTTCTGCCAGGGCATGGTTGACTCAATTACCTCCTAGCAGCATTTACACTTGGGAAGATCTGTCCCGAGTGTTCATCAGAACGTTTGAAGGAACTTGCAAGCGACCAGCTGGATTGACAGAGTTGCAAGTCTGCGTACAGAAGGCTAATGAGACTCTCAGAGAGTATATTTTGAGATGGATCACTTTGCACCACACTGTGGAGAATGTGTCTGATCATCAGGCAGTCTGCGCCTTCAAAGATGGCGTCAAGAACAGAGAACTGAGTTTGAAGTTTGGTCGAACCGGTGACATGACCTTGAGTCGGATGATGGAGATTGCTACCAAGTACGCCAACGGCGAAGAAGAAGACCGACTCCGAAGCGGCAAGCACAAGCCGAGTCAGTCGGAAAAAGGAAACACCAGTCGGAAACAGAAGCGGAAGGCTGAACCGGCAGCTCCTGGAGAGGCTCTGGCCGTGACTCAGGGAAAGTTTAAGGGGAAACCAAAAGGATCCTGGAACCCCAAGAAGGTAAAGGATAAAGAAGGGAACGATGTAATGGATATGCCATGTCACATCCACACGAAGAAAGACGAAGAGGGGAATATCATCTACCCGAAGCACACCACTCGCCAATGTCGACTCCTGATCCAGCAGTTTCAGGGAAAACAGTCTAAGGACAAGGAGAAGGAGTCGGACAAGGCCGAAGACAAGGAGGTCAGTGAGGAAGGATATCCGCATATCAACTCCACTCTGATGATCTTTGCAGATGTGGAAAGCAGGAGTCGACTGAAAGTCATTAACCGAGAGGTGAACATGGTTGCCCCAGCAAAAGCAAATTATCTGAAATGGTCCCAAATACCCATCACATTCGATCAATCTGATCATCCGACTCATATTGCCACCCCTGGGAGGCAAGCTTTGGTGGTCGATCCAGTTGTCGAAGGCACTCGACTGACAAAAGTGCTGATGGACGATGGAAGCGGGCTGAATTTGTTGTATGCAGACACACTGAAAGGAATGGGCATTCCGATGTCCCGACTGAGCACTAGTAACATGAGCTTTCATGGAGTTATACCAGGGAAGAAAGCCGAGTCACTCGGCCAAATAGCTTTGTGTTGGAAATATGCCCTAGAGGCAATAATAAATTGATTATTATTATATTTCCTTGTTCATGATAATCGTTTATTATCCATGCTAGAATTGTATTGATAGGAAACTCAGATACATGTGTGGATACATAGACAACACCATGTCCCTAGTAAGCCTCTAGTTGACTAGCTCGTTAATCAATAGATGGTTACGGTTTCCTGACCATGGACATTGGATGTCGTTGATAACGGGATCACATCATTAGGAGAATGATGTGATGGACAAGACCCAATCCTAAGCCTAGCACAAGATCATGTAGTTCGTATGCTAAAGCTTTTCTAATGTCAAGTATCATTTCCTTAGACCATGAGATTGTGCAACTCCCGGATACCGTAGGAGTGCTTTGGGTGTGCCAAACGTCACAACGTAACTGGGTGGCTATAAAGGTACACTACGGGTATCTGTGAAAGTGTCTGTTGGGTTGGCACGAATCGAGATTGGGATTTGTCACTCCGTGTAAACGGAGAGGTATCTCTGGGCCCACTCGGTAGGACATCATCATAATGTGCACAATGTGACCAAGGGGTTGATCACGGGATGATGTGTTACGGAACGAGTAAAGAGACTTGCCGGTAACGAGATTGAACAAGGTATCGGTATACCGACGATCGAATCTCAGGCAAGTACCATACCGCTAGACAAAGGGAATTGTATACGGGATTGATTGAGTCCTTGACATCGTGGTTCATCCGATGAGATCATCGTGGAACATGTGGGAGCCAACATGGGTATCCAGATCCCGCTGTTGGTTATTGACCGGAGAACATCTCGGTCATGACTACATGTCTCCCGAACCCGTAGGGTCTACACACTTAAGGTTCGATGATGCTAGGGTTATAAAGGAAGTTTGTATATGGTTACCGAATGTTGTTCGGAGTCCCGGATGAGATCCCGGACGTCACGAGGAGTTCCGGAATGGTCCGTAGGTAAAGATTTATATATAGGAAGTCCTGTTTCGGCCATCGGGACAAGTTTTGGGGTCATCGGTATTGTACCGGGACCACCGGAAGGGTCCCGGGGGCCCACCTGCCCCGGGGGGCCACATGGGCTGTAGGGGGTGCGCCTTGGCCTACATGGGCCAAGGGCACCAGCCCCTAGAGGCCCATGCGCCAAGATATAGGAAAAAGGGGAGAGTCCTAAAAGGGGAAGGCACCTCCGAGGTGCCTTGGGGAGGATGGACTCCTCCCCCCTCCTTAGCCGCACCCCTTCCTTGGAGGAGGGGGCAAGGCTGCGCCTCCCCCCTCTCCCCTGCCCCTATATATAGTGGAGGGGAGGGAGGGCATCCATACCCGAGCCCTTGGCGCCTCCCTCCCTCCCGTGACACCTCCTCCTCTCCCGTAGGTGCTTGGCGAAGCCCTGCAGGATTGCCACGCTCCTCCATCACCACCACGCCGTTGTGCTGCTGCTGGATGGAGTCTTCCTCAACCTCTCCCTCTCTCCTTGCTGGATCAAGGCGTGGGAGACATCGTCGAGCTGTACGTGTGTTGAACGCGGAGGTGCCGTCCGTTCGGCACTAGGATCATCGGTGATCTGAATCACGACGAGTACGACTCCATCAACCCCGTTCACTTGAACGCTTCCGCTTAGCGATCTACAAGGGTATGTAGATGCACTCTCCTTCTACTCGTTGCTGGTCTCTCCATAGATAGATCTTGGTGTTACGAAGGAAAAATTTTGAATTTCTGCTACGTTCCCCAACAGTGGCATCATGAGCTAGGTCTATTGCGTAGATTCTTTGCACGAGTAGAACACAAAGTAGTTGTGGGCGTCGATATTGTTCAATATGCTTGCCGTTACTAGTCTTATCTTGATTCGGCGGCATCGTGGGATGAAGCGGCCCGGACCAACCTTACACGTACGCTTACGTGAGACCGGTTCCACCGACAAACATGCACTAGTTGCATAAGGTGGCTGGCGGGTGTCTGTCTCTCCCACTTTAGTCAGATCGGATTCGATGAAAAGGGTCCTTATGAAGGGTAAATAGCAATTGGCATATCACGTTGTGGTTCATGCGTAGGTAAGAAACGTTCTTGCTAGAAACCCATAGCAGCCACGTAAAACATGCAAACAACAATTAGAGGACGTCTAACTTGTTTTTGCAGGGTATGCTATGTGATGTGATATGGCCAAAAAGGATGTGATATGTGATGTATGAGATTGATCATGTTCTTGTAATAGGAATCACGACTTGCATGTCGATGAGTATGACAACCGGCAGGAGCCATAGGAGTTGTCTTTATTTATTTGTGACCTGCGTGTCAACTTAAACGTCATGTAATTACTTTACTTTATTGCTAACCGTTAGCCATAGTAGTAGAAGTAATAGTTGGCGAGGCAACTTCATGAAGACACGATGATGGAGATCATGATGATGGAGATCATGGTGTCATGCCGGTGACGATGATGATCATGGAGCCCCGAAGATGGAGATCAAAAGGAGCAAAGTGATGATGGCCATATCATGTCACTATTTGATTGCATGTGATGTTTATCATGTTTATGCATCTTATTTGCTTAGAACGACGGTAGTAAATAAGATGATCCCTTACAACAATTCCAAGAAGTGTTCTCCCCTAACTGTGCACCGTTGCGACAGTTCGCTGTTTCAAAACATCACGTGATGATCGGGTGTTTTATTCAGACGTTCAAATACAACGGGTGTTGACGAGCCTAGCATGTACAGACATGGCCTCGGAACACACGCGAAACACTTAGGGTTAACTTGACGAGCCTAGCATGTACAGACATGGCCTCGGAACACGGAGACCGAAAGGTCGAACATGAGTCGTATAGAAGATACGATCAACATGAAGATGTTCACCGATGATGACTAGTCCGTCTCACGTGATGATCGGACACGGCCTAGTCTGACTCGGATCATGTAATCACTTAGATGACTAGAGGGATGTCTATCTAAGTGGGAGTTCATAAGATGAACTTAATTATCCTGAACATAGTCAAAAGGTTTTTGCAAATTATGTCGTAGCTCACGCTATAGTTCTACTGTTTAGATATGTTCCTAGAGAAAGTTTAGTTGAAAGTTGATAGTAGCAATTATGCGGACTAGGTCCGTAAACTGAGGATTGTCCTCATTGCTTCATAGAAGTCTTATGTCCTTAATGCACTGCTCAGTGTGCTGAACCTCGAACGTTGTCTGTGGTTGTTGCGAACATCTGACATACATGTTTTGATAACTACATGATAGTTCAGTTAAACGGTTTAGAGTTGAGGCACCAAAGACGTTTTTGAAACATCGCGAAACATATGAGATGTTTTGAGGGCTGAAATTGGGATTTCAGGCTCGTGCCCATGTCAAGAGGTATAAGACCTCCGATGACTTTCTTAACCTGCAAACTAAGGAGAAAAGCTCAATTGTTGAGCTTGTGCTCAGATTGTCTGAGTACAACAATCATTTGAATCGAGTGGGAGTTGATCTTCCAGATAAGACAGTGATGGTTCTCCAAAGTCATTGCCACCAAGCTGTTAGAGCTTCGTGATGAACTATAACATATCAGGGATAGATATGATGATCCTTGAGGTATTCGCGATGTTTGACACCGCGAAAGTAGAAATCAAGAAGGAGCATCAATTGTTGATGGTTGGTGAAACCACTAGTTTCAAGAAGGGCAAGGGCGAGAAGGGATACTTCATGAAACGGAAAATCAGCTGCTGCTCTAGTGAAGAAACCCAAGGTAAAACCCAAACCCGAGACTAAGTGCTTCTGTAATAAGGGGAACAACCACTAGAGCAGAATTACCCTAGATACTTGGTAGATAAGAAGGCTGGCAAGGTCGATAGAAGTATATTGGATATACATTGTGTTAATGTGTACTTTGCTAGTACTCCTAGTAGCACCAGGGTATTAGATACCGGTTCGGTTGCTAAGTGTTAGTAACTCGAAACAAAAGGCTACGGAATAAACGGAGACTAGCTAAAGGTGAGCTGACGATATGTGTTGGAAGTTTTTCCAAGCTTGATATGATCAAGCATCGCACGCTCCCTCTACCAAAGAGATTGGTGTTAAACCTAAATAATTGTTATTTGGTGTTTGCGTTGAGCATAGACATGATTGGATTACGTCTATCACAATACGGTTATTCATTTGAGGAGAATAATGGTTACTCTGTTTATTTGAATAATACCTTCAATGGTCTTACACCTAAAATGAATGGTTTATTAAATCTCGATCGTAGTGATACACATGTTCATGCCAAAAGATAGTAATGATAGTACCACCTACTTGTGGCACTGCCACGTAAGTCATATCGGTATAAAACGCATGAAGAAGCTCCATATTGATGGATCTTTGGGCTCACTCGTTTTTGAAAAGTTTGAGACATGCGAACCATGTCTATTGGTGTATATGCATGAAGAAACTCCATGCAAATGGACCGTTTTGACTCACTTGATTTTGAATCACTTGGGACATGCAAATCATACCACATGGGCAAGATGACTGAAAAGCCTCGTTTTCAGTAAGATGGAACAAGATAGCAACTTGTTGGAAGTAACACATTTTGATGTGTGCAGTCCAATGAGTGCTGAGGCATGCAGTGAATATCCTTATGTTCTTACTTCACAGATGATTCGAGTAGATGTTGAGTATATTTACTTGATGAATCACGAGTCTGAATTATTGAAAGGTTCAAGTAATTTCAAGTGAAGTAGAAGATCATTGTGACAAGAGGATAAAATGTCTATGATACGGTCATAGAGATGAATATCTGAGTTACGAGTTTTGGCACACAATTAAGACATTGTGGAAATTGTTTCATAATTAATACCGGCTGGAACACCATAGTGTGATGGTGTGTCCGAACATCATAGTTGCACCCTATTGGATATGGTGCGTACCATGATGTCTCTTATCGAGTTACCACTATCGTTCATGGGTTAGGCATTAGAGACAACCACATTCACTTTAAAATAGGGCACCACATAATTTCGTTGAGATGACACCGTATGAACTATGGTTTGGAGAAACCTAAGTTGCCGTTTCTTGAAAGTTTGGGGCTGCGACGCTTATGTGAAAAGGTTTCAGGTTGATAAGCTCGAACCCAAAGCAGATAAAATGCATCTTCATAGGACACCCAAAACAGTTGGGTATACCTCCTAATTCAGATCCGAAAGCAATATGGATTTTTTCTAGAATCGGGTCCTTTCTCGAGGAAAGGTTTCTCTCGAAAAGTTGAGTGGGAGGATGGTGGAGACTTGATGAGGTTATTGAATCGTCACTTCAACAAGTGTGTAGCAGGGCACAGGAAGTTGTTCCTGTGGCACGTACACCAACTGAAGTGGAAGCTTATGATAGTGATCATGAAACTTCGGATCGAGTCACTACCAAACCTCGTGGGAGGACAAGGATGCATACTACTTCAAAGTGGTACGTAACCCTGTCTAGGAAGTCATGTTGCTAGACAACAATGAACCTACGAGCTATGGAGAAGCGATGGTGGGCCCGGATTCCGATAAATGGCTCGAGGCCATATAATCCGAGAGAGGATCCATGTATGAAAACAAAGTGTAGACTTTGGCAGAACTACTTGATGGTCGTAAGGCTGTTAGGTACATATGGATTTTAAAAGGAAGATGGACAATGATGGTAAGTGTCACCATTGAGAAAGCTCGACTTGTCGTTAAGATGTTTTTCGACAAGTTCAAGGAGTTGACTACGATGAGACTTTCTCACTCGTAGCGATGCTAAGAGTCTGTTGGAATTATATTAGCAATTACTGCATTATTTATGAAATCTTGCAGATAGGATGTCAAAACATTGTTTCCTCGACGATTCTTGAGGAAAGGTTGTATGTGATACAACCGGAAGGTTTTGTCTATCCTGAAATATGCTAATAAGTATGCAAAGCTCCAGCAATCCTTCTGAGGACTGGAGTGAGCATCTCGGAGTTGGAATGTATGCTTTGATGATGATCAAAGATTTTGGGTGTATACAAAGTTTATGAGAAACTTGTATTTCCAAAGAAGTGAGTGGGAGCACTATAGAATTTCTGATGAGTATATGTTGTTGACATATTAATGATCAGAAATGACGTAGAATTTCTGGAAAGCATATAGGGTTATTTGGAAAGTGTTTTCAATGGAAAACCTGGATTAAGCTACTTGAACACTGAGCATCAAGATCTATAAGGATAGATCAAAACGCTTAATAGTACTTTCAATTGAGCACATGCCTTGATGTGATCTTGAAGGTGTTCAAGATGGATCAGTCAAAGAAGGAGTTCTTGCCTGAGTTGTAAGGTATGAAGTTAAGACTTAAAGCTCGACCATGGCAGAATAGAGAGAAAGGAACGAAGATCGTCCCCTATGCTTAAGACATAGGCTCTACAGTATGCTATGCTGTGTACTGCACCTGAAGTGTGCTTTACCATGAGTCAGTCAAGGGGTACAAGAGTGATCCAAGAATGGATCACAGGACAGCGATCAAAGTTATCCTTAGTAACTAGTGGACTAAGGAATTTTCTCAATTATGGAGGTGGTAAAAGAGTTCGTCGTAAAGGGTTACGTCGATGCAAGATTAACACCTATCCGGATAGCTCTGAGTAGAGATACCGGATACGTATAATGGAGCAACAATTTAGAATAGCTCCAAGTAGAACAGTTATTTGGAATAGCTCCAAATAGAACGTGGTAGCTGCATCTAGGAGATGACATAGAGATTTGTAAAGCACACATGGATCTGAAAGGTTCAGACCCGTTGACTATAACCTCTCTCACAAGCATAACATGATCAAACCCAGAACTCATCGAGTGTTAATCACATGGTAAATGTGAACTAGATTATTGACTCTAGTAAACTCTTTGGGTGTTAGTCACATGGGGATGTGACCTTGAGTGTTAATCACATATCGATGTGAACTAGATTATTGACTCTAGTGCAAGTGGGAGACTGTTGGAAATATGCCCTAGAGGCAATAATAAATTGATTATTATTATATTTCCTTATTCATGATAATCGTTTATTATCCATGCTAGAATTGTATTGATAGGAAACTCAGATACATGTGTGGATACATAGACAACACCATGTCCCTAGTAAGCCTCTAGTTGACTAGCTCGTTAATCAATAGATGGTTACGATTTCCTGACCATGGACATTGGATGTCGTTGATAACGGGATCACATCATTAGGAGAATGATGTGATGGACAAGACCCAATCCTAAGCCTAGCACAAGATCATGTAGTTCGTATGCTAAAGCTTTTCTAATGTCAAGTATCATTTCCTTAGACCATGAGATTGTGCAACTCCCGGATACCGTAGGAGTGCTTTGGGTGTGCCAAACGTCACAACGTAACTGGGTGGCTATAAAGGTACACTACGGGTATCTCTGAAAGTGTCTGTTGGGTTGGCACGAATCGAGATTGGGATTTTGTCACTCCGTGTAAACGGAGAGGTATCTCTGGGCCCACTCGGTAGGACATCATCATAATGTGCACAATGTGACCAAGGGGTTGATCACGGGATGATGTGTTACGGAACGAGTAAAGAGACTTGCCGGTAACGAGATTGAACAAGGTATCGGTATACCGACGTGATCTTGACGTGAGCACATGCCTTGACGTGATCTTGAAGGTGTTCAAGATGGATCAGTCAAAGAAGGAGTTCTTGCCTGAGTTGTAAGGTATGAAGTTAAGACTTAAAGCTCGACCATGGCAGAATAGAGAGAAAGGAACGAAGGTCGTCCCCTATGCTTAAGACATAGGCTCTACAGTATGCTATGCTGTGTACCGCACCTGAAGTGTGCTTTACCATGAGTCAGTCAAGGGGTACAAGAGTGATCCAAGAATGGATCACAGGACAGCGGTCAAAGTTATCCTTAGTAACTAGTGGACTAAGGAATTTTCTCAATTATGGAGGTGGTAAAAGAGTTCGTCGTAAAGGGTTACGTCGATGCAAGCTTAACACCTATCCGGATAGCTCTGAGTAGAGATACCGGATACGTATAATGGAGCAACAATTTAGAATAGCTCCAAGTAGAACAGTTATTTGGAATAGCTCCAAATAGAACGTGGTAGCTGCATATAGGAGATGACATAGAGATTTGTAAAGCACACACGGATCTGAAAGGCTCAGACCCGTTGACTATAACCTCTCTCACAAGCATAACATGATCAAACCCAGAACTCATCGAGTGTTAATCACATGGTAAATGTGAACTAGATTATTGACTCTAGTAAACTCTTTGGGTGTTAGTCACATGGGGATGTGACCTTGAGTGTTAATCACATATCGATGTGAACTAGATTATTGACTCTAGTGCAAGTGGGAGACTGTTGGAAATATGCCCTAGAGGCAATAATAAATTGATTATTATTATATTTCCTTGTTCATGATAATCGTTTATTATCCATGCTAGAATTGTATTGATAGGAAACTCAGATACATGTGTGGATACATAGACAACACCATGTCCCTAGTAAGCCTCTAGTTGACTAGCTCGTTAATCAATAGATGGTTACGGTTTCCTGACCATGGACATTGGATGTCGTTGATAACGGGATCACATCATTAGGAGAATGATGTGATGGACAAGACCCAATCCTAAGCCTAGCACAAGATCATGTAGTTCGTATGCTAAAGCTTTTCTAATGTCAAGTATCATTACCTTAGACCATGAGATTGTGCAACTCCCGGATACCGTAGGAGTGCTTTGGGTGTGCCAAACGTCACAACGTAACTGGGTGGCTATAAAGGTACACTACGGGTATCTCTGAAAGTGTCTGTTGGGTTGGCACGAATCGAGATTGGGATTTGTCACTCCGTGTAAACGGAGAGGTATCTCTGGGCCCACTCGGTAGGACATCATCATAATGTGCACAATGTGACCAAGGGGTTGATCACGGGATGATGTGTTACGGAACGAGTAAAGAGACTTGCCGGTAACGAGATTGAACAAGGTATCGGTATACCTACGATCGAATCTCGGGCAAGTACCATACCGCTAGACAAAGGGAATTGTATACGGGATTGATTGAGTCCTTGACATCGTGGTTCATCCGATGAGATCATCGTGGAACATGTGGGAGCCAACATGGGTATCCAGATCCCGCTGTTGGTTATTGACCGGAGAACATCTCGGTCATGACTACATGTCTCCCGAACCCGTAGGGTCTACACACTTAAGGTTCGATGATGCTAGGGTTATAAAGGAAGTTTGTATGTGGTTACCGAATGTTGTTCGGAGTCCCGGATGAGATCCCGGACGTCACAAGGAGTTCCGGAATGGTCCGGAGGTAAAGATTTATATATAGGAAGTCCTGTTTCGGCCATCGGGACAAGTTTCGGGGTCATCGGTATTGTACCGGGACCACCGGAAGGGTCCCGGGGGCCCACCGGGTGGGGCCACCTGCCCCGGGGGGGGCACATGGGCTGTAGGGGGTGCGCCTTGGCCTACATGGTCCAAGGGCACCAGCCCCTAGAGGCCCATGCGCCAAGATATAGGAAAAAGGGGAGAGTCCTAAAAGGGGAAGGCACCTCCGAGGTGCCTTGGGGAGGATGGACTCCTCCCCCCTCCTTAGCCGCACCCCTTCCTTGGAGGAGGGGGCAAGGCTGCGCCTCCCCCCTCTCCCCTGCCCCTATATATAGTGGAGGGGAGGGAGGGCATCCATACATGAGCCCTTGGCGCCTCCCTCCCTCCCGTGACACCTCCTCCTCTCCCGTAGGTGCTTGGCGAAGCCCTGCAGGATTGCCACGCTCCTCCATCACCACCACGCCGTTGTGCTGCTGCTGGATGGAGTCTTCCTCAACCTCTCCCTCTCTCCTTGCTGGATCAAGGCGTGGGAGACATCGTCGAGCTGTACGTGTGTTGAACGCGGAGGTGCCGTCCGTTCGGCACTAGGATCATCGGTGATCTGAATCACGACGAGTACGACTCCATCAACCCCGTTCACTTGAACGCTTCCGCTTAGCGATCTACAAGGGTATGTAGATGCACTCTCCTTCTACTCGTTGCTGGTCTCTCCATAGATAGATCTTGGTGTTACGAAGGAAAAATTTTGAATTTCTGCTACGTTCCCCAACACTTTGGACGTGGTGTTTGGTGATTCGAAACATTTTCGCAAAGAAAAGTTGATGTTTGAGGTCGTGGATTTTCAGAGTGCATATCATGCCATTTTGGGGAGACCAGCGTACGCACGGTTCATGGCTCGACCATGTTACATGTACCTCAAGTTGAAGATGCCCGGCCCCAAAGGAGTGATCACTGTCACCGGTGATCGGAAAAAGGCAGAAGAGTGCTTTCAGAAGGGCTCAAAGATTTCCGATTCCCAGGTGACAGCGGTCGAGTTCGAGGAATACAAGCAAAATGCAGATCCGAGTGACTTGCTGCGATCCAAGAAACCCGCCACAGAGTCTGCATTTCAGTCGTCCGGTGAGAAGAAGTCTGTTCACATTCACCCGACCGACCCCGATGCAGCTCCGACCCGCATCTCCACAACACTCGACCCAAAATAGGAAGAAGCGCTCATCCAGTTCCTCCGTGAGAACTGGGACATTTTTGCATGGAAGCCCGCTGACATGCCAGGTGTTCCCAGGGGACTGGCTGAGCATCGCCTAAGAGTCGACTCATCTGCAAAACCAGTCAAAGAGCATCTTCGGCGGTCCGCCGTCCAGAAGAGAAAAGCCATTGGTGAGGAAGTGGCTCGACTGTTGGCGGCAGGATTTATCCGAGAGATATACCACTCCGAGTGGCTCGCTAATGTCGTCATGGTTCCTAAGAAGGACAAGTCGCTCCGAATGTGCATTGATTTCAAGCACATCAACCGGGCCTGCCCGAAAGATCATTTTCCTCTCCCTCGCATAGATCAAATTGTTGACTCGACCGCGGGATGCGAGAGACTGTCTTTTCTAGATGCCTACTCCGGGTACCACCAGATCCGTATGTACGGACCCGACGAGGTAAAAACAGCTTTGATCACTCCATTCGGGTGCTTCTGCTATATCACCATGCCATTCGGCCTCAAGAATGCCGGAGCCACATTTATGCGAATGATTCAGAAGTGTCTAATCACTCAAATCAGTCGGAATGTGGAAGCATATATGGATGATATCATTGTCAAGTCACGAAAAGGTTCCGACCTGCTCGCTGATCTCGCCGAAACATTTGCCAACCTCAGAAGGTATGATATCAAGCTCAATCCATCAAAGTGCACATTTGGAGTTCCCGGTGGCAAGTTACTCGGTTTTCTCATTTCCGAACGGGGAATCGACGCTAATCCAGAGAAGATTGGCACAATTCTCCGAATGAAACGCCCTGTGCGAGTGCACGATGTCGAGAAGCTTACTGGATGCTTGGCCGCATTAAGTCGATTCATCTCACGACTCGGTGAAAAGGCATTGCCTCTTTACCGACTGATGAAGAAGACAGACAAGTTCGAGTGGACTCCAGAAGCTGATGCAGCGTTTGCCGAGCTAAAAGCTCTGCTCTCCACCCAGCCGGTGCTTGCTGCTCCAATCAGCAAAGAGCCTCTGTTGCTCTATATCGCAGCCACAGGACAAGTCGTCAGTACTGTGCTTACGGTCGAGCGGGAAGAAGAAAGAAAAGCTCTCAAAGTTCAGCGCCCAGTGTATTATTTGTCTGAAGTCTTGACTCCATCCAAGCAAAGATATCCTCATTATCAGAAGCTTGTGTATGGAATATACATGACCACAAAGAAGGTTGCTCATTATTTTTCTGATCATTCCATCACAGTCGTCAGCGACGCTCCACTATCAGAGATTTTGCACAACAGAGATGCAACTGGTCGAGTGGCCAAATGGGCGATTGAACTTCTTCCCCTTGATATCAAGTTTGAGGCAAAGAAAGCCATTAAGTCCCAGGCAATAGCAGATTTCCTCGCCGAGTGGATTGAACAGCAGCAGCCGACTGAAGTTCACTCGAAGCATTGGACCATGTTCTTTGATGGCTCTAAGATGTTGAATGGTTCCGGTGCTGGGGTTTTCCTGGTTTCCCCCAGAGGAGATAAGCTCAGATATGTGCTCCAGATTCACTTTGATTCCTCCAACAATGAGGCAGAATATGAGGCCCTCTTATATGGGTTGCGCATGGCCATTTCACTCGGCGTCCGTCGCCTGATGGTCTATGGCGACTCGGACTTAGTGGTCAACCAGGTGATGAAGGAGTGGGACGTGAGAAGCCCAGCCATGACTGGATACTGCAGTGCAGTGAGGAAGCTGGAAAAGAAGTTCGAGGGGTTGGAGCTCCATCATATACCCCGACTGAAAAATCAAGCAGCTGATGATCTAGCAAAGATAGGTTCCAAGAGAGAAGCCATTCCGAGTGGTGTGTTCTTGGAGCATATACACACTCCGTCAGTCAAAGAAGATCCTTTCACCGAAGAAACTCCACAGCCCAAGAGTGCCACAGATCCGACTGAGATTGAAGTCCCAGCGGTGGTCGACTTGATCATGGAGGTCTTGGTTGTCATTCCCGACTGGACAGTTCCATATGTCGCGTATATCCATAGGAAAGAGCTTCCGGAGGATGAGGAAGAGGCTCGACAGATCGTCCGTCGATCTAAGGCCTTTACCGTAATCAAAGGACAATTATACAGAGAAAGCGCGACTGGAGTTGGTCAGAAGTGCATAACACCAGAAGAAGGTCGACTCATCCTCAATGATATCCACTCGGGGACCTGTGGTCATCATGCGTCCTCTCGGACCATCGTGGCCAAAGCATACCGAGCCGGATTTTACTGGCCAAAGGCGAATGAGATGGCAAAAGAGATAGTGGATAAGTGCGAGGGATGTCAGTTCTACTCGAATATGTCGCACAAGCCTGCATCGGCTCTGAAGACCATCCCACTTGTCTGGCCTTTCGCAGTATGGGGATTGGACATGGTCGGTCCTTTGAGAACAGGACGAAGCGGCTTCACGCATGTACTGGTGGCAGTCGACAAGTTCACCAAGTGGATCGAGGCTAAACCAATCAAGAACCTTGACACCGGTACTGCTGTTAGCTTCATCAGGGAACTAATATTCAGATATGGAGTCCCGCACAGCATCATTACGGATAATGGGTCGAACTTTGACTCGGAGGAATTCAGAGATTTCTGTAACTCCCAAGGCACACGGGTCGACTACGCTTCAGTCGCCCATCCGCAGTCGAATGGACAAGCAGAGCGAGCTAATGGACTGATTCTTAAGGGATTGAAGCCCCGACTGATGCGTGATCTCAAACACGCGGCTGGAGCTTGGGTCGACGAACTTCCCTCAGTGCTTTGGGGGCTGCGGACCACACCTAATCGGTCGACCGAAAGAACTCCATTCTTCTTGGTCTACGGAGCTGAAGCAGTCTTGCCAAGTGATCTTCTCCACAATGCTCCTCGAGTTGAAATCTACAACGAAGCAGAGGCTGAACAAGCGCGGCAGGACGCAGTCGACCTTTTAGAGGAAGAAAGGGAGATGGCTCTGATCCGGTCGACCATCTACCAACAAGATTTGCGTCGTTTCCACGCCAGAAATGTGAGAGGCGAGCCTTCCAGGAAGGAGATTTAGTTCTCCGAGTGGATCAGCACAAACCACACAAGCTTGCTCCTTCTTGGGAAGGTCCCTTCATCGTCACCAAGGTTCTCCACAACGGGGCGTACCGTCTTTACAACGTCGAGCATAATATCGACGAGCCCCGAGCTTGGAACGCGGAACTACTCCGCCCATTTTATACTTAAGTTTTATCACTCGGATGAGTTGCAATAAAGTACTTCTGTAGTTTATGGACCTCAAAATAATAGTGTCATAGTTCCTCCATAATTTCTGTCACTTTTTATTTTTGTCCAATAAAATTCCCCCTCAGTGGGTGACTTAGCCGCGAATCCGTTTCGCCTAAGTTTGTAAAAATCCTACCGAGTGGTGAGCCAGACTCCCACTCGGAGGCTTAGCTGCGAATCCGTTTCGCCTAAGTTATCAAAATCCTACCGAGCGGTAAGCCAGACTTCCACTCGGAGGCTTAGCTGCAGTCCAAGGACTCGCCTAAGTTTGTCAAAATCCTACCGAGTGAAGAGCAAACCTCTCACTCGGGGGCTTAGCTGCAGTCCAAGCACTCGCCTAAGTTATAAAAATCCTACCGAGTGAAGAGCAACCCTCTCACTCGGAGGCTTAGCTGCAGTGCAAACACTCGCCTAAGTTTGTAAAAATCCTACCGAGTGAAGAGCAAACCTTTCACTCGGGGGCTTAGCTGCAGCCCTGTGCTCGCCTAAGTTTAAAAAATCACGCCGAGTGGCGAGCAATCCTCTCACTCGGGGGCTTAGCTGCAGTCCAAGCACT
>NC_041382.1:92250304-92271182 GCF_002162155.2 Triticum dicoccoides | reverse complement strand
GCCTAAGTTATAAAAATCCTACCGAGTGGTGAGCCAGACTCCCACTCGGAGGCTTAGCTGCGAATCCGTTTCGCCTAAGTTATCAAAATCCTACCGAGTGGTAAGCCAGACTTTCACTCGGGGGCTTAGCTGCAGCCCTGTGCTCGCCTAAGTTGTAAAAAATTCTACCGAGTGAAGAGCAAGCCTCTCACTCGGGGGCTTAGCTGCAGTCCAAGCACTCGCCTAAGTTACAAAAATCCTACCGAGTGAAGAGCAACCCTCTCACTCGGAGGCTTAGCTGCAGTCCAAGCACTCGCCTAAGTTATAAAAATCCTACCGAGTGAAGAGCAAACCTCTCACTCGGAGGCTTAGCTGCAGCCCAGTGCTAGCCCAAGTTATCAAAATCCTACCGAGTGAAGAGTAAACCCCTCACTCGGGGGCTTAGCTGCAGCCCAGTGCTCGCCTAAGTTATAGAAATCCTACCGAGTGGTAAGCCGGGCTTCCACTCGGAGGCTTAGCCGCAGCCCAGTGCTCGCCTAAGTGGACTAAAGAATAAGTCGATTGCAGTAAAGGCGCCTTGCTTTGAACCTGCAAAAGACATTTCGAGCCAAAAGCAATCGTATTCAAGCACCAAATTCAAGTTTGAATCGATATCTAAAGGAACCGAAAGTGCTCAGGCGTTAAGCCTGTTAAGGTTTATCGGTTACAATTCCACTCGGCATACCGAGGCAAATTTAAAGCGTCGAGCCAGAAGAAGTTTTTTTACCCCTCCTGTGGAGGGCTGGAAGGTGCAACGAACTCATCAAGGTCAATTCCGTCGGCGATCCGAGTGGCAGCCGCAAGGAAAGTTTCCATAAAGGACCTGAAGTCGTGTTTCTTGGTGTTGGCCACCCGAAGGGCCGCCAGCTTCTCTTCTCGCGCATCTTTACAGTGGACTCGGGCCAGACACAGAGCAACATCTGCACCACACCGAGCCGAGGACTTCTTCCATTCCTGCACTCGACCAGGGATCGTGTTCAAGCGGGCCATCAGCGACTCAAGGTCATTCTGAAGTGTCTCCCCAGGCCAGAGCGTCGAGTCGATGCGAGATGTGGCGGCCTTCAGCCTTGCGAGATAGTCCACGACAGCTGCAACACGAGACTCCAGTCGGAAAACATCCATGGCAACTTCGTCGTTCACCGGAGAATTGACGGGGTCGAGGTTTGGCTCCAGCCGGCTAGTTTCTTCTTCAAAGTTTTGGCAAAATTCTGCAAGGATGATCACTGAGTCAAGGGAATGGCCGAATGGAAAAACCACGATTGGAAATGTTTGCCGAGCATAGAGGTTTACCTTCAAGCATAAGAAACAGCTTCTTGGCAAGACCACTCAGGAAGGCCTCCAGATCATTTTTCTTCCCAGTCAACTTACTGACTTGGTCGGTCAGGGCAGCTTTATCAGTTTTTAGTCGACTAACCTCCTTGTTGGCGATCCCAAGAGCAGCTTTCAGATTGGTATTGTCTTGTTCAAGCTTGGTGACTGAAGCTAACTTCTCGTCAGCAAGCTTGATCTTCTCAGCTAGTTCGAGGTCTTTCTTCTGTTGGGCCTCCCTTACCTTACCTGCAAGTTACAGCAAGATCAGATTTTGAAGCAAGCAAGGGGAAAAGCAGTCGTCAGGGTCTCACCAAACATACCTTAGGTCTCCTCCTTTGCCTTCGTCAGCTTCTCCTGAACCAGCTTCAAGCTCAGCTCGAGGTGAGTGTGCTTGTTTTCCAGCTCAGAGTAGCGAGCCACAAGATCACAGGAGTTCTACGAAGAACCAATCGACTAAATGTCAAATATAATTCACTTCCGAGTGAAAAAGGAAAAATCACACGTTTCTAAGACTACAGCCGAATACAAGCATTCGACCGTAGTCTCGGGGACTACACCCAGTGGGTGCACTCAGCGTGCCCCCACTAATCCTGTTGAAGATAAAGTCGACCAGTCGACCTCAAAAAAGAGAGAGAGAGAGATGTATTCTTTAAGACTGTAATCAACTGCAAGCAGTCGACCACAGTCTCGGGGACTACACCCAGTGGGTGCACTCAGCGTGCCCCCACTAACACGGAGTTTAATCGACACACCCAGTGGGTGACTACTATAAATTCCGGAAAGGAAAAGTTTTTGGTAGCATATCCAACAGAACAAACGGTGGTCGACTGACCTGAACATTGCTTTGGAGGGCAGAACTGGCGTCATAAGCTGCCTGGCTCGCATCCCGGATGGTCTTCAACTGCTCCATCATGATTCCCGCTTGGCGTATCGCCTCCTTCGCCGCGCCAGCTTGGTCCTCTGGGACGTGGTGCGTCGTGAAGAGGGAGGGCTGCTGAGCACTCGTCAATGGATCTGCGAAGGACACTGTGTGTCGAGTGGTGTTCTCTTCCTCCGCAATAAGAATCTCAGGCGCCGTCACATCCTGGGGCACCTTGCTGGCGGACGCTTTCCTACTCCTTCTGCGCTTCAGCGGTTCCTCATCCTCATCATCATCAGGGAGATTGATAACAGCATTGGGTGGAGCTACGGAGAAGAATCAGGATCAGAGATCGTGAGTCAGTCGACTAAAAACGGCGTTAAGAATATAGTACCTGGTTTTGAAGTTGCTGCGTCCTCCATCTCATGGTCATCAGCCCGGGCTGAGGTCTCAGAAGTAGCAGCACTGCAGCTCCAAAGAATCAGTCGACTAACTTCAGCGTCAACCAGAGACAAAGTTCACACAAAATAAGAAGACTTAAGCAGCACGATTACCCTGATATGGTGGGGATGGACACCTTCATCTTCGGCAGGAGCTTGATTGGCTTCGACGGGGCCGCCCTGGGCTGCTTCGGCGCCTTTTCAGTCGGCACTGGAGAGGTGGTCCGAGGGCGTTTGGTCGACTGAGCAGCGGTCGCAACCCCCTTACCACGTTCAGTCGAAGGGTCGTGGACAAGCTTCGACCGCCTTTCTGAGCGCGGTGGTATGACCTCCTCCTCCTCTTCTTCCTCGTCTTCAACGTCATCTTCATCACCGTCATCATCATCATCGTCATCATCATCCTCAGCAACGTCCGAGTCCCATTCCTCCTCTTCCTGGCTCTCGCCCCCACTCGCCTCACCCTCCTCAGTCGGAGCTTGTGCCCCATTGGGCATCGAGTACAGCTCGGTGAGGGCCTAGCAGATATCAAGACAAGGATCAGTCGACCAGTCGGCAGGATAAACAGAAATGAATGTGACAAGAACACAGTGGAGAGCAGAACAAGCGTACCTTGTTTGGATCGCTGTTGTGGTCGAGTGGAGGAATCCTTCTGGCTCCGCGTGGGTTATCCTTGTTTCCGGTAACGGCTGCCATCCATCTTTCCAGAGTGACATCGTCGACTGCTTCTGGATGGACTCGAGTCTCGTCTTCAGTCCCACAGTACAACCACATGCAGTGGCTCCGGAACTGAAGGGGCTGGATGCGACGCCTAAGGAAGACCTCCAGGAGATCCATGCCCGTCACTCCCTCCCGAACCAACTGCACCACGCGCTCCATCAACATCTTCACGTCAGCTTTCTCCTCCGGAATCAACTTCAGAGAGGAGGGCTTGTTCACTCGGTCCATGGTAAACTGAGGGAGTCCACTCGACTGCCCCGGCGTCGACTGGTCCTGGCAGTAGAACCAGGTCGACTGCCAGCCTCTGACTGACTTGGGAAAGGTCATGGGCGGGAAGGTGCTCTTATTCCTCACCTGGATCCCCAGACCCCCACACATTTGGACGACTCGGGTTCTTTCATCGCCTGGGCTCGCCTTCTTCACAGTCTGAGAGCGACACGTGAATATATGCTTGAACAAACCCCAGTGCGGTCGACAGCCCAGGAAACCCTCACACATGGACACGAACGCGGCAAGATAGGCGATAGAATTTGGGGTAAAGTGGTGGAGCTGCGCTCCAAAGAAGTTCAAGAAGCCACGGAAGAAAATACTCGGCGGCAAAGAAAATCCACGATCAACATGGGTGGCCAAGAGCACGCACTCACCCTCTTCTGGCTGGGGCTGCCACTCCTTCCCCGGAAGCCTCGCAGCTCCATGAGGGATCAAGCCCTCGTTGGCCATGTCGAGGAGATCTTTTTCTGTGATGGTCGACTGGATCCAGTCTCCTTGGACCCAGCCCTTCGGCAGGCGGGATCTGGACGAAGACCCGCCGCGGCTGGTAGATCTCCCCTTCGCCTTCTCCGACGCCGACGCCTTCTTCGCACGTTCCAGCGCCGCCGTCTTCTCCTTGGCCATGGTTGCCGGCGAGATGTGCGAGGGGAAGTTGTGCGGGGGCGAGAGCGAGCGCGCTGGACGGGGACGAAGGAAGCAGAGAGAGAGAGAATGCTGAGGCACAGTACAAAAATCCTCGCCGGGCGCATTTATAAGGTCCCTTCCGAGTGGATGACAGGTGGGCCCGGTCGATCTAATCATATCCAGGAACAGTTATGCAGACGGGATACGTGGCGAAGAAAGCGGCGCGGAGATCGAGGCGTCTATGTCCCGTCCCATCCGAACGCCGCGGTCCGCTCCGCTTCGTGCGCGTCCCCAAATTTCGCATCCCGCGAAATCCGCGAACAGCAGATCAGTCTGTCAGACACGGGGTTTCCCACGATCCGTCGCTCGGGGATCGTCGAAGCCCGAAAGATCACTCGACGAAAGAAGAGAATGGATCGAGTCGACTGAAGACAAGTTGCTCACTATCGACGAAGAGATTCTTTGATCCAGAACAACGCACGACCAGTGTGCAAAGGTTAATCGGAAACAACATCAACTCCTTCCTCACTCGAAGCCTCAATCCATTCGGGGGCTAATGATGGGGTCATGTACCTAGGGTAGGGTCATGAACCTTATCTAAGTACCTTACCCAAGGACACCCTTAGAAGAGGTCGCCTTCCAGTCGACCAACGAGGGACTCACTCGACTGACTTGAAGGACTCGACCATGAAGACTCACTCGACCACCAGAAGGTCAAGAGGCACTCTGCACTGCAACGGCCTATAATTAAGTAGACTTTATGGTAGTAAAGACACTTTATGTGGGGCGTTATCAGTAACGCCCCGGACTTAACTCACCTTAAACCCTCTCCTACGTGGGCTGACTGGGGTCCCGGCGCACTCTATATAAGCCACCCCCCTCCACAGGTAGAGGGGTTCGACACCTTGTAACTCATATACTCATAATCCACTCGACTGCCTCCGGGCTCCGAGACGTAGGGCTATTACTTCCTCTGAGAAGGGCCTGAACTCGTACATCCCTTGTGTTTACAACCTCTCCATAGCTAGGACCTTGCCTCTCCATACCTACCCCCACTCTACTGTCAGGCTTAGAACCACGACACCGGTCCTAAGGGAGGGGGGCAGAAGGGGCGGCCGCCCCGGGCCCCCAACTTCCAGGGGGCCCCCTCCCAGGTGCACAACGAGGCAGGGAGTCAAGGGACGCAACCCACAACTTCTTCGTCTGGTCTTCCTGTGTTGAATAGCCCAAAAATTTCTATGTAAGGCCTGCATGGTATAACTACGCTAAGGGGCCTGGCCCAACTAGTTGCAGCTACACAGTTGGAGATGCTTGGCAAACAGACGCATCGACAAAGCCAGACAGGCATCACGCGCCGCCGCCGCCTTTTCGCCCGAAGCGGCGAAGCCCTAGATCGCGGCGGGAAAGAAGCTAGCTGGAGGAGGAGGCCCTAATCAGAACGGAGCTTGGCTGCGCTGCGTGTTGCTTTGGGAGGAGCTGTGTCCCGTTGCTTTGTGGATGTAAGAGTTGCCGGTCGGGTCGATGTTTTCCGCCGTATGTTTCATTAACTGCTATGATTCTGCATTTTGATAATGCTATTCCTGTGATGTACAGATCTCAAACAGATCAAGAACGAGGAGTGGTGCTATAGATGTTGATATGAAATGTACAATGACTGTAGAAATCGGGTAAATAACTCTGGATTTACTCATTTTTTCACAATTAGGTAAGAGTAAATTTGCACTATCACAATATTGTTGATTTGATCTTTGAAGATACAAACTAATAATTATATCATTTATATGAATATGTTCACCTATCAAAATACCTTGAATATTGCTATTTGGAATAACAATCTTACTATTAGTCCATCCAAGGACTACTCAGTATTTTTGATTATTTATGGAGTCGCTTGTCTCTGGGCCTTTTGTTACAATTAATGTATTTATATAGTTGTAGTACATGACATTAAACATGACTTTGCATTTCTGAGATATCTTGTGATAGACACACACACATACCTTTCTCTACTTCCTACATAGGCCATTAAATATAACTTTAGTAACTCGCAATATCGTCGTGACATAGATCCCCAAGCATTTATTGGACATTTCGAATGTATACATACGTTAGTTATTATTTTTGAGATGATTTTGTTAAGGGCCCTAAAATTTTGTTTCGCCCCGGGCCCCCAAAATCTCAGGACTGGCCCTGAGTCTGAGTCAACAGGCTTGGGAGCTGGTGGTCTAGTCATACGAATAAAGTGGTCAATCGTTTCCTCATGCACTTTCTCCCTTGGCGGCGGTGCCGATTTCGGTTCAAAATGGGCGTCCACTTGGCCCTTCACTATGGCTGCGTTTTGCTCCTCGATCATGTCGTAAGGCCTCTCAGGAAGAGGAGCGAGGCTTGGACCATATTTATATCGCTTGCCTCCGCCTGTACCTCCTGTAATACCCCGACTCGTAGCGCTACGCACCATAGCTGCGGCATCATAATCATAGTTCATGACTTCATCAGCTCGGTAGTCGAGATCGAATATCTTATCATCACCCTCCCCGGTATTGTTCAGAAATTGGGAGCCGTCGTCTGCTTCATTCAGATCATCTGGCCTACGAGGGTTGCGCATGATCTCGAACAGGGCCTCTTCTTCCTCTCTGCCGGTATTATCCGCCATAGCTTTTTTTAACTAATCCAGAAGAAATATAAAACAATTTAGTATTCAAATTACAATGCATGGATGCAATCAATAAGAAAAAACTGAATCATATAGTACATATATAATATGCATGGTCTCGAATAATATATAATATCGAATACATCGTCTTGAATAATATATAATCTCGAATACATCGTCTCTAATAATATATATAATCTCGAATACATCGTCTCGAATATTATATATCGAATACATAACTGGCTAGGTAGCTAATAAAGATCGAATACTACAGAAGAATCTAGGCCACTCGCGGTTCCTAAGGCGCGGGTGGTGGACAGCCAAAGAGAAGGAACCATCACAGGATCATCTCTCCGATCATCTGCCCAAACAACCCGCCAGGTATTGGAGAACCTGACGTCCATAGCAGTCATGTAGCGACGGATATGCTCGTCCTCCTCTCTGACACGGCGACGCACCACCTCTGGCGGGGCCGGCTCCCTCTGCACCGAATGTGGCCCACGCGAACGCCACCAAAGGATATCAGGGTCGACGACGGGACCCGGAGCCGGGTTCCTCACCAAGCGGCGCGCCCCTGAATGTAGCACCTCCCAGTGCCAGCCCGGCGGAGCCCAGTCCCGGACATGGGTCCTCTGAAGCAGGACGTCGTCGCGAACGGGTCGACGGCGAGGATGCGGGCCGGGCATCGTCGAGAAAAAATACTATACGCCGCAAAAGTAACATTTTTTAAATGATTGGATTGTGACTTATATGCAAATTCTAAATTTCTATAACTAAAATTATAAGAAACTAAAAACTAACATTTTTATAACATTTCTAACATTTCTATAACAATTTGAAATTAATCAAATTCATCTAGCTAAAACTAACATTTCTAAAATTTCTAACATTTCTAACATTTCTATATACTATTTGACATTAATATAATATATATATATATTTACTTAATTCATCTAAAACATTTGTATAAAACAGAAAAAAAAAAACTAAAAACAGAATCGTGTGTTTGTGTGTTTGCGTGTGTGTGCGTGCGTGTGTGTGTGTGTGTGTGCATGCGCGCACGCGTGCGCATGTGCACCTACGGCGCCTGCGGCGTGGCGGCTTCGATTGGAGGGAGGAGAGGGGCCGAGGAGAGGGGCTCACAGCGCGGGCGACGGCCACGGCGACGGCGAGGCGACCGGACGACGATGCAGAGGGGACGGGGGCGGGGGCGACGGCGACGAGGACGGAGACGGGGGCGGCGACGAGGGGCGACAATGAGGCAGAGGAGATAAGAAGCTGAGGGAGAACAAACTGACAAATTTATTTGAAATGTTTTCTTATATAGAACCCACATTTAGTACTGGTTAGAGCCACCAACCGATACTAAAGGTCTGTTTTGGCCAAGCGAAGCGGTGGGAACCGCACCCCTTTTAGTACGGGTGGTGGCTCCAACCGGTACTAAAGGGGGTGCGTTGCCAGGCGAGGGGCGCAAAGTTTAGTCCCACCTCGTCGGGCGAAGGGCACCCGCACTGGTTTATAAACCCAGCCGCGGCTGCTCCCTCGAACTCTTCTGTATAGCAGGTTTCTGGGCCTAACTATGGCGCGCTGTCCTGTGAGCCTGTTGGGCTTTCTCGGCCTGAATTTGCACACCCGAGGTCTGACAGGCCCACTGGGTAGCGCCCCCACAATTTTTTATATAGGTTTTTCTTTTCTGCATTATTTATTTTCTTCTATTTATTTCTGAGTAATTTTTTATATAGTTTTTTCTTTTACGCATTGTTTATTTTCTTCTATTTGTAGTGCTTTTAAGAGTTCATTTATAGTGCTTTTCAATTTCAGGGTCATTTAGCTCAAAACAAATTAGTAAACGCATTAAAAATAGCAAATTATGTCAGAGAGGATTGAAAGTTGATGTCGTGGCTTTGAATGGTGCCTGCTGAATGCAAAAAAAGTCTGAAGTTATAATAAGTTATTAAAATTTTGAATTGCCGGTGTAACAGTCGAGTTCTCGTGTGGAACCCTGATACTTCGAATGAGATTGTCCAGTTTGTACATGAAGTGCGTCCAGTTTTTGTCGTGACTCTCTCTACTCTTTTGCACATGCTATGTGGGTGAAATTATGATACCATGCCAAGTTTCAACATTTTCAGATTTCCTTTTCTAGTGATTTTCAATTTCACGGTCATTTAGCTCTCTAAACAAATCGGTAAATGACTGAAAAGGAGCAAATGATGTCTGAAAGGGTTGAAAATTGATGGCGTCGCTTTGAATGCTACATACTGAACGAAAAAAAATTCTGGAGTTCAAATAAGTTTAAAAAAATGAAGTAACCGTGTAACAGATGAGTTCTCGTCCGAAACCCTAATACTTTAAAAAAGATTGTCCAGTTTATACACGAAGTGCGTCCAATTTTTGCCGTGACCCTCTCTACTCTTTTGCACATGCTATGTGGGTGAAATGATGATACCATGCCAAGTTTCAACATTTTCAGAGTTCATTTTGTAGTGATTTTCAATTTCACGGTCATTTAGCTCTCTAAACAAATCGGTAAATGACTGAAAAAGAGAAAATGATGTCAGAAAGGGTTGAAAATTGATGACATCGATTTGAATGTTGCATACTGAGCGCAAAAAAGTCTAAGGTTCAAACAAGTTTAAAAAGGTGAAGTAACCGTGTACAGATGAGTTCTCGTCCGAAACCCTGATACTCCAAAAGAGATTGTCCAGTTTGTACATGAAATGCATCCAGTTTTTGCCGTAACCCTCTCTACTCTTTTGCACATGCTATATGGTTGAAATGATGATACCATGCCAAGTTTCCACATTTTCAGAGTTTATTTTGTAGTGATTTTCAGTTTTACGGTCATTTAGCTCTCTAAACAAATCGGTAAATGACTGAAAAAATAGGAAATGATATCAGAAAGTGTTGAAAATTGATGACGTCGCTTTGAATGGTGCATACAGAACGCAAAAAAAGTCTGGAGTTCAAATAAGATTAGAAAAATAAAGTGTCAGTGTAACAGATGAGTTCTCGTCCGAAATCCTGATACTCCGAAAGAGATTGTCTAATTTGTACATGAAGTGCGTCCAATTTTTCCCGAGTGAGTGAAGAGAGTGAGGGCATAAACATGTCAGCAGAGAGTGAGGGGCGGTCGGCGGGGGAGGACTAGCGCGGGGGGGTTGAGGGGGAGACCGAGTGAGTGGAGAGAGTGAGGGCATAAACATGTAAAAATATACATCAAAAATACATTGATTATCAATGATCTTTTTGTGTACAATCTGAATTATCAATATGAGTCCTTAACGGTTTAGAAACCGGTGAAGACTCATATTGCAACCACAAATTCTATACATAGAGTTCAATGAAGACCAAGTGTTTGTGATAGTTTGAGAATTAACATATTTAAGATGGTAAAAATCTTGCTAGGGAGCGAGGTGGGACTAAAAACAGCCTGCCACAACCTCTTTACTACCTGTTCATGCCACGAACCGGTACTAAAGGGGCTGGCCGAGCCCCAGCCCCGGGCCCCAGCCTCTTTAGTACCGATTCGTGGCATGAACCGGCACTAAAAGTTCGCACTGAACCGATACTAAAGATCTTCTCCCGCCTAGCCGTTTGAACCGGCACTAATGGACAAGTGCCGGCTCAAATGCAAACCGACACTAATGTGTCTCACATTTGACCCTTTTTCTACTAGTGACCGGAGCTGGTGAGGAAGTCGGAGACAGGGTGCATCGACATGATGGGCGACCTGTCTCCATCGGCGATGTGCTGGATGTACGGCTTGAGAGCGCCGTACGACACCACCGGCACCTTAGCCCGAAAGGTGGCACGGTTGGTGGGGCCGCCGCAGTCCGGTCCGGGAGGTACTCCGTGGCGGCGTTTCGAGAGAGGATCTCCGCCAGGACTCGCTCTTGCACGGCGCCCACGTTGGAGGTCATCTCCTCGATGAGACGGAGGTTCTCGACGTCCTTCTCTTCCGCCTCCGACGCCATTGTTGATGAGGCTGGTCTCCGGCCGGCAGGCGCCTTTTCCTCACTCAGGAACACGTACTAGCAACGAAAGCTAGCGCTAGGAGCTACAAAACGTCTATACTATGCTGTGATCCGTCATTAAGCTTTCTCTTCTATTTATAAATGGGTTATCAGTCTCGAAATAAGGTGTTCTAACGGCGGTAGTGCTTGCTCTCAAAAATTTGATGTGATTTTTATTATATTTGATGCGTTTTGTACTTCCCATGAACTTGATAATAGACTGGATCAGTACCGCAAAAAAAAAATCATGATAAGTACAAATCACAAGAATACACTATGCTGCTATGATACAAACCGACAGCATATACGGCAAGCATGTGCGGGAGGCGATTCGAGGCAACGGTATCTTTTCTTTTTACTTTCAGTTTTGAATCGGTTATATCAAACTGAAAGTCCAAGTTATGTTTCATATGTATATTCTTGTTTCTTATGATGAGAGAGCTTTGAAATAAAACACTTTTGAATCCGTAATTCATTTCTGAGCCCGGGCTCAGCTGCACCCACCTCGATAAAAAAACTCAAAACAAATACTAGAAAAATTTCAAAAACTCAAAAAAAATGTGTCATAGATATTTTGATGTGTGAGGTTCGCTCTAATTTTCAAATCTTCTGGACATCTGAGCAGCTGTCGATAAAAAAGATAAATCCGGGATCCGTAAAAATGTTTACTGTTCTTTCACTGTTCTACCTGATTTGTTTTTCTTTTTGCAGAGAGCTGCTCAGATGTCCAAATGATCTAAAAATTAGAGCGAACTTCACGCATCAAATTATCTACCACACAAAAAAATAATTTTTTTAAAATTTTTCTAGTATTGTTTTTGATTTTTTTACTAACCAGATGCAGATGAGTCTGAGCACCGAAACACTGCACTCCTTTTGAATACGTTTTAGTAGAAAAAGTTAAAACTTTTCTAAGTTTCGACTGCTGAAACTTGATACAACGATTTAAAATTTATTGAGTTTTAGAAACTACTTTCTTCGTCTCATAATATAAGATTTTTTTGGCACTACACTAATATCAAAAAACATTTTACATTATAAGATGGAGAGCGTAAAACTTAAAACCATGCAAGAGATCAAACGAGTTTGCGGACCACAAAGCAAACATGTTGCCGACATGGCTGTGCAGGTGCGTGTCTCCTCAACTGTGTGCCCATGTGAACTACGGAAGTTGTTCTCCAAATTTTGCTTAGTATGGCACAAAAGTTGTTCTCCATCGTTTTGGCTTTACATAATCCTTGGGCTAAGTACCCCGTGTCTTCTGCTCCGGTCAACACCCTCACACCAGCTTGCGTACATGTATTAGTGTAGCCGTCCCTTTGCTAACTTTACTCTCCAAAATCACTGCAATGATAGCGTATCCACAAAAAAATTACATATTCCTGTCGGATTTCGAGTTCCGCAGACCCTTGAGAGGATTGAACTCTAGGATGCATGCGAAAAACTCAACCTCTCCAATCTGCCTACTCGCCAATCTCACGGCCTAACTCGACGAACTCAAAGGAAAGAGGACATGGCAGTTTACCCAGGTTTGTGCCACCATGCGGTGTAAAACCTCATACTTGGTGCTATCCATCCGAGTATCTTACATTTCATCCCCTAAATTCATAAAAATCATGCAAAAGAGATCCTACGTACTACGCACATCACGTTAGCCTAACTACACTTCGTCGTCGGAGATGTTCACAATGTCGGTGCTGGGCACCGGGTAGATGGACACGTATGAGGGCTCCTCCTTCTTCTCCATATACGCGAGCATCTCATCGATGTCCGCGGCGTGCTCCGCCTCCACCTCCTCCACCTTCCCATGATTTGAGAGAGACACATCGAACTACCTGTAAAGGACACCATGTTCTAAAATTGCCCTCTTGGTAAGAACGAACCAGGCACCACATCATTGTTGCATTAACGAGGATAGAGTACAGAGCATCTCTAACAAAGAAAGTGTCATACATGTGTTTGGCATTTAACACCGCCTAGTCTGACTGGTCACTAGCCAGTGAGCTCGATCCGCCGACTCGCCGCCTAATCGACTGGTCACTTGACGTACGGGAGTACGGGGCATTTCAAACGTACAAATCTCATGGAGTTGTCATGTATCACGGGTCGATCTGCTGCCTAATCGACTGCTCACCAGACAGTAAGATCTTCCGGACAATCGGCAAGACGCGGACAGGGTCGCAAAGCGCTAAACGTACAGTGGCCGGAAACTTGCACATGATGGTGACGATGAAGACAGCCGAGCCTCCGTTTAACACATGGCTCGGGCATGGCGTGTGCGGTGGTGTTGTTGCCGCCAAAATTCTCTATTCCCAGCACCAGCACGTGTCTATGCACCGTAAGAAAGGGTATCCAATGAATCATTGAGCTCATAGTCTGACGAAACCAGCTCTTGTATCAAGTTCTTCGGCCTCGCATGCCTAGTACAGAAAAACACGTTGTTTATTGCTCATTTGTTGGCATCTATTGTACTTTCATACAGGAAATTTTAGACTACCCATGATAAGAGTAACATATATGATAACATCACATATATCTAAAAAAATAGATGATGTGACAAGTAATTAATGAAAAAAAAGCATATGGTAACATAGCTAGTTACTAATAGTATGAGTAACATCACACATATCAAAGCAAGATGAGTCTAAATGAAGTGTTACATGACACCACATATATGTTACTCCCCACTATAAAGATAGTAACATAGACTAGCAACATATGCATGTTAGTAGTCTCCCACTGTAGCTAGTCTTACTAAACGTCAAGAGGCCACATGGCAATTGACTGTGAGCAGCTCTACGTACATAATTAAAAACAGTTTTGCTAAAGCACATCTAGATATGCCATAAGTATTGCACATCTAAGTCATATGCCAATGATTTTACATGAAGATTTGTGCAACCATTTTTATAGTTTTTTTTTCTTTTTTTCTAGTTTGATTGAGTTACTTAGATGTGTAATAACTATAGCACATCTAGATGTGCTCTAGACACATCCTCTTTCTTTACAGAGGGAGTACGTAGAGTTGCTCATCCTTAGCTGTCTAGGTGTCTCACGTTATTCGTGACACGGTCTAGGTATCATGTGTCTCATCTCCTTGACTTTCTTGGCTGGATTTCAAGCTAGGCGAGCTTAGCACCGTGTTGTATTCTTTGCTCTGTTCTTCCCACACCGGGTGTGGTGTCGCTTCTCTCTCCTTTGCAGCGGCGGAGATGCACCACTAAACTATGGGGTCAAATTTTCAGGCGATGATGTATTGAATAAAGGTGTGTTCCACAAATTGTGAGACGGATTATCGCACATGATAGAAGTTGGTGTATAAAAAATGCAATAGTTAAAATGCTTAACGTAATGATAGAACAAAGGACAAACTTATTGAAAAGGATGTCTTGCATTTCCAGATTCCAAAACACACATTAGACATCAAGGTTCAGTAACCTACAAGTTATGAAATATAATTAAACTTTCAAGTAGAACATAATAAAATGCTCATATCAAAGCACTTAGATTGCTAAATATTTAGAAGTTACCTTTAGTATATCCTCTTCCTCTGAGCCAACCACTTGATCATTGGTGAGCTTTTCTATTTTTTCCTTTTTCACATAACAAATAACATTTTCAACTTGTAATTATTGTGGCGATTATGCAAACAAGTTTTGACAAGTTTCATAGACGACAAGCACCTCTCAAGTGTAAAAGTAGAAAATATGCAACACAATTACTAGTTTCAACAACTCCCCGCAAAAAAATTACTAGTTTCAACAACTTATAAAACAAAGGATGCATAGTAATAGCCGATAAACTAATAAAGTTTACCTAGTTATTCGAAGTTAAAACAATAACTAATGCCCTAAGTTTTGCCAAAACACATACATTTAAACATATTAAGATAAGATTTAGTCTACTAGCTACAAGTTCACATATATGCAATTGTTGCAACTTGTAAAAATATTTAGGAAAAACAACACAAAATGGGATTCTGGAAAGAATTTGAATCAAGTGGAAACTGTAAAAACATATTGCTATTTTTCTAGAGAAAGAGGGGATGATAAAATTACGGTGTGCAGTGATAATGTGGGAGGCGTAGGCATGGCCGCTGCACCGTTCGCTTTGGTGTCGTCGATTGGTGGCCTACCGACTGCCGCTGCCCTGCATACGAGTGAGCCGACCACCAAACCCTGAGGAACAGATCGGTTTGATGGATCGATTGCCGCCGCTGCGCTGTGCGCGCCTGGTCGGTAGTTGGGACAGAATAGGAGATGACGAGATGGGGCCGAGTCGCTTTTTTAAGACGTATCCCTAGGAGGAGAAGCGAGAGGATCAATGGACATGGAGTTTCTACTCCCGAGCTTAAATGCTCCCTTATGAACAGTGAAATTGAAATTATAATAAGAAATCAAAAGAAATTTAAAAAATAAAAAAGTATGATTTTTCTGTGGTAAACATTGACAAATGTTGTGTATGCTTGAAAATTTTCAGCACGAAATGGCATTCTTAGAACTTGTGGCAAAAAAACATAACAATGTTCCAAAAATGCTAGTTTTGAAAACATTTTGGAGTACTGATTTTACTTTTTAGCCACGCCTTCCACAAATGTCATTATATGTTGAAATTTTGCAGCATACAAAACATTTGCCAAAGTTTAACCCAAATCTTTTACAAGTTTTTTTTAGCTTTTTTACTATTTTTTTGATTTTACTGTTCATAAGGGAGCATTTGAGCTTAGGAGTAGAATAGGACTTTCAGAGGTAATTCATGGGTTTGTTCCGCTTTTAATAGATCATAGTCAAAATAGTATTGCTTGTAGTCTAGCTAATGTAGGGAGAACTGGAGGTAGCACCGCCTGTTGGTTGCACCAGGTTCCAGACAGTACCATACAGCTTGTATTAGCGGGCTGTAATGCTATTTCTAAGGAATAAGAACCCACTTTATTCGCAAAAAAAAAAGAATAGGACTTTCAGAGGATCGATCATATCTACGGGCCATCAATCGCGTGTGACGCCGGACGGTCAACGAGCGTACATTTTTATAAGCAATCAGCAAGGGCAAATCCTAGGCATTTCCTATTTGGCGCCGGTTATAGCTGTTTCTGCAAACCGGCGCCTGCAGCGGCGCTACTTGGGCTCGGCCCAACTTCTATTTTTCCTGTTTTTGCAAACCGGCGCTTGCAGCGGCGCTACTTGGGCTCGGCCCAACTTCTAATTTTCCTGTTTCTTAAACTCTAGATAAAACTACAAAAAGGGCGTGCAAGCTAGGATTCGGACGTGCGTTGCCGGTTACCAAGTATCAACGTATAACCAACTCGACCACTTAACCAGATGAGCTGAAATACATGTTTTCCTCAATTTATTTATTGTTCTTTTTCCTTTTTTCTTTTTCTTTTGCTTTTTTTCTCTATCCTTTTTTACTTTCTTTTTTCGAAATTTGTAATTGTTTTCTTCAAATAGATGGACTTCTTCTCTAAATCCATGAACTAAATCTTTCGAAACTCGTGAACTTTTTTCAAATTGATGAACCATTTTCAGAATAGAGGAACTTATTTTTCAAATTTGATGAACTATTTCTTAAAATCGATGAACTTTTTTCGCAAAATCGATGAACTTTTTCTCAAAATCGATGAACTTTTTTCAATTTACGTGAACTTATTTTCAAAATCGATGAACTTTTTTCAATTTAGGTGAACTTTTTCATATTCGATGAACTTTTTTCAAATTCAATGAATTTTTTTCTCTAAATCGTTGATTTTTGTTTCAAATTTGATGAACCTTTTCAAAATCTATGGACTTTTTTGAAATTTGATGAACTTTTTTTCAAAGTTGATGAACTTTTTTCAAATTGGTGAACTTCTTTTCAAAGTCGATGAACTTTGATGAAGTTGGTGAACTTTTTTTCAAAGTCGATGAACTTTAGTCAAATTAATGAACTTTTGTTTCTAATTTGATGAACTTTTTTTTGAAATCGATGAACGCTTTTCAACTTTGCTGAATGTTTTTCAAATCTGATGGACTTTTTTTTCAAATTCAGAAACCTTTTCCATTTTTGCGAACTATTTTCAAAAAAAATTCAATTCATGGTTTTTGTGAATGCTTTTTCAAATTTATGTTTTGTTTATTCAAATAATTTATAGCTGGTATATAATACTACTATATGGTTAATATTTGTACTAAAGGAAGGCCAAATAGCGTTGTTTCCCCAAAAAGATAACAAAGGTAGCCTGTCTTAGTGGTTAACGCGCCTGGCGTTCTAGTAAGCGGCCGAAGTTCGATTCCCAGACCGGCCGAATAAACATGGATCTTTTTCCTTCGCGTTTGCCTCTCAACTGGTTGCTGGGCCGGCTCGCTGCGCGTCTCACGTGGGCGCCAGTAGCGCGAACTGGCGCCTCCAGCACTGACTAGGAGCTCCCCAAATCCTAAACGTCGCCATTTGCGCCCGTTTTAGTTGTTTTCCCTAACCCTAACAGGCGCATACCCCCCGCAGCGACTTGGGCTCGGCCCATCATGTTTTTTTTCTGCTCTTATCCCGTAAAAAAAGGTTGGAAAGCGCGCAGGCAGGACTCGAAACGACGATTTCTGCATTGTACGTAAGCTGCAGCAACCAACTGGCCAACCACATCAGATGTGTTCATTTCCACCTCCTTCCCCCTTTTCTTCTTTCCTTTTCCCCTTTTTCTGTTCCTTTTCCTCCTTTGTTGGAACAGTTTTGTTTATTTTTTCTTTTTCTTTGTTAAATACGTGAACTCTTTCAATTTGCTGAACTTTTTTTTATCAAAATCCAATGAACCTTTTCAAATTCGTGAACTATTTTTTCAAAATTGATGAACTCTTTTACAAAACAAATATTTTTTTCTCCAAATCGGCGAACTTTTTTTTCAAAATCGATGAACTTTTTTCAAAATTGATGAACTCTTTTTAAAATCGATGAACTTTGTTTTTCAAAATCGATGAACTCTTTTCGAAATCGATGAACTCTTTTCAAAACCGGTGAACTCTTTTTCAAAATCGGTGAACTCTTTTTCAAAATCGATGAACTCTTTTTCGAAATTGATGAACTCTTTTCAAAATCGATGAATTCTTTTCAAAATCGATGAACTCTTTTCAAAATCGATCAAAATCGATGAACTCTTTTTCAAAATTGATGAACTTTTTTCCATTTGATGAAATCTTTTTCTTTTTTTCAAATTTGATGAACTAACTCCAATATCGTCTTTTTTCAAATGAATGAACTTTTTAGGAAAAAACGATGAACTTTTCTAAAACTCCATGATCTTGTTTTCAAATTTAGCTTTTCTTTATAAAAAAGATTTATATTGGTTTTACTAAAGAACACGTTAACTAGGGTGGTTATTCTTTGAGTGTGTGAAAGAGCTAGCTTGGTCTAGCGGTTAATTTATCAAGCCACGATTGGTGAGGTGCTAGGTTCAGTCGATCCCATATTTTTAGGAATTGTTTGTTTTCTTTTTCTTGTTTGCTTCTGTTGACTCGGTTAGTGCGCCGGCCTGCTGCGCGTCGCTAGCGGGCGCCGGTAGAGCCAGTCGACGCCTAAAGCGCTGGTTAGGAGCACCCTCAGCAAGCGTACGTTTTTTTAGGGGTATCAATGAGCGTATGTGATCATGGGCTGCTGGAAGCAACGAAGAGTGCGGGTTGGTTAGATGGGCCATGTAGCACTTCTGCTGGCCCACCCTGTTGCCTCGGGCCTTATTGCTAATAATTAGCACTAAAAATTGTTTTGGACCTAGCTTGTGCCACAGGGTTAGCCCATTGGGCTTCGCCGCTGTAAATAAATATGATAAAACCATAAAGTAAGAAATTGTAATCCAAATTATTGAATGTTATCAGGTACAATTTTTGTGATGCTAGTTTGACTCAAATGATGCAAGTAAACAACGAAACAACCTAGAAACAGTATGGTGGATGGATACAAGTAACCAAACACGTTGCTATTAGGTCAAACTGTTTCACCAATCCAATCAGAGTATTTGACGTATAAATGTGTTTCCTAGACTCTTTCATCAGAACGATTTTTTGGTTGCATTGGCTAGAGCATGCACTTTTATACGGTATCAGAGCCAAGAGGTCTTGGGTTCAAAAACCGGCTGGCGCAATTAAATTGCAGCCCATTTTTGGTTCACATTTAGGTCTGAGTAAGAGCATCTCTAGTAGAGCCCGTAAAAGACCGACCCGCAAAACTCGTTTACAGTTCACAAAAAAACAGTTTTGCGGCCGACGCGGGCTGCGATCGAGCAGACCCCACGTAGCCGACCCGTAAAACAGGATATTCTGCGATTAGCCAATTTGACAATGATTCCGACGATTGAGTTCAAATTCAAAGAATAAAACATAGTTGGCGCGCAAATAAAAACATAGTTTTCTACGACAAACGCAAAAGGACTTCATGCAAAAGCAACAACCACGTCTCATCTTGGTCTCTTTTCACTCGTCATCATGATCTTCACTCCGCACCACCGCCATCGATGCCATCGCCGCCTTTGAGTCCATCAACGACACTTGTCAGGCATTGTCGGGGTACCTCTTGCCGGGGCGGAGGGAGAGGATGAAGTCGTCGGCCTTTTCGTAGGAGCCTTCTTGCGCTTCACGCCCGAAACCTTGCCCTTCTTCTCCAGCGGCGGCAGGGCAGAACGCGCAGCGCCGGCGGCATTGGGCGCGTGTGCCTTCCCGGCGGGGCCAGCCAGATTTCGGCCCTGCACGATGATGTTGCCCTGCCGCTTGCGGACAGGCGCGGTGGTGCCTTGAGTGACGGCGGGGCGACATGGCCGACGACGAGATATGCCGGAGGGGATTGCGCGTGCGCGACATCCACGGTGATGGGGGACGGCTGGAAGGCTTCCATGGCGGCGAAGAATGGTCGGGGAAGATGGACCGGAGCGGGCGAAGGCGGGGCAATGGCGGGGAAGGGGGTGGGAAGTGGGAACGGCCGCGCGGAAATTTTCCTCGCTGTGACGCCCCCGATTCAATCGTACACTAATCATACACGCAAACGTGTACGATCAAGATCAGGGACTCACGGGAAGATATCACAACACAACTCTACAAATAAAATAAGTCATACAAGCATCATAATACAAGCCAGGGGCCTCGAGGGCTCGAATACAAGTGCTCGATCATAGACGAGTCAACGGAAGCAACAATATCTGAGTACAGACATAAGTTAAACAAGTTTGCCTTAAGAAGGCTAGCACAAACTGGGATACAGATCGAAAGAGGTGCAGGCCTCCTGCCTGGGATCCTCCTAACTACTCCTGGACGTCGTCAGCGGGCTGCACGTAGTAGTAGGCACCTCCGGTGTAGTAGGGGTCGTCGACGGTGGCGTCTGGCTCCTGGACTCCAGCATCTGGTTGCGACAACCAGAAAGAAAGGAAAGGGGAAAAAGGGGGGAGAAAGCAACCGTGAGTACTCATCCAAAGTACTCGCAAGCAAGGAACTACACTACATATGCATGGGTATATGTGTAAAGGGCCATATCAGTGGAGTGAACTGCAGAATGCCAGAATAAGAGGGGGATAGCTAGTCTTATCGAAGACTACGCTTCTGGTCACCTTCGTCTTGCAACAGGCAGAAGAGGGTAGGTCGAAGTCCTCCAAGTAGCATCTCCAAGTAGCATCTCCAAGTAGCATCTCCAGTAGCATCGCAGTAGCATAATCCTACCCAGCGATCCTCTCCTCGTATCCCTGAGTGAGAGCGACCACCGGTTGTATCTGGCACTTGGAAGGGTGTGTTTTATTAAGTATCCGGTTCTAGTTGTCATAAGGTCAAGGTACAACTCCAAGTCGTCCTGTTACCGAAGATCACGGCTATTCGAATAGATTAACTTCCCTGCAGGGGTGCACCACATAACCCAACACGCTTGATCCCATTTGGCCGGACACACTTTCCTGGGTCATGCCCGGCCGCGGAAGATCAACACGTCGCAGCCCCACCTAGGCAAAACAGAGAGGCCAGCACGCCGGTCTAAA
>NC_041382.1:92247554-92248366 GCF_002162155.2 Triticum dicoccoides | reverse complement strand
CGGCGTGGGCGACAACCGGCGACTGCGTATGGCAGCAGCGAAGGAAGGGAGTGGAGCGGGGCCCAACGCCTCGGAGGCGGGTGCAGATGGTCGCGGTGGCCGACGGGGTGGCCGCGGGCGTGAGGCGCGGCGCAGCCTAGCGCGGGGCGCGCCGGGGCGGACGACGGCGCGGACCACAGGCGAGGCTAGCGCGCGGGTGCACGCGTGCTCACCGCGAGCACGAGCACCGGGCGGCGCGTGCACGACCCCAGGACGGCGCGAGCAGCAGAGAGGAAAGGAGGCCGGGGGCCTCACCGCGGATCTGTAGGGTCAAGGGCAGCATGGCTCGGGGAGGAGTCGGGGAAGCGAGATCCGGCGGCGGCGAGGTAGCTTCGGGCGGCGTCGGGCGATGGCGGTGTGGCGCCGGTGATGTGGTGGTGGTTGGCCACGGCGTCAGGGCGACCGGGGCGCGTCGGGGGCGGCTACGGTGGTCGGGGCACGGGGATCGGGCGCAGGGAGCTCTTCTCCCTGGCACGATGTGTGTGTGTGCGCGCCGTGAGGTGGAGACGAGGAGGCGACAGCGGAGATGGGCGGCGACGACGTCGGGGGCGCCAGGGGCGCGACCCAGATCCGGTCGGGGAGGTGGAGGCGTTGGGGAAGAAGCGGTCCGGTGCGGGCGGTCTAGGACGGGGAGGTCGAGGTGGAGAGCGACGATGGCGGCTCCGGCGACGCGGTCTCGGGCGGCGGCGGCGGCGAACGCCCCGGTCCTGAAGAGGGGGAGTGGAACGAGCGGGCCGATTGGGAGAGGGGGTGGTTAGCCCCGATCTAGAAAT
>NC_041382.1:92244072-92247544 GCF_002162155.2 Triticum dicoccoides | reverse complement strand
GCGAGGCTAGCGCGCGGGTGCACGCGTGCTCACCGCGAGCACGAGCACCGGGCGGCGCGTGCACGACCCCAGGACGGCGCGAGCAGCAGAGAGGAAAGGAGGCCGGGGGCCTCACCGCGGATCTGTAGGGTCAAGGGCAGCATGGCTCGGGGAGGAGTCGGGGAAGCGAGATCCGGCGGCGGCGAGGTAGCTTCGGGCGGCGTCGGGCGATGGCGGTGTGGCGCCGGTGATGTGGTGGTGGTTGGCCACGGCGTCAGGGCGACCGGGGCGCGTCGGGGGCGGCTACGGTGGTCGGGGCACGGGGATCGGGCGCAGGGAGCTCTTCTCCCTGGCACGATGTGTGTGTGTGTGCGCGCCGTGAGGTGGAGACGAGGAGGCGACAGCGGAGATGGGCGGCGACGACGTCGGGGGCGCCAAGGGCGCGACCCAGATCCGGTCGGGGAGGTGGAGGCGTTGGGGAAGAAGCGGTCCGGTGCGGGCGGTCTAGGACGGGGAGGTCGAGGTGGAGAGCGATGATGGCGGCTCCGGCGACGCGGTCTCGGGCGGCGGCGGCGGCGAACGCCCCGGTCCTGAAGAGGGGGAGTGGAACGAGCGGGCCGATTGGGAGAGGGGGTGGTTAGCCCCGATCTAGAAATCGGGGGGAGTGGGGGAGCGAGCGAGAGTGGGGGTCGGGGTAGTGGGGGAGAGGGGCTAGGGTTTCTGGCTCCCGGTGGGGAGTAGTAGCGGGCGCGGTTGGGCCGGCCTGGCGGCCCAGTAGCCTGCTGGGTCAAGGCCCAGCTAGGGGGGGTCCTTTTCCCTTTTTTTTTGTGTGTTTAGTTTTTCTCTTTTATATTTTCTTTTCTGTTTTATTTTAAGTTCCCTTTTATTATAGTTTTATAAAAACACTAGCACCTAAATTTGTATTTATAAATATACTACTGCCACCTTAATTCCCAACCGAAAATAAAATAGTTTAATATTTTATAAAATTCAATAGGCATGTATTTAACTGTTTTAACTACTGTTTTAATTATCTTAGAGCCTTTAAACACTTTATCAAAGTTTGGTTTCTCCACCATAATTACCGCTGCATTATTTAGTTCACTCCGAACATTTTAGCTTTAAAGTTTGGAAACTTTTGTTGTTTGCCTATGTTTTAAATTTGAATTTGAATCGGGTTCGAATCAACGTGAGTTTAATCACAGAAATGGAGGTGACGTGGCATCATTAGCTTGGGATTACTGTAGCATGATTATCAGGGCGTCACAATTCTCCTCCACTACAAGAAATCTCGTCCCGAGATTTAAGAGGGGGTATAAGGGGGAAGGTCTGGTTACGAAATCCTAACGAATCTTCTCAGTCTTGGTTGCTCTTCTTGAAGAGGTCGATCCATTACATTGACATCTTCATTTCTCTGATTCAGGTCATCATGGTGATGTCGTCCTTTGCTTCCTTTGCTTCAGGATCTCCAACGTACTTACGACTAGGTAAGGGGCAGCTTGACTACGACAGAATGCTTGTGAGGGATACAACCTGGGGGTTAACCCATGAAGGAGCATAAGATTATCTCTCGAGTTGAACATATAAAATACATCGAGAGTAAAGTTGGAAGGTACAATAAGAAGTTTCAGGCAGCCAGGCAATCATTCAATGCCTAGTCAAAAGGTGAAAGTGGTTCAGAGCAACGAGAATAAGTATTGCGTCTGATACCAGAATTGATGATCTCATCGGTAGGTGGCTCATGAATTTCATACGAGTCCACGCGCGAGGAATAACTTTGGAAACATGAGGGTGTACAGGAGAGTCAGGTTCCGATCCAGTGGACCTGTGGGTTATGGGCCCACCATGTGGGTTAAAAGTAGGAAGGGGGCTGACATCTTGCACGGTCACGATAGCAAGGCAGGTCAGAGGGTAGTCTGTTAGTTATGTCGGCAACAACATCGATACCAAGGGCGAGGGACGAAGAGAACTATTTTCCTGCTCGTTGAACGAGGCGGACCAATAGGCAAAGTTCTCGTCCATCGGCGGTTACCGGAAGTCATCAACAGTAGTAACAAGGTCTTACTGACAGAGTTGTACATCGAGGTGTTTGCACAAGCAGTGGATTATTATTGCTTATATCATATAGATTATAGAAAAGGTTTAAACAAACCAATGGAAGGAAAATATGATCATCAGATTAAACAGAACAATGGAAAGGAAAATATGTTTAAACACATATTTCGAGGGTATATCCTTCCCAAGGACAAGCAGAGCAAGATATCCATGACAGGATATAAAGTAGAAAATCATTTAGGTAAGGGGGGAGGAATCTCATGATATTACTCATACAACGGTGTTAGGATAATTGATAATTAAAATATAGCATCGTGCTTCAAACGTGCCTGTTGAAAATCGGAGTACCATTGACATGCTTCGAGATAGCAGTGACATGGTCTTCAGGTGAAGATCAGACTTTGGAAACACGAAGGATCCATCAGGAACAACTTGTAGAATAAGTCTTACAATTTCCTCATGGGTGAATGGATAACCTTGCTGAAAAGGAATCTATATTGATAGGTCCTCCAGCCGGGGGGGGGGGGTGCTAGGCATGACATCATGTTAGCGGGTCATCAAAGGATCAACATCATAACTCTTGGAAAGGTGTCCCAACCATCATATCTGACCGAGATTCAGATCCGATTGTTGTCAGGATACCTGAGATTCAGGATGTCTGAGAAGAAAAGGCGCAACACAAATCGTTGAAATGGCATTGCAAGCTTCTCGGGAAATGAACTATGGGAGCGGGTTTCTGAAGCAATAGTTCACCATTAAACCAAGGAGAGGACAAGGAGGTGTCTGGTGACCTCAACGGCAATTCACCGAGATTCCCAAAAGATGGATTTCCACCATTAAGTGAACAATGGGATAACATTTGTTAGATCAAATGATATAAGGAAGTATGCTCGAGGAAAACATACACAATTAAACACTGGTTGAAGGGTGCGCCCGAAGTACGGGTTGGGTTGCACGACCAATGTTAGAATGGTGATTCAATTAGCGAAGGACTTAGAATGAACTATCGCCCATTCACTTCAAAGCAATAGGGTTGTTAGAAGTTTTGAATTGACATGTCATAGCTCCATTGTCGGTATTCCGGTTGAAAACAATACGGGGACCAAGGAATGAACGAAGATGGCAAGAAGTATTATGATATCAAGAATTATTAAGAGGTGGTGAAATTCTCACCACATTCCTGACAAAAAGAGATGGTAATACTTCCGAGGTAAGGAAGATCAACTGCTGGGTAGCAGTGATCTCAAGGTTTACACAAAACACGAACAAGTTGTGTTGAACGGAAGGCAATAAGGTGGTCGATGAGAACAGGAATCATCGAGGGGCAAGGATGGTATTACCCATTATGAATTCAACTGAATTCCTGGAAGAGCTCATAAGGTTGATGATGACCACGACACAATTGTCGAGAGATTTCATGCAGATGTAGTCAATCAGC
>NC_041382.1:92238856-92241760 GCF_002162155.2 Triticum dicoccoides | reverse complement strand
GATCGAAAGAGGTGCAGGCCTCCTGCCTGGGATCCTCCTAACTACTCCTGGACGTCGTCAGCGGGCTGCACGTAGTAGTAGGCACCTCCGGTGTAGTAGGGGTCGTCGACGGTGGCGTCTGGCTCCTGGACTCCAGCATCTGGTTGCGACAACCAGAAAGAAAGGAAAGGGGAAAAAGGGGGGAGAAAGCAACCGTGAGTACTCATCCAAAGTACTCGCAAGCAAGGAACTACACTACATATGCATGGGTATATGTGTAAAGGGCCATATCAGTGGAGTGAACTGCAGAATGCCAGAATAAGAGGGGGATAGCTAGTCTTATCGAAGACTACGCTTCTGGTCACCTTCGTCTTGCAACAGGCAGAAGAGGGTAGGTCGAAGTCCTCCAAGTAGCATCTCCAAGTAGCATCTCCAAGTAGCATCTCCAGTAGCATCGCAGTAGCATAATCCTACCCAGCGATCCTCTCCTCGTATCCCTGAGTGAGAGCGACCACCGGTTGTATCTGGCACTTGGAAGGGTGTGTTTTATTAAGTATCCGGTTCTAGTTGTCATAAGGTCAAGGTACAACTCCAAGTCGTCCTGTTACCGAAGATCACGGCTATTCGAATAGATTAACTTCCCTGCAGGGGTGCACCACATAACCCAACACGCTTGATCCCATTTGGCCGGACACACTTTCCTGGGTCATGCCCGGCCGCGGAAGATCAACACGTCGCAGCCCCACCTAGGCAAAACAGAGAGGCCAGCACGCCGGTCTAAACCTAAGCGCGCAGGGGTCTGGGCCCATCGCCCTGAGCACACCTGCACGTTGCGTGGGCGGCCGGAAGCAGACCTAGCCTAGTGGCGTTCCAGTCCAATCCGGCGCGCGCCGCTCCGTCGCTGACGTCTGAAGTGCTTCGGCTGATACCACGACGTCGGGATACCCATAACTACTCCCACGTAGATGGTTAGTGCGTATAGGCTCATAGCCGACTCAGATCAAATACCAAGATCTCGTTAAGCGTGTTAAGTATCCGCGAACGCCGAACAGGGCCAGGCCCACCTCTCTCCTAGGTGGTCTCAACCTGCCCTGTCGCTCCGCCACAAAGTAACAGTCGGGGGCCGTCGGGAACCCAGGCCCACCTCTACCGGGATGGAGCCACCTGTCCTTTCAGCCCCCTCGTCAGAATCACTTGCGGGTACTCAATGAGCTGACCCGACTTTAGTCACCATCTGTATAGTATGTATGTATAGTATAGTATATACCCGTGATCACCTCCCAAGTGATCACGGCCCGATAGTATAGCAAGGCAGACTGACAAGAATGTAGGGCCAATGATGATAAACTAGCATCCTATACTAAGCATTTAGGATTGCAGGTAAGGTATCAACAGATGTAGCGACAATGTCAGGCTATGCATTAGAATAGGATTAACGAAAGCAGTAACATGCTACACTACTCTAATGCAAGCAGTATAGAGGAGAATAGGCGATATCTGGTGATCAAGGGGGGGGCTTGCCTGGTTGCTCTGGCAAGAGAGAGGGGTCGTCAACTCCGTAGTCGAACTGGTCAGCAGCAGCGTCGGTCTCGTAGTCTACCGGAAAGGAGTAACGGAGGGGGAACACAATAAATAACAGAGCAATCAAATGTAACACAAAGCAAGACGCGGCAATACGTTGTGCTAGGGGTGTCCTAACGTAGGGATAGGCGATACCGGTGAAGGGTGAAACATCCGGGAAAGTATCCCCAGTGTTTCGCGTTTTCGGGCAGAGGAGCCGGAGGGGGAAAGTTGCGAGTTCGATAGGTTAGGGGGGTGTGGCGGACGAACGGACCGCGTACCCGGATTCGTCTCGTCGTTCTGAGCAACTTTCATGTACAAAGTTTTTCGATCCGAGCTACGGTTTACCTTATATTAATTTTAAAAGATTTAAATCATTTTTAGGATTTATTTAATTAATTTAATCAACATTATCCAGAATAGTGTCTGCTGACGTCATCATGATGTCAGCATGACGTCAGCAGTTGACTTGGTCAACCTGACAGGTGGGTCCCGTTCGTCGTACACTGATTTAATTAACTAACAATTAATTATGTTAATTAGTGATTAGGTTAATTTAATTACAATTAAATAACTTAATTAATTCCTTAATTAATTAATTAATTTAATTATTATTGTTTATTTAATTATTTTTGTATATATTATTTTTTTTAAAAAAATTCTTTTTTTTATTAAAACATTCTGGGGGATGGGGCCCCCTTGTCATAGGCCCGGGGGGCCTTAGCGGGTTAGCGGGCAGGGGCGTGCGGGTGGCTGCCGTCGCCCGTGCTGAGGCCGAGCCCAACCGGGGGGGGACAAGGCAAGGCCGCGGCCGGAGCGGGACGGAGCGGGCGTGGCCGGCGTGGGCGACAACCGGCGACTGCGTATGGCAGCAGCGAAGGAAGGGAGTGGAGCGGGGCCCAACGCCTCGGAGGCGGGTGCAGATGGTCGCGGTGGCCGACGGGGTGGCCGCGGGCGTGAGGCGCGGCGCAGCCTAGCGCGGGGCGCGCCGGGGCGGACGACGGCGCGGACCACAGGCGAGGCTAGCGCGCGGGTGCACGCGTGCTCACCGCGAGCACGAGCACCGGGCGGCGCGTGCACGACCCCAGGACGGCGCGAGCAGCAGAGAGGAAAGGAGGCCGGGGGCCTCACCGCGGATCTGTAGGGTCAAGGGCAGCATGGCTCGGGGAGGAGTCGGGGAAGCGAGATCCGGCGGCGGCGAGGTAGCTTCGGGCGGCGTCGGGCGATGGCGGTGTGGCGCCGGTGATGTGGTGGTGGTTGGCCACGGCGTCAGGGCGACCGGGGCGCGTCGGGGGCGGCTACGGTGGTCGGGGCACGGGGATCGGGCGCAGGGAGCTCTTCTCCCTGGCACGATGTGTGTGTGTG